>NC_056741.1:1019034206-1019179206 GCF_019279795.1 Protopterus annectens | reverse complement strand
ATGTATATATGGTTCTACTTCTAAATACTGTAATTCCACAATACTGAAGACCAGAAAATCGAGACAACAATCACGAAAATGAAAATCCCACACCACGTAAGTGTTCCCAGGGCAAGTAAACACTTGCCCAATATAGGAATTATGAGCTTTCTCCACTGCAGTACAGTCCCAGAGTTGGTATATATATTTAGGGGTGGTGTGGGGGTGTAACCCCACCTAGGTGGGTTTTAGTGGGGTGTGTTTTGATGTCATGCTGGGCAAGTGGTTCGAGATTTTCAGTTTACACACACATATATGTGTGTGTGTGTGTGTGTGTGTGTGTGTGTGTGTGTGTGTGTGTGTGTTATATATATATAATGTTCATAGGTTGTGGTACTAGGCTATCTGCCAGAAGGCATTTATAAGCCTAGCCAGAATGTGTTGGCTTTCGCCGCCCCCTTAGGTTAGTTCCCTGTGCCTCTGTTCAGCAGAGCCACTGAAGTGATCCCCGGGGTAAACCTTCTATTTCCCATCCACATGTCAAGGTTTCTCTTGAAGAGTGTTAACGAGGCGCTCTGCCTAATGTAGATTGGAATCTTGTTCCAAAGCATGGGAAGTCTCTGGGACAGGAATCTATCCCTCCAGCACATCCTATTTATTGTTGTGGTGAGGTTTAGATCCCCAGAGCATGTGGCTTGAGAGGATAAGGTTTTCTTTAGTTGTAGCATGTCCATCAATTCTGGGTTGGAGATGGCATTATATGTCAGGCAGAGATCACCTCTGAGTAGGCGGTATGCAACAGGGTACAGCTGGAGTTTCTTCAGTCGAGCTGCATAGGGCATCTGTTTGAGGCCAGTGATCCTCTTGGTGAGGTACATCTGTGGTCTTTCCAGCTGTTGCAGGTGTTTTGTAGGGTACATCCCAAATGGGGCATTGTTCTTTATTATGGGTCTGATGAGTGATGAGAGGGGCACAATGACCTCTGTTGATCTGGATGCAAACCATTTTATGATTAGCTGGGCCACATAGAAGGATTTTCTAACCAATTTGGCAATGTGATTATCAGAGGAGAGATTACTATCTACTTGGGTCCCCAGATCCCTTATTCTGGGGTTTGGGAGGGTGGCCTAATGGTTAAGGTGTTTGCCTTACATACACAAAGTGCAAGGTTCAAGTCTCCCAAGGGAAAATTGGCTAGGCTTAAAATGGCTCGCAAGGGCAGTTAGCCTAATACTGATCTATGAATCTATTCTTTATTATAGTGACATCCAGAAAATCAATTAAGTGTTTGAGTTATGGACCTCAAAGTCCAGGAATTCAGAAGTGGTTTTAAGAAAGTCCACAAACTGTTCCATTTTATTCACTTCATTATATGTCGCCAAGTGTATGAAATGTACATATTTTTATGTTGGCAAAACGAACTGCCCTTTCAGGGTTAAGATACAGGCACACATAAGGGATATTAAACAAAAGTTCTCACTAATGCCTTGTACAAACATATCTGTGTGAATACAGATCATATTTTTCGCTTTATGGCTCAACAAGTAACAGCTCCCAGTATGAGAAAAGAGGATCTTAAAGGTCTAACTGAACTTGAAGACACTAAATGGATTGCTGACTTGAGGGCAGATAAAGCACCAGGACTTAATGAAGTGTTGCCTATGAAACTTATTCTGCAAAGGCATCAGCTTAGATGATGCTGATTGGGCATGCCTCTCTTTTTTTCCTATGTGACTAACAGAAGTGAAATTGGCATAGAAATGTATGTCAGTGATGATGTAACTTCCATATGAAATGATATTAGTGATGATGCATTTTGAATTTTATTGGATGATTTTAGTATTTACCTGAGCATGAGAATTGTAAATGCAGATCTGAAGAAGGCAAAAAGCTGAAAGCATCTCTTGTTTTTGGTGCATTGGAATTTGAATTAATACATTTTGCCATGGTATCATCTTCTGTTTTCTTACACTCAGATTTGTTTTTCAGGAGTGATTTTACTGGCTTACTTGGATTCATTTGTTCATTTGCTTCTTTGCTACCAGTAAACCAGACATGCCGGAAAGCAGTCAGGTGGAATTAAGTTATTTTCCTGAAAGGGATGCTATTTTAAGTCAACGGAATCAGAATTTACAAAACACAGTTAAGGAGATGTTTTCCGTGAACAACAACAGTAGTCTGTTGTTACAATTGAACTTGAATGATGGACATACCAAAGGAACAGTAACTCTTTTGAGCAATTTCTAGTCTTTAAAAAGGTGGAAACTGCTGCCTTTAAACTAAAATGTTTGCAGTGGCAGCACTTCAATATGAGGCATGTTCATTCCATGGCTTGATACCTAGAGGCATGCCGATTACATGCATGCTTTCTTATGGGAATGTTTATCTGGAGTTATTAGCCAAATGGCAAGAGATAAATATGAACACTACTTTTAATTATATTAAGCTGATGTTACAATATTTTTCACCAACTGAGAAGGAGGTGGAACAAGTTTTACAGTCCAAGCAAAAGGAATTAGAAAGAGCTGTCTTGCCTGACTCTATTTTGAACAAGTTCACGGAGTTAAAAATATCATTAATAAAGTATGATGAAAAACTAAAGGAAATAAAAACAAGGAAACTTATATAAGAGATTACAATGATTTTTGTAATCTGAATGGCCAGAAGAGGAGAGGAAGGGGACAGCTGATAAAGTTGTAGACAACAAAGCACCCTCTCAGGTTAACATAATTAATAAAGATAGAGACAAGAAGGGATGGAAAGTTCCTCCTTTAATAAAAGAAAAAGAAAAAGGACAAATGAGATGCTTTGAAGTTAAAATTTACTGCTCAATTGGACACAGTAAACCAAGATGATGCTACAACAATACAAGTGACTGCTCCCTTGACGATATAAACTAATGAACATGATGTGATACATATAAGTAATGTGACTGCAAGAGTTGAAACAACAGTTTCTAAAGCCTGAGAGAGTGGGAGATCATAACAACTGGCCAGCAGATGCACGTCTCAAAATCTCCAGTTTACCATTTTTTTCGAAGTTTCCAATTTATTTATTTTTTTTATTTATTTTACATTCGTTAACCGGGATAGTCCATCTGGATACATGCCCATTTTCAGTATAGGCCCGGGAGAAAAGCTCCAAAGAGACAATTTACAAGACATACAGACGTTGATTAAAAACATTTTTCAACTAGGTCCACTAAGAATTTCTAGATGAGAACACAAATTCAGTGTCATGCTATAGTTAGGTACATTTATCAGTATGTTTGTAAACAGCAGTAAAGCAAGCAAATTAACACAAATATACTTATATTGTGTGATATATATATGTATATATGTATGTATGTGTGTGTGTGTGTGTGTGTGTGTGTGTGTGTGTGTGTGTGGATCCCCTTCAGAAGCTAGAAGTTTCAAAACTTCAAAAGGCCGAGGCCATAAGATCAAAGTTTTTGAAACTTCAAACATCGCCGTACAGCACCAGAATGGGATATTTACCATTTTCTTCACTGTAGTGCAATCTCTGAGTTGGTATATTTATTTAACAGGAGGAGAGGGGGGTGCAGGGGGGCTTGTCCCAGAAATGTAAAAAAAAATTTTTCTTTTTAAGTTTTCAAAGTTTCAAAACTTCGATCTTATAGTTTCAGCCGTTTGATGTTTGAAATTTTGAAACTTCGATCTTCTGAAGTAGAGCCGTTGTTGTGTCTTTCGGCTTTTTCCCGGTTAGGGGTCGCCACAGCGGAACTCCGGTCTGCTAATGATTGGCAGTAGATTTTTACATGCTGGCTTGCCGGGCCTAACGCACAACCTTCAACGAAGGAACGCCCATTCACACATGTCGCCACACAGAAGATGCTCTAACTGGGAATCGAACGGGCAACGTCTAACTGTGAGGGGACAATGCTACCGCAGCACCACCAGCCATTAATGTGTGCGTGTCTGTGTTTGTGTGTGTGTTTGTGTATGTATATATGTTGTGAACTGTCCCTAATTTTTGTTGAATGTCTGTGATTTTTGCTTCATATTTTAGTCTGTTCATTACAAAGTCTGTGTTTTTTCTTGTAAAACAATACGAATTGCAGGCTGTAAATAATGGTAGACATTTGAGTTTCAAACAAAATAGTTTTCAGAACAAGCATACTAAAGCAACGCATGTTATTCCAACAACTTCCTTAAGAAGTAAGGGCAATATCTGGCCTTGACTTTGGCTCTTTGTCTTAATTATTTTTTAAAATTTTTCCCCATTATTCTTCGGCTAAAAGTTTGAGTGGTATCGGGTTACAGCAGCTTGAACAATATGTTTTGTTAGCAGCGGTGAGCTGAGAAGATACATTCCTATGTGAGGAAATTATTTGTTTTTTTTTTTTTTTTCATTCATTTGATTAAAGGAAAACTTCTGAGATTTTCAGTAGTAGTCATACCAGTGACTGTAATGGAGGGTCATGTTTGTGCATGTGAAACTTTAGTCAGCAACATACACATTAACCACATATGTGTATGTATTTGTGGGTAATGGAGTGCTCTCAACAGTCCCTGATTTTGCCAACTGATTTTTGCCTTGTATTTTGGTTTGCTTTTTACTATGGCAAATCACTGAGGATCGCATTCACAAAATAATGACATATGTTTGAGCTTCAGACCTAATAGCCATCAAGAAAAAAACTAATGGAAAGCCTTTTATCCTAGTAAATTTCTAAGTGGATAAAGGCAGTCTCTCTCCCTGAATTTGATCCTTTGTACTTGTTGTCTTTGTGATGAAAGGAGGTATTGTTAGCACAGCTGGCTGGTACTCTATAAATGTCATTTGTGAATATCAGACTAATTTGTACAAGATACTGGTGTTACAAATGTATTAGCACTGCATGTCATGTGTATATCAAACTGCTCTGTACAGAGGTTTGTGTTGAAAAGGTATGTGTGTAGTGCTGTGTTTAAAATGTATCCATAGTGTTCCCTACTGTAAGAGAACAGAAATATACATGCACTATTGTAACTGTTTAAAAGTATTTGTTAGAGGAAACTGGAGGGTTAACCTCAGTCTAGCAAACTTTAGAAAACTATCTGAAATTAAATTACTTTATAGACTAGGTCATAAAGATACAGTTTTCAATGCAGCTAGAGACACAAAGTCTGTACTACAAAGCTTTTTGTTTTGTTTTTGGAGTGAACTAGTTGCCTCTTTGGAAGTATGGAGGAATGCAACTATTTTATGACTTCCAGCATTTGGCAAAGAACTGAGCAAAAGCCCTTATATGTGGATTTTTACAGGTAGATGCTAAATGCTGCCAGCTTCCAGCAATGGGGGGGTTGCATGCGAACAAGAAGCCAGTTGACAAGAAATTGTCATTCTGCAAGCTATCCCAGCAGTAATATTTTACTTATTATTTTGAGAAGTCTCTCACTGAGACAGCACACTCTGTATTTTGTCTTTGACCTGACAACAAAAACCATTCACCACATCATCTGCCTTGATCTAATAGTAAGTTACTACAGAATAGTATAATTCTCTTAGATATAGTCAGGAATGTAGGGAAACTTAGTTTAGATTTTGTTTTCCTTTATTTGTGTGAGCTTGTACTGCAATGCTATTTTAAATATTTCCTGTGGTTTTGAACTCTGACATGTGAATATATATATACTGAGTATTTTCTTATTCTTTTATTATTTGTTATTAAATATATTTAAACCTTTCATTGTGGCCGATCTTTGTAAGATATATTTAAGTTTTGAGAGTACTTGCATATTTATTTGGTGACACTGTGTGGGCCACTCCTAACAGCCTTGCTCTTGGTTAGAATACCTTGTGTATTAATAATAACATTACACAATAAAATTGGTCACCCTTTGTTAAGGGCCTTACAGTATCTGTCAAGGAGTGACTGGTGGCAGTTAAAACGACCTTGTAGTCTGAGCAGAAGGGTTCATAGCTAGGAAACCTGTGCCAGCCTTTGCCAGGTGTGTGTGTGTGTGTGTGTGTGTGTGTGTGTGTGTGTGTGTGTCTGTAAATCAAACCTCAAAGTGTTTGTGTGTGTGTGTGTGTGTGTGTGTGAGAGCTATCTGGGTAGGGACACAAAGCAGATGGGTGCTGGAGGTCCTAGATGATCACTCAACAGAGATTTCAACTCTATAGCTATGTCAGTAGGGAATCTTATTGGGAATATGGAGAAGGAGTGAGAAAACAGCCCAAACTGACTGTGATCTTTGTGTGCTTTTAATGGAAATTGTACTACTGTGTGTGTACCTGTATCCTCCCAGTGTACATCCCCCACTGGTGCCAGTGGTGAGGATTGAGGATCTTTGATTACTGGTCCAGTGGAGGGTCATCACATTTGGTTGGCAGCGGTGGGATTTCCACATCACAGTCTTGACCTAAAAGATTGAGAAGTATGTGAGGAGCCTTGCAGAGGATTGGACATTGTATTCTTGCAGGAGAGAGCTGAGAAGATATATTCCTGATCATTAGCACAGTGGCACAGCATGTAGTATAGCCATCTCACAGCTCTTATTTCTTTGAGTTTTTGTCTGTAATTCCTTCTGTGTGTATCTGTGTGGGTTTTATTCAGGTGCCCATATTTCATTCCTGAGACCCTCCGCAGTATAATATATGCCTGTAGCCATTTGTGCTCTTACTTTCATCCCAGTTTAATGCAACACAGGTTCAGAGAAGGTAAACTTCTTTTTTATGGAGGGTGACTTTTTTCCATATAGTATTTAGATGTTCTTGCAAGCATTTGTTATCTCAGTTTATTAGGAACCACTGTTATTTTAGCTTTGGACTTTTAAGCATTAGATACAACGTATTTGAATTTCTTTCCTTGCTCATAATTTTTCTTCAGGCTGTTACTGAATCAAACATCTGTATGTGTATATAATATATGATAATAACAAATATAAATAATAAAATATAAGCTCTAAGATCCATCTGAAAACATATAGAACCCTTCATCTTCTGTGTACTTGGCCACCCATAAGCCACCAGTTTAATTCAGTTACTGTCTCCAGACTTATTACAGCAGTGTAGTCCTGGACAGCTAATGCTAAGACATAAGGCGAAGTATGAAAAAAAAAGAAATTAATAATTTGGATGTTGTAGAGTCAGGAAGGAGGGCATATGAGGGAGGGACAGTAGGGAGGTGCCGGTTAGATCAGTGTGTAATAGGGGATGACAGAGTCCTTTTGTCAGGGGGCTCAGTTTCACCTAATACTGTCCATGTTAATTGCAGAAAAACATTTGAGGTGTATATAGCCCGTAAAATAACTATAATGAATGGATACCAAGGTAGTTTGTGGAAGTGACTAACCCCTATTTGTATGATCACAGGTGATGATCACTGACCTATCATGATATAGCCTCACAACATTCCAATTATCTCCAGCCATTCAGTGGCTACCTGCAGACTCTCCTTGATTTGAAGTCACCAGCCACCACTGATACTGGATTTTGATTTAAAGTCTTCCACCAAATATTATGTATAATAAAATGCATCTATTTGTATTTCAATATTTGAATGCAGTCAGAGTGCATTCAAGGCAGCAATTTCCTAATTTATAGCTTTCCTGTTGTGGCTACAGTTCATTAAGACTTCATATTTATTTTTCAACTATTTTACTTTATATGGTCCACAGCAGTTTATGACTATGAACATAAAAAAAAGTATTAATCTGTTCCCATGTTTGGCAGTGGTTCTCTCCGTACTCTATTAAATTTTAGGAATTGTATATTTGGCTGTAGAGTGATTTGAGATGCATCAGGTTGAACATGGAATATAGAATGCAGGATATTATTCAAAATTTATTTAAAGGCAACACTTTTTTTTACTAGCCTTCAGTAGACTAGACTAGTCTGCATTTATTTTTTAAAGTCTCCATTGAGACATTTTAATCTAGCACACACATTGCTTGATTTAAAGTTGTTTATACGCAAGTTGAATTTATTGTTAATTTTTGGTAACATTGTTTTAGACAAAAACACTTTGAGAGTTCCAAGTACATTTAACCCCCCTATTCACCCTTTACTTTTTTTATTTGAACATTTGTGTGAAACCGAAATTAGAAACTTAGTCAACTGTTGTAGGACACTTTCGAACAAAAACTTGACTGATGACGAAGTTGACTTGTTGGACACTTTAAAAAGTTTACCTGTCAGGATTCTCAAACCTGACAAGCGGGGTGGTTTAGTACTAATGGACACTTGTCACTATGAAAACTGTCTTACCCACATGTTATTGCAGGATGCTTATACACTGTCTAGCATTAATGAATTGAATGCAGCGTATAGGTGCATCCATGTTTTCTTGAATGATTTGTTTTTAGAAAATGTTATAGAACAAGATGTGTTGAAATATTTGACTGTTTCGTTCCCCAAGATTCCAACAGTTTTCAGACTACCCAAGATCCATAAAGATGTGTACAACCCTCCCATGAGGCTATTGGTTAATGCTAGGGGTTCAATCAATTACCCGATAGCCAAATACGTGGACAATATACTGAAAAAATACGTTGAAAAGGAAACACACATTTGTAAAGACTCTTGGGCTTTTTTAAAAGCCATGGGTGCTTTAGAATTCAAGAGAGGTCATAGATTTTTGACAATAGACGTAAAAGACCTTTATACGTCTATCCCTCATGCTACAGGGATTGACTGGGTCACTGACCGTTTATTGCATCATAACGCTAGCAGTGTAGAAATCAGATTGGTGCAGGAACTGTTAGATGTCATCTTGAAGTACAACTTTGTAACATTTGGGGGAGAGATATATTTACAGAAGACTGGTGTAGCCATGGGCTCACCAGTAGGGGCCAGTTTTGCTAACATCGTAATAGCTGAATGGGGAACACAGATATGTGTTTGGTAATCGCAACGGTCAGTTCAAAATTGATTTTTACACCATATTTTTGGACGACATTTTTATATTGACAGAAGGTTCAACTAATGATGTGGGGACCTTCATGGACCATTTCAATTCCAGCACGTCTTTTTTGAATTTTACATTTGTAGAGTCTGATTCTAGAATTTCTTATCTTGATGTAGACTTATACAAAGATATTTCTGCTGGTAGCTTCAAGGCCAAAATATACCGTAAGAGTTCCTATTCTAACACCATGTTACACTTTACTAGTGCCCACCCTGAGCACCAAAAAAGAGGGGTAGTCAAGGGGCAACTTCTGCGAGCTGCTCAAATGGTAACTGATGATGAACCCTTTTTAGAAGAATGTGAGTTTATTAAGGGATTGTTTCTACACAGAGGTTACCCAGACAAGTTTATTCACGACCTGGTTACTGAGGTCCAGACTAAAAGGTATGGGGGTGTTTATAAACCTATTTTACAAAGCAGTTTGTTCACAAGTTGTCCACTACAACATTCAACTCCAGTTATGCCTGAAGTCTTTGTAGACAACAAGAAAGTAGACACTTCTATTTCTTTCATCACTAATTACAGTGCTGAGATTCATTTAATCAAGGAGGTGTTTGTCAGGAACTGGAGTATTTTCTGGTGTGACGATGCCTTACAAGCCAGGTTTGGTACTTTGCCTAGTTTTATATATAGGAGGGGTGACAACCTCAAACGGATACTAGAAACAAAAAAGGACACCCGTGTTAGAGTAGAGGGCACTTTCAAATGTGAGAGTTGTAACATGTGCAGGCATATTGCCACTGGTTCGAGATTCAAAATTGCTGGGTCTTCTTTCTCCACTGTTGGTAGATTCAACTGTAAATCTCGATCGGTTGTTTATTTAGCTTGCTGCCAGTCTTGCCCAGCATTTTATGTGGGCAAGACTGACAGAGGTTTTAACAAAAGAATCTATGAGCATTTATATTGTATTGGGAAAAAGTTAATGACCACCCTCAGCACAGTTTTACTTTCAGGGTGTTAGGACAGGTTCCCTTTGACATCAGGGGGGGTCCTTTTCAACTATTATTAGAGCATCTAGAAGTGATTTGGCAGCTGAAACTCTGTTCATATAGACCTCCAGGTCTTAACAACAGAGTAAGTTTAGCTTGCATTTTGAAACTCAGAAGTATGCAGAGGTAATTTTATTATTTTTCAATTTTATTCTTCATTTATGACTCATTTTTTATGTTTTATTTCTTATTTTTTGTTAGCAAATCGGTTCCATTCATCATGTTTTGTTTCTCTTGGTTTTAAACATTTAATGTGTAGACACATTTTCATTTTATTTTGGTCAGTTGTTTGATTTCAAAACACAATTTGTAAAGACCTGACTTTTGTATGCAGTAGCACTTTAAGAAGCTTTGAGATAGCTTTTTCCCACACATTGATGTCAGCGAGTTTTAACCAGTTGGTTGGTCCATTCAAATGTACCATGTGTTGTTAATTGTGTATTTAAGGAGTTTTTTTTACATTTGTTACCTTTTGATGTTTGTCTGAAGAAGTTCAGTTTTCTTGAATGAAAAGTGGATGTTAATAAAACACTTAATATTGGACTCTTTGCTGCTGGCTCTGCTGACGTGGATTTTGTTTTATTTATTTTAATTTGTTTCAACTTCTGTTGCTAAAGTAGGATTTTGAAAAGCAAACATACCTCTCAACCTGGAAACATCAAAAATCTGGACAAAGGCCCATGAAAAAAAGGTACAAATCTGTACGCTTATTAACATAAAAGTTGCACACACAATTACCTAACCCCACCTTCTCCAATGGAATTGTGGGATACCAACTTTCAAACGCAAACTGAAATGGACAACCAAAAATATGGCCCCAGAGTCCCCCCTGCAGCCATTCCAATGTCTCATTACCTGGCTATTTTGCCCCATTTACCATAAACACTAATATGCATAGTGCATACTGATTTACTTCTACAATGATTATTTGGATTTTATTTTACATTTTATAGCACAATGCACAAACACTAATAGACATCTGACTAATAGATATCTGCTAAATAAAGCAATACTGTCTCACAATGAAAATAGACTTAGCATTAAAACTTCTCTGCCCTTAAAACTCACATTCATTGAAACCCACACCACATCCAAGGAAAATGTATCTGGCCAGTGGTGGATAATAGTTACCTTTGGGCTGTTTTCAAATCATAGGCCCCTTGCACATGAAACAAGAAACATGCACATGTTCTTTCTTCTTTGATACACCTTCCTCACCTTAGTAAATTATATTCCTTATATGATACATCACACTTGTTAGATTTAGAGCACATTTTAAATAGTGTTTGAACATTTTTCCAGTAAGCAATGAAACAAAATGCATGAACCAATAATGACAAAACTGCCCAATTGAGAATAATTCCATCATAAAAGTCTACTTCCAGAAACACACACAAATTTCAGTTTTTAGCTCGACTTACTCTAATTTGTGTTATCAGACCAACTCGATAGCTATAAATGCACAACAAAATAAACTAGGCAAACTGCATGTTCTAAGACTTCCAATTTTTAGTCCACGTACTGACAGACTGTCTCCTACATTCATTGTGAAGCATCAAAACTATCATTGTAATCCAGGTGCTGTTAGCTAGCCACTCTTGCTTCTCCATTGTCTGCAGTGGAAAAATGTGTTTTATCTTGAATGCTAGAAAATGTACTGTACTTGTTTTAAAAATATTTTCTTATAATATAGCACAGAACATCATAATTATGATTTTCTTTTCCTGAATTTGGGTTAATGATATTTTTTGCGCTTTCCACTGAGGCACAAATGCACTTGTGCATGACATTTTCTCACTTCCATTGTATCTGTAGCTACACTCTTGACTTGTTACACCCACCCCCTTTAAAAGTACAACAACACAGCAGAATATCAGCAATGCAGCTACATGCCGTGGGAGTAGAACTCACAGCCCTCTGTATCAAAAGCAAGTCTTTAACCTGTTATGCTATTAACATTTCAAGCAAAGTCAGCATAAGCAGCACTAAACTCCTCTTCCCCCAAAGCTCTCGGCTCCTTGTAAAATCCACTCAACTGTATCTCTCAACTTTGCAGCACAAGAAATCTATAAAAAGCCAACATTTTTTGGGGGGGTAAAAGCCCTAAAACCAGGGACACATTTTAAACATTGCTTGTATAGTTTTGGAAAGTTGCTAGAATAAAGTGATGTGTTACCATAATGCATTTCACTGCCATGTCTTGGATCCAGGATCCTGTGCACTACAGTCAGAGCAACATACCACTATGCCAAATCAGCAATTTTCTGAAAGATAGGAAGACTGAAACTTAATGGCTATCATTTAATGAATTCAGTTCTGACTTCTCTCCATAGCTCTCAACCTCACAAAAAACTGGACAAAACCAATAATGTGGAAATACAGTCCCAAAAATAGGGACACATTTCAAATACTGATCTTATAAACTTAGAAAATTGCTAGAATAAAATGTTTTGTATTTTCTGAAGAATATGAAGTCTGAAATTGACATGCCTGTCATTATTTAGTGAATTCAAACCTTCACTGATTTGCCACAAAAATCCAGAAAAAACACAGATTTTATGAAGAACAGAACAAAAATATGAGGCAAAAACTTAGTGATGGTGGGTAGGGAATACATGCTCTTGTCACCTATACCCAAGGTACAGGGTTTGAGCCTGAGTACCTCTAGCCACCAGGTCTATTCACCTGGGGCATTTTGTCTCAGGATGAAGAGGTGATAGTACTGTTTGGCTAGATAGAACTTTCAAGTCTCTCGGCAGACTTCCTCCAGGGATACTATCAAGACTCCTAGAAGTAGTGCTGTTAATTATGAAAAGTACTAATTGATCTCAGCAGGAGGGGGTGTAAGGGGGAATGTAGAGGAGAGAGGGAAGGGTGTAGTGAAGTTTGTAGTTACTTATACCTTAAGAATACTTTGAATCAAAATGATAGCATTAGTTTACAAAAAAATGCCTCGAGGCAATACAATGGTAACAAAAAGCAACTGTTATCACTTTTAAGTATATCACTTCCAGTTGGTAATTGGTAGTAGGAGGCATTCCCAGATGACTGAACTTTGTTTAAGGTACTGCTGGAGGTGGTGGTGGAGAAACAGAAAGCATCATGTACTCAGAATCAAAGAACAAAATGTAGACATATGGCCAAGAAACAGAGACACCACAATGACAACTTAAGACAGCTTTGTCTGTCTTCTGAGAGATAATTAGTGCACAGGGAACACAACAAAAACAGCTTCCCCCTCTATCAAGTTATCATGGAAAAGATGTAACTTGCTCGTGAAAAAAATGATTCAGCACAATGGTTCTGGAATGCAAAATAACATAAAAGTCTACGTGGATTCCATAAAGTCCAAAAAAAAAAAGACTACTGAATCTTGTTTATGAAATTTTCAACACTACATTAATAAATCCTAGCATTTGGGTTTACTCACCATAAAGATGTACTGGTCCAATTACTTTTTCCATAGATGTCTAGATCTTATGACTGAAGGCCAGCAATGTTCTTACACAATATCAGGCAGTGATAAGTGCTGTAAGAATTCTTCATGTAAGAAATGATGGCATATACCCTCCAGCTCTTCCCGCTACTGACAAACTTGGCCATTCACCAAAATCATCTTGGTTGTTTTTGTTGAAAATTCATCACTATATCTTTATAAGAAAACTATGCTATTACATCTTAACTAAAATGTTCTAAAAGAAAACTTCTGGTATTAGTAAATATACTCCCACAAGGCATAAAATGAAGGAGAAAATGAATTTCTGTAGAAAACAAGCACAGTAAAGAGGAAGCAAGTGAAAGAGGAAGCAAGTGAAAAAACAATCACAAATCCTCCTGTTCTTTACAGGAAGTAGCACGTTCATCAGCAACTCTTGCAACATGGGTAATAAAATCAGTTGTAAGAGTGAGTCACCAACATTGGTCCAGGCACCATATAAATTAAAGCCAACAGCAATGCTGATACTTGCAGGATAGGATCAAAATAGTTCTACACGAGCATATGATCTAGTTCCAACAGAAGGTTTACCAGATAAACAACATACCCCTCGGCAGCAGCATAACAAAACCAGCACCTTAGCAGAATAAAATATAAACCACCACCTCGACAGCAGTCCTGCTCTCACCTTCCTTCCATTCCAAGCTTTAACTTCCATTTCTGGAATTAAGTTCAACCATTGTTGTTCCAAAACGCGGCTTCTGGAAATGCATGCACGTTGAGCTGTTGAGCTCAATTCTGACAGGCTGGCAGGCCATTTCACGGGGCTGACATCATCATGTATGTGATGACGTCAGCTCAAAAAAAAGTGAAATAAAAATTTAAATAAAAAAGCTGGGAAATTTCAAAATTAAGGGGTGCCACTCGGGAATCATGGCACCCCATTATTTGGACATCAAAACCAGTAAAAACCCAGTAATTCGGTATAGTTGGAAGGTATGAAAGCAAATTGTCAAATTAATGAAGTAGTCTCATCAAAGTCTGGCCCTCAGAAAAAAAAATTAGTAAAATATAGAAGTAGGGTTCAGCCATGACCTCTTTCTCTTCAAATGCCATGTATATGACCATAAAGTGTATGTCATGGTGTTACCAAAAGGTGAAGATGTGTAGAAATGGAATATTTTGCATCTTGCTGCATATGTGACATCAGCTAGATTACGCATTTGTTTATATGCCAGTAAATGTCTTTTTCATTCTACTGGCAAGGTTGTTTCTGCTTTAGTTAGAAGCTATAAAGCTGTTATTTCTATGTATCACTTAACTACAGTGATAACTAGTAAATGTACAACAGGAACCAAGAGAGGTAGAAATGTTAGCAGGGGATTGCTGCAAGCTAAAACTGGACAGTTCTCTTATTCTATTTTTGTTACAATTTTTTTTTAATTTCATTTTAATTTTTGTGCTTCTGGGGAATGCAGTTTGTAAGTTGTGCACATGGTGATCATTTTATTTTAAAGGATTCATTTTGAAGAATTCCAGCTACACATACATTTCTGACTTCATGAGGCTGGGGTCAAGCCTGAACATATTCTACAATGCTAGTAGCCTATCGGGCTACTTTGCTTTTGAGCCCATTTTATAAGAATAGATAGATAAATGGTAAGAGACAGGGAAAGAGACAGACAGGTATTCTAACAGAACAATGCAAAATAAAAACAGGCCACAATATAGTCCATATAGATGAGCTTGTTTTATGTTATCTTTGCCAAAACAAAATTCTTTTGGCCCTAATTGAAAAATACAGACCAATATTCTTCAGTTATTTTGATATTAAAATCTTTTGTGGCTATAGTTGTGAAGAGGTACAGATAAAATTACTTTTGCTTTCCATTATGATCTAAGAGCTCATTGCAGGAAAATAGTTACTCTAGAGTACATCTTGAAATATTATGGGAATATCTACATGATTATGTTGCAGTTGCTCTGTATCCAAAACATTTTCATTATCATACATTTCCATTTCTTTTTTTCCCTGAATATTTTTATTAAGTTTTATAAATAAATAAAATGTACCATTATAATATATACAGAAATTGCATAATACATAAGAAAAACAAAAAATACAAGAATAAAAAAAGAACATCAACTATGTACAAGGTGTCTACTTAAGTAAAAAGAAAAACAAATTCAAATATTTTATGAAATTGTGTTTCATTACTGATTATTTAATGTCTGCGTATTTAATAGATGCTTGAGTTTCATCCACGAGTTAAGAGAAGTGGTCTTTCTAGTGGTTCTTTCGTTGACAGTATCTCCAGATGACAAGTTTCAGTTGCAATATTGAGGAATTATTTTATTGATGGATTTCATAGGTTCATAGGTGCATACTAGGCTGATGGCACTGGCGCCTTTACAAGCCTAGGCCATAGGATGAGCTTGGCATCATACCACCTGACCTTAGTTCCCAGTGCCTCTGTCGAGTAGAGCCACTGGAGTGATCCCTGGGGTGAATTTTCCATTTCCCATCCACTCGTCAAGATTTCTCTTGAAGAGGGCCAGTGAGATGCTCTGTTTGACATATATGGGAAGTCTGTTCCACAGCATGGACAGTCTGGGTTATAAACCTGTCCCTCAAGCACGTTCTGTTGATTGTGGTAATGAGGTTGAGGTTTCTGGAGTGTGTGGTGCAGATTGATTGGGATTTCATTAGATGTAGCATTTCTAACAGTGCTGGGTCAGACATGGCTTTGTAATTCAAGCAGAGATCACCTCTAAGTATGTGATATGAGTTAGAGAATAGTTGGAGTTTTTTGAGTCTGTCCATATAGGACAAGTGTTTAACGCCTAGGATCCTCTTTGTGAGGTACTTTTGTGGCCTCTCCAGTTGTTGCAGGTGTCTAGTGAGGTACATGACAAATGGGGCATTGTACTTGATGATTGGCCTAATGAGGGAAGAGTAGAGGTAGACAATGACCTCCTTCTTCCTGCATGCAAAACCCTTAGTAATGAGATGTACCACATAGAATGACTTTCTGACCACAGTGGCAATGTGGTGGTCAAAAGAGAGGTTGCTGTCAACCTGTGTTCCCAGATCTCTTATAATGCCTTCTGTGTTCAGTGAACTACCATCGATGTAGTAATTCATGGGAACTGGGTTTTTCCCAAAGGGGATGATGACACATTTTTTGGCATTGAGCTTAAGACCATGGTTCTGACACCAGTCAATGGTCTCAGTGAGGCCTTTCTGTAGGAAGTCAACATCACTTGGGGAGTTAATAATTGCTCCCAGCTTGCAATCATCTGTGAACTTTGTCAGCCAGAGTCCCTTCATGTTGGCCTGGACTTCAGAGAAGTAGATACCAAACAGGAGTGGACCCAGGACCGAACCCTGTGGGTCTCCATTTGTGACTGGTCAGCAGTCTGACTTGGAGTCAGCTGCTTTCACACAGAACTGAGCCAGTTACCCCAAGGTATATAGGGGTTGATGCCTAGCTTAGTGAGTTTTTCTATGGTTCCCGAGTGGGGAATGGTATCAAAGGCCATGGCCAGATCAAGGTAGGCTATATGAACCACCTTGCCTTCATCCACAGCTGTGGTGACTGACTCAAAGAAGTCGACCAAGTTGAGCAGGCATGATCTACCCTTCACAAAACCAAACTGTGTGGGATCCAGAGTTTGTTGATTCCCTATATCCTTGTTTATTAGGTCCACAATGATGCGTTCCATAGCTTTGCATATCAGACTCATCAGGCTAATTGGGCGATAGTTCCCATGGTCTGTAGTCACTCCTCCTTTGTGGAGAGGGATGACTGTAGCAGTATGCCATTTGGTAGGGACAAAGCCTGAGGTGAGGCTGTGATTGAACAGGGCACACGGTGAGGTGCCAGTTCACTCTGTAGTTCATGTAGAACACAGGCAGGGCTATTGTCAGGTCCCATAGAAGCTGTATTCTTGGTCTTGGACAGTGCTCTTTTAACCTCTGCAGCAGTAATACTGGGTGCCTGGCAATCTACTGGTATTGTGATTGGTCCTTTGGGGGGAGGGGTAAAGTTGGCACTGAATCTGTCAGCCAGTATATTGGCAATATCTGTTGGCTCAGTATAGGAGGTACCATTGTGCAGTAGCTCAGAGCAAATCTGGGTATTGCCGTGGAGATTCTTTACATAACTATAGAAGGCCTTGTGGTTGTCTTTACTATCAATTCTGTTTTCATAGCTAGCTTTAGAAGATTTGATAAGGTAGTTTTTGCAGTCTTTGGACTTCACCTTATTCTGCTTCAGTTTCTTCCTTCTGTTGTAGAGTTTGTTTATGGCAGGGGACTACCAGATTGGCATCCTTTTTTTTGGAGGAGAACGTCTTGGTTCTACTGGGCATGGCGAGATCCATGCATTTGTGTACGTGTTCGTACAGTGCATTGGTGTATGATTTGGCAGTCATGCATCTATTCTCCATTTGCAAGGGTGCTGTAAAGTTAGCCACCTCTGTTTTTAGGAGCCCGAAGTTAGCTTTGGAGAAGTTTTTCATGGTGGTCACCTTTGTGGGGTGGGTGGGGGGGATGTGGATTTCCTAGGTGATTAGTTTGTGGTCATATCCAACCAGGGAGGAGCTGACTACTGGTGTAGAGCAATGGTCACCCATGTTAGTAATGACCAGGTCAAGGATGTTGCTACCTCTAGTGGGGGTAAGAATGAGCTGGTCCAGGGCACTGGAATTAATGAATTCCAGGAACCATTGGGCAAGTGTAATGGTACATGAGTAGTTTTTTCCCCAGTTAATGGGAGGTGTAGTTGAAGTCGCCCAGTACAAGAATGTTAGGTTGGACCCTAATATTCTCCAGAGTGTTTAGGAATGTGGAGTGTGAGTCTTGAGACATGGTTGGAGACATATACCAAGCTACAACCTGATTCGCTGCCAATGTTAGCTGCACCTGATGTATCTCTGATGCATTATGTTGGGCTTCCAGTCTGGAGGTGGGCACATCCTTTATGAATATGGAAACACCACAGCCTTTGGAGCTTCAGTCCTAGTTCTGGGGCTGAAAGGTGTGGATTGAGTTATAGCCTGGTAGTGCAGGGGTGCTTTCTGCTGCTTTGAACCAGGTCTCTGTTACAGCACAAATGTCAATGTCATTTTAAGGAGTGCTTCCAGCAAGTGCATTTTGAGATTTAGACATCTAGTATTGAGCAGCATGACTTTCGGATTGCATTTGTTTATAGCTGTTATGGTGGTAATTTGGTCTTTGGAACCTCACCTAAAAAGGCACTATAGGGGTGGCAAGAGCCTTGGCCAGTATCCGAAGCCCAGAAGGTGACAGATGCAGGCCATCTCTGGCAAAGCATTGAGGTCTGTCAGTCATGTCTTCCCAGGCAGACAGATACTGAATCCCCTTAGAATGACAACAGAAACTTGGCCAATTGTTGAAATCAGTCATTTTCTGCTTGTACTGTGGTATCATTCTGGGTGATGGTAGGATGCTGCTCATGGCTAGGGTTATACACACCTGGGCTACATAATCTGAGAGGTCCTCCATGTCTCTTTTCATCTAGTCCAGGGAGGTACATCCCAGGCCATTCACACCCACATATACAATGACAGAGTCATATTTGTACCTGTTGTTGAGGGACCTGAGTGCATGCATTATGTGGCAGATACTGGCACCTGACAGGCAGCTGACTGTTACTTTCTCCTTATTCAACCTAGTGAGTGGGACATCAGTGTGCCTCACTATCGAGTCACCTATGACTAGTGTGTTGGGCATGCTGTTTTGCCTTAGGGGCTTTTGCTGAGTGGCACACTGTTTAGGAGAGTTATGTGTCTCGTGATTAGTGTTGTGTTGTGGTGGTCGAGTGCGTTTCTGCCTTGGAGGTCTCTGCTGTTTGGGTAGATTTTTATTGAGAGCCTCCACAAAGGTGAGTGTGTGGTTTGTGTTTTTATGTGAAGGCAGTGCTGGTGTGTGCTTTGGGGGGCTATGTATTCCATGTGGTGTGGTGCAAGTGTTGACCTTCTCTTGACCAGCTATTCTGGTCTTGGCTGGAGAGTGTGTGGCTTCCAGTTTGGATATATAAGTGCATCTTTTGAAAGTCTGAGTGCTCTGAGGTAAGAGGAGAGGTTTTTCAGTGTACATGAGGCAGTTGCTACATTGCCTCAGGATGCCCAAGTTCACCAGGTTAATAGGAGAAAGTACAGGGAACTGAACTTTAGACATGTCGGCAGGGGTGGGGGTGGGCATTAATAATAAGTAGAAAGAAGAACGAATAGACAGAAAAATGCTCACTTTATTAGTAAGAAGCAATAAAGCTTTCGGGAATGTCCCTTCTCCCATGTTCACTGGAGAAGGGACATTCCCGAAAGCTTTGTTGTTTCTTACTAATAAAGTGAGCATTTTTCTATCTATTCATTCTTCTTTTTGTTAATTGTAGATGTAAGGAATAATAGCAGTAAAACCACGGCTGAACTGTTTCTTTTGGACATTAATAATAAGTACCGGAGCTGTTTCCTTGTAGAATGTTTAGTGCTGGTAGCACATTTGTGTGCTACAATAATTGCTACAAGAAGTATGGTAAAGTGCTAAACTAATAAGCAAGTAAAAGTGCAGGAGAGGAGAGAACTAGCAGATCTAAGGGAAAAATTGAAGTGCAGACTTTGGCACTGTTCAGAAGGTTACAAACAGTCCTGGATACAGCAAATCTGCATCTGGACTAGACTAGTTACAGGAAAGGTGGGAAACGAGTGCAAACACAGGCTTTTAAACCAGAAATTTAAAAGAGATGGAAAGACTGCCTAAATGGCCAATAAACTACAATTTCTGGGCTTTTGATTCGCTTTTCCACTTTCCTTTTAATTGACAAGAGACTCCAAAGAAGAGAATTATTTCATTTTTTTAATGTGCAAGAATTGGGGTATTAGATAAAATTAATGATTCTCTTTCTGATGACGATACTATGTAAGATTATTTTTTCTAAAGTCTTTATTGATTGTCTTAGAGAGGAATATTCACTAATCTATTAAGTAGATTGTCAATAAATGGTTGGTTGTTAAAAACAATACAAATGAAGTGGTTTGCTTGCAAGGTGTCCACTGCACTGTGCCTTTTCAAAATAAATGTACAAGCTATACTCAGCCCAGTATATATGTACTCAAATATATATTGTATCCTTTTAGGGCACCAGCACATGTTTTTCACTGTATCTGCAGATGCATTTTTGGTATATTATCTAAATGTTTAAAGTCCATTATTAGCAGAATCTGTTTTTTTTTTTCTAAAATATTTTTAACATTACAGTCATGTTATTTTCCATGTACTATAAAAGGCTGACTTAAAACTCACTGGAGATAAAGTTTACTAAAAGCATTAAATACCAAGGTATAAAATTCTCCAGTGTTTCTCAAGAATTCTATACCTAAACAGATTATATTTATTTGATTGCATCAAAATAGATGCAGACACATGAGACAGCTATGACCGCAAAACACTGACCAAATGTATTCTTAATGCGCTCTTTAAAATCTTCTGTTTCTTAAATGACCCATTTTCATCACATTAATTGCAAAGCACAGGATCCTTGACTGTCACACACAGTATCTGCCAAACCTCAGAAGTTCTTGATCCTACCTTAGATATCAAATACACTAGCCTCATCACCTGACTGTGTGGTTTGACTGATACAATATAAGCGTGTCTGTTAGTGCTATCTTAAAAGACTGTCATTGCTGCGTCCACTGAATTGATTAAATCTTGATCAGTAATCCCCCAGAGTGGACACAGCTAAAGGAATACACAAAAATCAGCAGAAAAGACTGAGTTTGGAGAAATATTCAGTTAGACGTTTCCCAACTTATAATGCTGCAGACTGAATTATAATGTTGAAAAAGGCAGAATCGTGAGCCCAAAGCATTATTACAAATTCTGTAAAGCACAGCTTAGGCAAACACTAGTTGTGATTTCTTCTAAATTAAAGCTGCCTTGGCTATACCCACTGTCACTGCATAGAAATGCCAGTTGCATAGAGACGAAAGTGCCCACTCTCTGAAGTCAGACAGGTGATAATGTGTACAGTCTAAGTGGAGATGTAAATACTCTACTTCACAGTCACAGTGAGATGAAATACCAATTCAGGTAACCAACAGCATGACCCTTTGGAGGTACCCACCTATAATACTGACCAGTTATGACCACTGGGAAGCTATCCATCTATTCGCTCACAAACTGGCGAACCGTAACTACTGAATACAAAAACAACAAACTGCAGATGAACTACCACGAACTACCATACGAACCAATTTATTTAAGCACTTTTCGTCTTGCTCAATTGCAAGAATTCAGATAAAATGCCTTAGTTAAAATCCAAGTTAAATACACCTCCTAAGATCATGTGATGTTCCACAGACAAATGAAAATGCAGAAAATCAAGAGGTTTAACCCTTCAATTAACCTCTTGTAGCAAAGTTAAAATCTAGTATAAATTACATATATATTTGCGTCTGACCTTTACAAAAGTCTTGAACTCTATACATTAATAAATTAAAATAAACCATTCAAAATATATTGTTGTAACAAACAATTATATAACTAAAAACTTATTTAATAAAGCATTATGCTCTTTAACAATTATCTAAATAAACTTTTTTAATTTCAATATACAGAAAATGGAGCATGTTTCATTCAACCCAGGATAATGGTACGCATTAGTACATAATTGCCAGAGTAGTTCTAATCTTTCCAACAGTAATGTCTCTGGACCACCCTTACTATTAGACATAATACAGTCAATTGTTCTAAATTTAAAAATGTGTTGTGGACAATGGGCATTCTCCTGTTTCATTCTGTTAATACTGTAAAGGTGTTCGTATATTCGCTCCCTAAACCTTATTTTAGTCTTACCAATGTAGAAGGCAGGACAGTTTTGACAGAGGGTAGCATATACTACAAACTTAAACTGACAGTCAAGTTTAATCTCCGTACTGTATTTCTGTCCCCTGATAGTAAACTTCTGCCAAACGTCTATGTGTTTACAATAATTACACATAGCATTTAAACATTCCTGCCCTATGTAGTGGGGGTATGGAGTTTTTCTCCAAAATACTTTTTAAGTTGGGGCCACATTTAAAAATAATGTGTGGGGATTCTTGCAGTTTAAGTCTCACCGTTAAGTCATTTTGGATGTTTAGGGAGCGAGTATACGAACACCTTTGAATGAAACAGGAGAATGCCCTAGCAAGGCATATGTCAGTGTCCACAGCACATTTTTAAATTTAGAGCAATTGACTCTATTATGCCTAATAGTAGGGGTGGTCCAGAGACATTACTGTTGGAAAGATTAGAACTACTCTGGCAATTGCGTACTAATGCGTACCATTATCCTGGGTTGAATGAAACATGCTCCATTTTCTGTGTATTGAAATTAAAAAGTTTATTTAGATATATAATTGCTTGTTACAATGATATATTTTGTATGGTTTATTTTAATTTTTTTAATGTATAGAGTTCAAGACTTTGTAAAGGTCAGACGCAAATATATATAATTTATAGTAGCTTTCAACTTTGCTACAAGAGGTTAATTGAAGGGGTAAACCTCTTGAATTTCTGTATTTTCATTTGTCTGTGAAACATCGCATGATCTTGGAAGGTGTATTTAACTTGGATTTTGACTAAGGCATTTTATGTGAAGAAGTCTTGCAATTGAGTAAGACGAAAAGCGCTTAAATAAATTGGTTTGTATGGTAGTTCGTGGTAGTTCATCTGCAGTTTGTTTTTGTATTCAGAAGCTACCCATCTATAATATACTAGTTATGACCACTTGGAGGTACCCACCTATAATACTGCACCAAGACTTGGATGGTACACACCTTAATACTGCACCAGACATGACCACTTGGAGGTACCGACTGATAATACTGCACCAGCTTCAGAAATTGAGGGTCCTCTCAACGTCACACTTCATAGACTTATAAGAAAAATGAAAAATCAAAAGACTGATTCTAGTATGGAGAGCATTGTCATTGAAGTGGGCATAAGAGTGAACAACACCCCCTGCAAGGCAGGTGGAAGGACCATACTCTGCAAGCACACAACACTGGGGCCCCTAAAAAGAGGTAAAACCTCCAGAAAGAGAGGCTAATCTATGGATGAGATTCAGTACCTTAACCTAGTATGTGACATTAATAGAACCTGCTGGGGGGATAGATTTGTCTCCCAGAGGTTACCACACCTCTGGAACAGACTCCCACTTCATGTTAAGCAGAGCACCTCATTGTCCCTCTTCAAAAGCAATCTGGACAATTGGATGGGTAATTGTTCACCCCAGGGGTTCCACCTGTGTCTCTCTGGGACAGGGGCAATAGGTGCTGTTCGTGGAAATAAGGGTAAAAGTTGGCTAGCCTTGTAAGAACTTTAGCGTCATTTACCTAGTAACCTATGATCTACTATGAGGTAATAGGATCAACAGCAATCAGGAAAAACTGAGGAGCATGAAGTTGAAGTCTGCTGTAGAGGCAGAATCTCCACAACAGAATGGAAACAGCCCTTGGACATGGGATACTTAACTAGTAGACAGGGCTGGCTCTTAATCCTACCACATACTGCAACCAGGAACAGAAGGCTACCTAAAAGATTAAATTGGAAGGTGAAACCCAGGAATACCCCTACTGAAATTTCATTTACTCAGAGTAAACTAAACATTGTAGTACAAAGTACCACTCAATCCACATAAAATCACATTCCCTGAAATCCAAGCAGAATGTATATCAGTAGCTCCTGGCCCCTCCAAAATAACCCATCTAGGGTTGTTGACATAATTTCAGTACAGTTTTTTTTTTACTTACACAGCCATTTAAACCTGGGGTATGTCAGAATGTAGCCTACTAATTTATCTATGTTCAGCTTTGTCTCTCCAAATTTTCTTCTTTATTCTTATATGATGCATTTGGTAACCTTTCTTCTAATGTCAGACAAGTGACCATGTATGCATTCCTTAAATTTCCTATTAGATTTTCCAAAATAAAACATTGAACGCAATGCATAATGCACAAATAGCAATACGGTATATACAATGTGTTTACAGTCACTGTAAGCACACTCAAACAATAATCTTTATTTTCTTTATTTTGTGACTATGCGTAAATTTATTATCATTGTAGAAATATTTGCATTCATTTGATTTATATAATTGTATAGAAGAAATGATGATAATCACCATCTTAACTTTACTATGTTGTAAGTTGTAAATGATAATTTAAAGGGGTGATGGTATAAAAACTACATCTTAAAAGATGAAGATAGATGGGAATGCTGATATATTCCCAAGTTTAAATGCCTATACAAGTAGAAAACCTATATTGAAATTAAAGACAATATGTTGGAAACCATACTAGTAATCCAGAACAACAAAAACGTTTAAGTGCTTACATTCACCATAAGAACTTCTTCAGAAGTAATTTAAAGCTCACAAATTTAAATTCACCCATTGCTGATGTAAGTACAAAACTACTAATACAATTCAATCAATTAATTTAATTTGCATAAGGTCTCTTTCTAAAGGAATAATAATTTTTTCAAGCCTTGTAGAATTAAAAAAAAAACCTTAAGTACTTAATTCTGATAAAAATACAGAGTTCTATTCCACTAGGATTTAGCTAAAAATTACAACATAGAAAAGTATAGATAGAAACTGAGGCAATACAGGAAGCATCTTTCACCAATGAGATTCTTTACTGTGGTCTTATGTTTTAGAGTTTGAGTAATTGTGCATCATTTTGAGAAGACCTGATGAAGCATCTGTTGTGAAAGCTCACCATTTTTATGCTTCAGTAAAGTTATTCTTTGTGTTTTCCTGAGCACATTCATTTTTACTTAATACATTAACAGTTTCATTTGCATAAGCTTCTTCTATAAACACCAACCCAAATAGGATTGGGTATGTATTGACAGGTGGATTACAAAACTTAGGTGTCCCTTACCTTCTATGAGTGAAGAGGAAACCAATATAAGGAGAATAGCCTTCCCATGGAAGGACAGTGTGACTAAATAGTATTATACACTGGACTATACCTCTCAAGTGTACCTGATTACTAGAAATGTACCTCATTTGTGGTCTCAAAAAGTTCCTGTTCCACAAAGTTTCACATTGAAGGGGTCTGTCACACATTTAATGATAGGAATTTTTTAAACTGATATCCATGGTAAATAGAAGTGAATTATGTTAATTCATTCATTAAAAGATCATTTTTTACAAGCAAAAACAGCATATTTAACCATCATATGACCTTCCTAGCTGAAGTTGCTAGTACGTGTTCCACATTTTGACTATTTGTTCCACAAATGACAATTTGATGGGTAACCATAAATTCATCCCCAGGGTTCCACCTATGTCCCTCTTGGAGAGGGGTGATAGGTGCTGATTGTGGAAATAAGGGTAAACTTGGCTATGCTTATAAGGGCCCTAGGGTCATTAGCCTAGCAACTTCCTGTGATCCTATTAGAGAACAGATTACTGTAGTTTGGACACATGAGCAGGAAAGCAGAAGACCATATGGTGGAGAAGATTTTGGACAGACAAGTAGGCAAAAGGAAGCTAGCAAAGAAATAGGTGGACTCTGAGAGAAGACCTGTGAGAGTCCATCATGACTGAAGAAAGTAGGATAGTGGCAGTGAATCAAGAGCTATGGCAACAGTTAATGCAATATCCTGACCACATTTAGAAAATGGGAGGAAAAAGAGGGGTGAGTGGTAATGGATGATGATGAGCATCAGAGTGAAGGATCCTCTCAGATGGAGAACTAACATCTTCAAAAGTAGGCTATAGTACAAAGATGACTGAATGAATTAACCACATGGCTGTAAGATCCAGGCATAGCCTGTGGAAGGTACCATGCAATACAGTATGAACTGCAGGAATTTCCTACAGGAAGTACCTTTCAAAGGGGAGCTAAGAGAGCCCAGTGGCTAAAGGTCTTCATCTGTCTCAGGCCTTCCACCATACCTCTCAACCTGGAAACAGCAAAAATCTGGACAAGGGCCCATGAAAAATAGCTACAAATGTGTACAATGATTGATATAAAATTTGCATGCATAATTACATGACCCCCATCCACTCCAATGTAATTGTGGGATACCAACTGTCAAATGCAAACTGAAGAACAGACGACCAAAATATGGCCCCAATATCCCCCTGCAGCCATTCCAATGTCTCATTACATGGCTATTTCATCCCATTTACCATAAATGCTAAGGTAGATAGTGCATACTGCTTTAGTTCTACAATGATTATTTGGATTTTATTTTACATTTTATAGCACAATGCACAAACACTAATAGACATCTGCTAAAAAAGCAATACTGTCTCACAATGAAAGTAGACTTAGCATTAAAACTTGTAAACAGAAAGGCACTAAAGCAACATAACAGGTAAAATCACTGAACCTTTATTGTTCAAAAGTAAAATCTAGAAAAAAACATCACTGACTAAGCGCTTTCACCTTCCTGGGCATTTTCAGAGTCAGTAAGCTTCATTAAAAACAAGCTTTAAATACTCCTGTCAATTGGTACATAGTTAAACAGAACTAATAAAATGAGCAGATAATTAATTAGTTAACCCCTTAGGCGATTGTTAACCAAGCCTTTGTCTTTTGAAAAATCAATATTTTATTTTTAATGTTTTAAATTTTGTGCTGATAATTAATTAAATAAAAACAAAAATATATAACTATTGTCATATGTCTATGTGAAATTTTTTGTGTATCAAATACAAGCTGCCTTATGTCTTAAAATGCAGGCTAGAGACAGAGTGTCATTAATACCTGGAGCATTACTGGCATCCAATCTCAGCTGCCATAAGCATTCCCTAACCTCCAAAATAGTTTTATAGTCTCCCCCAAACTCCTTTGTATAAAGCCTATCTATGAGAAAGAATAAAAACTTTTTGAAATTTGGACAATTATTCCTATGAATATACAATGAATTAGTAGTTTTTTTATTTTTTTATATCTCTGTAATGTTCCAGTATTCTTTGTCTTAGCTTTCTAGTGGTCATGCCTATATAGAACACTGGGCAAGATAAACAAGTGGCAGCATAACTAACCATACTTGTATTACAATTGCAGTGACTGGGACTCTTCAGGGTTCTCTTAAAATTACCTATATAGACGTAGGGGCCGTCATTAATAAATTTACACGCTTTACAGTTGCCACATTTAGCCATTTTGGCAGGTCTCTGTCCAAAGGATCTAGGTGTCTTCTCTACAATTCCTTCATGTTCAAACTCCAACTATTTATAAAAGTTGGAGTTCTACCTAATATGTCATGCAAATCTGCAGGGATAATATTTTCCTAAGCGTTATGGATAGCACTCTTAACTTCAAATGCTAAAAAATTGTGTTGTAATACCATTCCTGCTGGCACATTTTTTTCTATCAACTTTATATTTGTGGTTAATAACTTTATCACCCAACTTATTGGAGTCATGCAAGGTGGTAACAAAATCGGTAGACCTTCTTCTAATTACTTCATTTTGAAGCGTCATGAGCATATCAAGCGGGTAACACCTTTGGACAAATAAATCACTCAATATTCCTAGTTCAGTTATAAAAATATTGTCCTTACTAACAATGCGGGACAACCTGATCATCTGGCCCTTTACTACATTCCTCTTCACATAGGAAGGATGGCAGCTCTTGTAGTGTAAAAATGAATTACTGTAGGTTATCTTTCTATACAAACTGGATTCTATTTTACTATTTTTGATATATAATTGTAAATCCAAGTAGTCAATACTCTTGTTGTCAACCTTGTGTGTAAATTTTAAGAATGTAGTAGTGTTTTTCAAATATGTTACAAATTCTTCCAGTTCATCACATGTACCCTTCCAAAAAAACAAAATGTCGTCCAAGAATCTTAAATATGTAGACATCTTGGTCTTGAATTCAGATGTCAACACAAAACGGTCTTCCCATTCTGCTAGAACAAGGTTGGCATATATGGGTGCACATTTAGCGCCCATAGCAACCCCAGTGGACTGTCTCTAGTATTCATCTTCGAAACCAACATAGTTATTCTCCAAAACCCCATTTGCATCAAGTCCACTAATAAGCCCTTCTTGTCCTGATGTAAATTGGTGTGTTTATCCAAACTCCTACCAAACCAATCTAGGCCAATATCATGAGGGATTACTGAAAATTAATTAATAACATCAACTGTTACTAATAAACATTCCCCCAGATGTTCATCAGACAAAATTCTAAGGTAGTCCGTGCAGTGCCAATAATCTTTTAATAAATAAGGCAACCTGTCCAGGATCTCCTTAGTCAAAATGTCTATGTACGAAGCTAATGGTTCAGTTTTGGAGCATTTAGCTGCAACTATTGGTCTAAAAGGTGGATTGGTTATATTTTTATGGATTTTGGGTATGCCAAAAAGAATGGGCATAACCGGGTGTTCCACCTGTAAGTATTTGTGCTCCTCTGCATCTATAATTCCTTCACATACCAACTCCTAGAGCTGCCAGTCTATTTTGGTGTATGCCTTCTGAACTTCAAATTTTGAAACTAACTCATATGTATTGGAGTCACAAAGAATACCCTGCATCTGCATTGAGTAATCAGTGTTGGTCATAATGACTACTCCTCCTCCTTTATCTGGTTTCATAACCCTGTATTCGTTATTACCAGAAAGCTCCTTTTAAGCAAAATACGTCTGCAGATGTTAGGTTACTGTCATATACTACCTGTCTGTTGCCACTAAGATGCCTAATTTGTATTATACATAAACGTTTAAAGGCCAAAACCACAGGGTGGTATGGGGGTATAAATGTACTACTTTTGCAACTCTCTATCCACCCTTTGTTTGGTACTAAAAAATATTTTGAGATTTAATTTTCTTGTGTATAACTTTAAATTAATAAGTACTTTACTGATGTCATATTTAAAGTCAGGGACAAAAGAAAAAACTTTTTTCAATAAACTAAGGTGGCTATCCGTGATCTTTAAACTGGAAAAGTTGTAAACGTGAAAAGATTCATCCCCTAAGATGTTAGGGCCTTTCTTGGTATTACTCTCCGAAGATGAATTCGACGTAATGTCAGGAGAATATTGGGTTATATTGAACAATGACTCCAGGTAAAAAGCTGGACTCTCAGTAGGTGGAAAAATAGATGAAGTATATATACAAATACCATTCATCTGTAGTTCCAATTTTTGTTGTTGTTGAAATTCAAGTTTGAGTTGTTCCTCCTTTGTCTCCCACCCCTCCAGTTGTTCCCTGTATACTCCCCTTGTCTCTGGGGTACCCTCTGATCCACCTGGTCTCGTGGATTGCTTCAGTTCCTCAGCCTGTCTGACCGTTTTAGTTGAGGTTGAATAGGCTTCCTATTCTGAAATACAAATTTGAACCCAGGTTTTTTGCTTCGTGCAGTGATACAAACCTTATATATTTAGCAAATTGTGGACAATGTCATGCATTTTATATAGGCATGACCACTAGGAGACTGAAAGATAGGATATATAATCATACTTATGACATCAAGAAATCAGATCATAGAAATGCCTTAGCAAAATATTCTATGTCTCATAAGGGTCATAATTTTAAATTCAGGGTACTTCAAATAGTACCCTTTAATAAGAGAAGGGGTAATAACATCAATGATTTAGAAACCATCGAATTAAAATGCATTTTAAAATTAAGAGCACATCAAGACCCTGGTCTTAATCAGTTCATCAGCATAAAACCTTTGCTTGAAGCACGGAAATTTTAAATAAGTAAGATCTTTCTATTCAGATACATTCACAGCATTTCAATTTGTACATTCTCATTTTTTTAGAGCATATTTCACATATTTCATATTTTAATGTTTATTTTATATTACTTATTTCATTTTATTGCATATTTACTTTCATTTTTGATACATTACATTCTTATATATTAAGCCATATGGCTGCTAACAGAACATTCTTACACACAGTAGTTTGAAGGCTGAATTGTGGACTTGAACTGAAGTTACAGTTGATATTCAATATATCTTGCACATTTAATTATGTAATGATGATTTAATTAATTGATTGATGTATGTTTTTAATGAATTTGAATGTATAAAAAGCTAGAGTTTTAGTAACTAAAATAGATCTGAAGAAGCGTACCCTGGGAGTACGTGAAAGCGCTCCATCTTTTTTAATAAATTTGGTATTTATTTTATTACATCGTGGTGGTCTGTCTCCGGTTTTTACTGAGCTTGTTTCTTCACTTTTACGAAGAGGACCTTTGGGTTGCAGCGTTTACTATTTTCTTTGTAACATTACAGAGATATAAAAAATAAAAAAACTACTAATTCATTGTATACTCATACGAATAATTGTCCAAATTTCAAAAAGTTTTTATTTTTTGTCATAGATAGGCTTTATACAAAGGAGTTTGGGGGAGACTATAAAACTATTTTGGAGGTTAGGGAATGCTTATGGCTGCTGAGACTGGATGCCAGTAATGCTCCAGGTATTAATGACACACTGTCTCTAGCCTGCATTTTAAGACATAAGGCAGCTTGTATTTGATACACAAATAAATTTCACATACACTTATGACAATAGTTATATATTTTTGTTTTTATTTAATTATCAGCACAAAATTTAAAACATTAAAAATAAAATATTGATTTTTCAAAAGACAAAGACTTGGTTAACAAAGACTTGGTTAGCAATCACCTAAGAGGTTAACTAATTAATTATCTGCTTGTTTTATTAGTTCTGTTTAACTATGTACCAGTTGACAGGAGTATTTAAAGCTTGTTTTTTTAATGAAGCTTACTGACTCTGAAGATGCCCAGGAAGGTGAAAGCGAAGGTGAAAGCGCTTAGTCAGTGATGTCTTTTCTATATTTTACTTTTGAACAATAAAGGTTCAGTGATTTTAGCTGTTATGTTGCTTTAGTGCCTTTCTGTTTACCAGTTTATTACATTTCTTTTAGCATTAAAACTTCTCAGTCCTTGAAACTCACATTCATTAAAACCCACACCACATCCAATAAAAATGCATCTGGCCAGTGGTGGATAATGATTACCTTTGGGCTGTTTTCAAATCATAGGCCCCTTGCACACAAAACAAGAAATATGCATGTGTTCTTCCTTCTTTGATACACCTTCCTGACTTTAGTAAAGTATATTCTTTGTATGATACAGCACACTTGTTAGGCTTAGAACACATTTTAAATATATTGTTTGAACATTTTTCCAGTAAGCAATGAAACAAAATGCATGAACCAATAATGACAAAACTGCCCAGTTGAGAATAATTCTATCATAAAAGTCTACTTACACACACACACACACACACACAAATTTCTGTTTTTTGCTTGACTTACGCTTATTTATGTTCTTAGACCAACTCAATAGCTGTAAATGCACAACAAAATAAACTAAGTGAACTGCATGTTTTAAGACTTCAATTTTTAGTCCAAGTACTGACAGACCCTCTCCTACATTCATCCTGAAGCATCAAAAACTGTCATTGTAATCCAGGTGCTGTTAGCTGGCCACTCTTGCTTCTCCACTGTCTGCAGTGGAAAACTATGTGTTTTATCTTAAAATGCTGGAACATGTACTGTACTTGTTTTAAAAATATGTTTCTTATAATGTAGCACAGGACATCATAGTTATGATTTTCTGTTTCTGAATTTGGGTTAATGATATTTTTTGCTCTTTCCACATTGGCACAAATGCCCTTGTGCATGACATTTTCTCACTTCTGTTGTATCAGTAGCTATACCCTTGACTTGTTACACCCACCCCCTTTAAAAGTACAACAACACAGCAGAGTACCAGCAATGCATCTATATGCTGTGGAAGAACCCACAGCCTTCTGCATCAAAAGCAAGTATTTAACCTGTTATGCTCTTAACAATGCAAGCACACTCAGCATAAGCAACACTAAACTCCTCTTCCCCCGAAGCTCTCGACTCCTTGTAAAATCCACTTGACACTCGACTGTATCTCTCAACTTTGCAGGACAAAAAATCTTCAAAAAGCCAAAGTTTATTGGGGGGGGTTACAAAAGCCCCAAAGCAGGGATACATTTTAAAAATTGCTTGTATAGTTTTGGAAAGTTGCTAGAATAAAATGTTGTGTTACCACCAAGCATTTCACTGCCAAGTCTTGAACCTAGATTCCTGTGCACTACAGTCAGAGCAACATACCACAATGCCAAATCAGCAATTTCCTGAAAGATAGCCATTTAAGTTTCAGTCTTCCTATCATTTAGTGAATTGAGTTCTCACTTCTCCTCATAGCTCTCGATCTCTTAGCACAAAACACCTGGAGAAAGCCAATAATGGGGGAATACAGCCCCCAAACATATACAGCGAATTCAGTTCTCACCATAGCTCTCAACCTCTTAGCACAAAAAACCTGGACAAAGCCAATAATGTGGGAATGCAGCCCCAAAAATAGGGACATGTATCAAATACTGATCTTATAAACTTAGAAAATTGCTAGGATAAAAGGTTTTGTATTTTCTGAAGAATATGAAGTCTGAAATTCAAATGCATATCATTATTTAGTGAATTCAATCCTTCACTGATTTGCCACAAAAATCCAAACCACAGATTTTATGAGGAACAGAATAAAAATATGAGGCAAAAACCTAGAGTGTGGTGGTGGGTAGGGAATTCAGTCTCTTATTACCTATACCCAAGGCACAGGGTTTGAGTCTGAGTACCTTTAGCCACCATGTCTATTCACTTGGGACATTTTGTCTTAGGTTGAAGAGCTGATAGTAGGGTTTAGCTAGTTAGTACTTTTAAGTCTCTCCGCAGACTTCCTCCAGGGATACTATCAAGACTCCTAGAAGTAGTACTGTTAATTGTGAAAAGTCCAAATTTATCTCAGCAAGAGGGGGTGTAAGGGGGAATAGAGAGGAGATAGGGGAGGGTGCAGTGAAGTTTACAGTTACTTATACCTTAAAAATACTTTGAATCAAAATGATAGCATTAGTTTACAAAAATGCCTTTGAGACAATACAGTGATGACAAAAAGCAACTGTTATCACTTTTAAGCATATTACTTCCAGTTGGTAATTGGTAGTAGGAGGCATTCCCAGATGACTGAACTTTGTTTAAGGTACTGGTGGTAGTGGTTGTGGAGAAACAGAAAGCACCATGTACTCAGAATCAACGAACAAAATGTAGACATATGGCCAAGAAACAGACACCACAATGACAACTTAAGACAGCTTTGTCTGTCTTCTGAGAGATAATTAGTGCACAGGGAGCACAACAAAAACAATTGGAATCCATATACCAAGCAAGACATTCTTTCTACATTTTAAATCTAGATCATTTTATGAATTATTCATAGCAAGCAATCTCTTCTGCCAATACTGCCAAAGTGTAGGGAGAACTGTTAAAATCTGACTCATAACTTGATTTGCTTTTGCAGGGTTGAGATGTTTTAGAATCTGCACAGAGACAATAAAAATAATACAGCTTCTCCCTCTATCAAGTTATCATGGAAAAGATGTAAATTGCTCATGAAAAAAATGATTCCACACAATGGTTCTGGAATGCAAAATAACATAAAAGTCTACGTGGATTCCATAAAGTCCAAAAAAAAAGACTACTGAATCTTGTTTATGAAATTTTCAACACTAAATTAATAAATCCTAGCATTTGGGTTTACTCACCATAAAGACACACTGGTCCAGCTACTTTTTCCATAGATGTCTACATATTTTTATGACTGAAGGCCAGCAATGTTCTTACACCATATCAGGCAGTGATAAGTGCTGTAAGAATTCTTCATGTAAGAAATGATGGCATATACCCTCCAGCTCTTCCCACTATTGATAAACTTGGCCATTCACCAAAATCATCTTGGTTGTTTTTGTTGAAAATTCATCACTATATCTTTATAAGAAAACTATGTTATTACATCCTATTTAACTAAAATGTTCTAAAAGAAAACTTCTGGTATTAGTAAATATACTCCCACAAGGCATAAAATGAAGGAGAAAATGAATTTCTGTAGAAAACAAGCACAGTAAAAAGGAAACAAGTGAAAAAACAATCACAAATCCTCCTGTTCTTTATAGGAAGTAGCAATTTCATCAGCAACTCTTGCAGCTATGGGTAGTAAAATCAGTTGTAAGAGTGAGTCACCAACATTGGTTCAGGCACCATATAAATTGAAGCCACCAGCAATGCTAGTACCTGCAGGACAGGATCAAAAATAGTTTTAAATGAGCATAAGATCTAGTTCCAAAAGAAGGTTTCACAGATAAACAACTAAAGGATTGCCTGGTACTTCAACTCTACAGAAGCATGTTCTCTCCATTTTCCCATTTTTTGACAGCAAGGAATTCACTAGAAGTAGCTTTAAAATGTTCATGAATCATCCATGACACACACACACACACACACACACACACACACACACACACACACACACCTTGGCAACAGCAGCATAACAGATAAACCCTTCTGCAGCAGACTTCATCCCACTGCTTCTTGGAGTGGGGAGCTTCTAGGGATTCTATCTTATTAAATTTGATTATACTGTTACTAGCATTTGTGAGAATGCTTAAGGCAAGACTGTAAACACTATGAGAATGCCTACTATATATAACAGGTTGGAGAAGGTGTGAGGCATGTGGTTAGTGCCAAGTTGCCAAAACACAACATACAATTACTTCTGGGCAACTTGTACAACTCGGCCCCACAGAGCAATGCACTATCAGTATATCAGGCTAAAAAATATCATTACAGCAATCGTATTGAATTTACAAAGAGAATAAAAATAAGTGTCTTAAGAACTGATTGTTTGGATCTCCTTTGATGCCATAGATGTCTGTGGGGTATTCATGACACCTATCAGAATTTGCAGTACATGTTAGTCAATTTATGATTTAAAGTTCCATAATTTATGCTTAGTGTAGATGGCCTAGTCACAAAAACAATACTGGTATCCATCTAAAACCTTTGGCAATGCCAGGAAGAGGTCTGATAGCACTTGTTCATAGTTTCATACTGCTACATAATCAGTCACTAACAATGTTGCAGTATTAACTGACAAATATTAACTAAAGCTACTCCAAGAGTTGCTTAAAATATCATTAGATGCAACATGGCCTGTCAAACCTTTGTGTATTTTACTCTGTATGATTTTGTAATTGGAACTCAAGACTGTGATTGGCGTAAAGTTATTGGGTTCATTTAACAGATGTTCCACCCTTATAGAAGGTGATAATTTTGGTTTCTTTTAAATGAATACTGCCATGAAGTGATTAGTCAATAAGATAAAAATGTGATAAGCATTACTAATGCAAATACTATGATAAAGATGACACAAAGCAAAATAACAGAACAAGTTGTGTCTTTCAGCTTTTCCCGGTTAGGGGTCGCCACAGCGGAACTCCGGTCCGCTAATGATTGGCAGTAGATTTTTACATGCCATAGTTGCCGGCCCTGAAGGTACGCCCATTCACACATTTCTCCACACAGAAGACACTCTAGCTGAGAAATGAACAGGATAACGTCTTACTTTGAGGTGACAATGCTACAGCAGCACCAGCACCACCACAGCAGAACTAGTACAACTGCAAAATAACTCACTAGAACTGTGCTAAAAATTAAAAAGGCAAAGACTAAGAACACAAAGTTAATGAATCATTCTTGACTTTCGATACACACATGCATACGTGTGCAGACACACACACACACACACACACACACACACACACACACACACACACACACAGACACCTTGGCAGCAGCAGCAGCATAACAGATAAACTCCTCGGCAGCAGCAAAATGGATAAACACCTTGGCATCAGCATAACAGATAAACCCCTCGGCAGCAACATAACAAAACTCGCACCTTAGCAGAATACAATATAAACCAGCACCTCAGCAGCAGTCCTGCTCACACCTTCCTTCCATTCCAAGCTTTAACTTTCATTTCTGGAAGTAAGTTCAACCATTAACAGCTACTGTTGTTCCATAATGCGGATTCCAGAAATGTATGCACGCTGAGCTGTTGAGCTCAATTCCGACAGGCTGGCAGGCCATTTCACGGGGCTGACATAAAAAAAAAAAAAGTGGGAAAAAATTTTAAATAAAAAGCTGGGAAATTCAGAAATTAAGAGGTGCCACTCAGGAATTGTGGCACCCTATTATTTGGACCTCAAAACCAGTAAAAACCAAGCAATTCGGTATGGTTGGGAGGTATGCCTTCCACCTTGATATCACAGAGGAAGCCAATGGGGAATAGAACACAAAACCTTCCAACAATTCCTTAAAAATGATGATGAAGAGGTTTATACAAGAGCATAATTAGCATGCACATGATATCACATAGGTCAGGACCCATGTGACACCATGTAAATACTGAAGAAGTTGCAGGAGGAGGAACTTTCTGCACTGGACCTTGCACAAACAATGAACCAGTGCTCCTTCAGGTAACATTCTGTGGCCACACTTCTAGTTCACAGCAGGAGTCAAACTGAGGCTTGTCTTCTCACAAATGCTCTTTGCCCCATCATTGGATTTATCCAATAGCTCTTTCCGAATCACAGTAAACCTTTCCACCAGTGCCTAAGATAAATTCTGAGGATATGAAACTTCTTCCACACATACCCTTCATTTGTGACTGAGTGATTCAGTAGTACATCAGGTTGAAGCAAACAATGCACTTCTCAAAGTGGGAGTGAGAGGTGCATCTCTAGCATTGGTCATATCCCCCACAGACATGAATATCTACAAACAAATTGACCCCATTCTAATCAAGGGTGAGTCTATGAATTTTGAAGCTGAGGGCACCAAGGAAAATGTCACCCACCTCTTGGGTACTAGGCTCAAGCAATTTTGTAAGCAAAGTCTCTGATGTAGTTTGGAATCCTTAAAAGATTCTAATACATTTCCCATAAGGAGTCTCTTTTTCTAATTGGATCACAGGGATGTTTATTATTATGCAAACATTGTAATCTGAAAATGTTTGAACAGCAAAAAAGAACTGGCAAGTGTGAAAGATAAGAACATGTTTTGTTCTGGATTCATCACATTATAGCATGCATTACCACAAGCAAACATATTTTGCCAGAAGGCGAACTTGCAGAAAAAAAATAACATGCCATTTTCTGATTAATGGAGATAACACCATCCATCATGCCCATGATTAGATTAGAGCACCTACTCTACTTCAAGTTACTTTTATGCTCTAATCAGCCAAATGGTCATATATTTAAGAACTTTTCCACAAATGACCTTTCATTGCATTTTATTTAACAAAATGACAATCACTCAGCTGATGCAAAACATAATCTTAATCCATCTTATTCATTATCTGTTAACCCTGTATACAACATAGCTACTAAAGGGTTCCGAGTTACATATATCAGTCAAGAAAAAAACATTATATATAAACAAATAAATAAATGGTAAATTGCGAAATAGCACTTCATAGCAGATCATTTGTCATAAGTGACTTTACAGTCAATAAGTTCAGAATAAACCTTAATATTCATGGAAAAATGGTGAAGTATAACATCTAAAGCTAACAATATCACAAGGGCATAAAATTGTGGCACATAACTGTTCAAAAAAGAAAGCAATCAATTTTGCAGGGGTTATGCCTCCAGTAGCCCCATGTTAGGCAACTGTCACCAGATCATTGATCTCCATATATACTATCTCAAAAAGGAGAGGTTTTGCTAAATAAGAAACTCATCTTTTCCTTTTTTTTTTTTTTTTTTTTTATTTTTGCATCATTTTTGCCCCTGTGGCTGCCAATCGTGAAGCCTCCAAGGGACTGTCATCCAGGCAGTCATGAGGGTGCTTTGCGCAGTGACAGCATTTTTTACTTTTCATTTGTTAACCCAGCATCCACCCCTTATAGTAATGTGAGCATACACTTCACTGCAATGGCCATGCGTGGCATTCATGCTCCCTCAACATGCACCAACAGGGTCAACTATCACAAGGTTAGATTGCCACACCCACATCTTCCCTGCTTGGCCCACTACTGTATGATGGGCACCTATAATCAGGCAGGGAAACTATCACTGGGGCTGTGGCACACAACAGGTGGGGATGACCTTCCCTCCCCTCCAATGGGGGCATATCATTCCTCCTTCCCTGTGCCTGAGGGAATGATCAGATTTGGATCACCTGCCCCACAGTCAGATTTTATCTTTCTATGTCATTGGTGCAGGTCTTTTCCAAGTCCATATTTGAAGCAAGTTATGCAAAAGAATGTTAAAAGTACATTGAATTTCAGAATCTGTAGCAAATGCACATTAAATTGTATGTTATATAATAAGTAAGACATAAACATTTTATAGATTCATACTAAGCTAACTGCCCTTGTGGGCCACTTTAAGCCTAGCCAATTATCCCTCATGAGATTCAGCCCCTGCACCTTGTGTATGCAAGGCAAACACCTTAACCATTAGGCCACTCTCCCACATGTGCCATCCTTTCATCATTGTTGAAATACTGCATGAATAAGAACTGGACATGAAAGAAAAAACTTTCCTTTGAAGACTGATCGATTTGCATCTCTAACTGCAGCTAATTTGTTTCCCTACTTTCATAAATTGTTTTTGATATTATGAGAATATCAGGTGCCTGGTGTGCACTAAAGAGATATCTATATTATCTAAAACTAAAATGTAATCCTTTAACATCCAAACACAGAATACATCAGTCATATGATAGGAGTCAGCAGACGATGCATTAATAACAGTGCATCATTACGATAAAATCCAGTAAAACAACAGCATAGAGGAAAGATACTTTTCTTATGTTTTTAGCCTTTCATTATGGATGTGACAACTCCTACCTTTCTGGTTTCCATTAGATAGACACATGCACTTACCTAGTATAGTCTGTGCAGAGTGCTGGCTTACAATGTCTACAGAGATGATTTGTGTAAAAATACATCTTTCCGGAAACTGAAGAGTGAATGTGCATTGTAAGTAATTTTTGGACTTTCTGTACTGCACTTGTATCCTAAGTAAAAATGGAATTCCCCTAGTTAGGGCTACTGCTTCATGTAAGACTATGAAGTAATATAGATTTAAGTGCAAATCAGGCATGCAGACACCTCTAATATTCTGAAACTTTACAGATATAATGGGAATTGTATCAGACATTTTTTGGCAAAATTTCCATCTTCTTATAGAAAGCATTAATCATGTCTCTGTATATTCACTAAACTACTTTGTTAGGCATCCCTTAATTAAAGTGGTTTATTAGAATAGGCAAAAGTCTTCCTACTTTACAACAGTACTTGATTGATTTTATCCATTTCCCAAAATAAGAAAACAGAATGTTCAAAATGTCCATACATTGCTCTTTCTCTGCAGTCATAAACACGTGTCTGACGTTTATCAATATCAAAAAATCTAAGAAGTCTAAACAAAAAATACATTATAAGGTAGATCTTAGAAGTTAAAAAGTTCAAAGTAAACATTGCCAATTGTGTAAGGTTCAAAAAATAAATAGTGTGAATCTGTTTAAATTACAAATGTTCTTTTCTGTTGGAATAACTCAGAAGGCATATGAGCGTTTGTTTTATCATTTGTAAACTGCTTAGATTGCTCTACCAAAATATATGCCTCAATAAATGTATGCATACATTGCTTAAGTAAAAAGAAAATGTATAATTATGTAAACATTTCTTGTATTTACTAATGTGCACTGGATATGCTCCATTTTGGAGACTGTTGTACTAGCATACGTTACATAGCTAACAAGGCCAACAGATTGTTGTACATAAACCAATTGAACCCATGCTGTGAGATATCTGACATGTTTGCCCCTTCACTGTAAATTGATGCTTCTGTTATGTGATGTGTTTCACACTAAAGTCATACAAAAATAAAACTACTATACTCAATTCACTGTTATCATCTGCATTTAATGGCTGTCCAACACCATGGCCCTGTGCTGCTGCATTCAAGAAACAAGTTACAGATCTGCATGCCCTGTGTCTTTCCTAGTTATCACACAGTGTGCCATTGTAAGAGCCATGACCTATATAGAACAACAACTTTACTTCTGAGGCTGAAGGGCAGCAGGTCAGTGGTGTTGAGTGTTCCTTTTTTCAGGTTATACTTCACCTGCAAGGGTTTCATCAGTCATCCTCATTTTCTATACCACTTATCTTGGTAAGGACTGCAGTGACACTAGTGCACGGTGGAAAGAGCAGAACCCTCCCCCATCTTTTGATTAAGAGTATACAGGTCATGTTGTGTAAATTCTGGGCATTTCAGGGCAGGTTGACCAATATAGTCCATTCAATCTGTCCTGGGGCCTTATCCAATTGGGCTGTCCAAGGTACACCTCTAATAAGAATCACTCAGTGGGCATACTTAAAAGGAGTACATGCCACCTCAGCTGAATTTCCTCAACATGGAGTACCAGTGGGTACAGTCCAAAGTTTTCCTGGAGTATCAGTCTCCTCCCTCTGTATTGAAGCCCAGCCACCATGCAAAGGAACCTCATTTTTAGTCACAGTCTGAACTTTAGGTGAGGGACATAAGACAAGGCTTTCAGTTGATCACTCAGTATATGCTGTAACTCCTTCCTAGCCAGAGTCTGATACAATACTACCATCATTGCACCATCCTGATGGTCAGTCTCCCAATCCACCCTCTAGTTCACATGAACAAGACTGAAATATTCTTTAATTACTTCACCTTGAGGTAGCTACTCCTCACCCCGGGACATCAGTTCACTTCTTTCTGAGAAGTATAATCTCTGAGTTGGAGATCCTAGTTCCATCTCATTTGCCTCCCATTCAGCAGCAAACTGCTTGAGTAGGCACAAGAAGTATAGTTGTCTGACGTTAAAAAGGCAGCACCATTTGTAAACAGAGATGTATTCCTCAAGCTGGTTATTTCCAAACCTTGACTACATCATAATTGTCTATTAGGAAAATCATAAATGGGAGAACAGAAAAGACACATCTTTGGCAGAGTCTAATGCCCACCTCAAATGTATTTAGCTTAATCCAGAAAAAAAAGTAGACATAGCTTTTACCCCTCAGATACAGGGATCAGATAGCATACAGCATCAGCCCAGGGTTCCTGTATTGCTGTAGCACTTCCCATAAGACATTGTAGGGATCATGGTCACATGCCTTTGGCAAGCCACAAAAATACATGTAGACACTGCAACTATCATTAAGTAGAACTTATTCCATTCAGTTTAAGAGGTTTGAAGCAGCTTTTTCCTCAATCTCTTTTCCCAGAAAAATGAAATGTTTTTTGCATTTTCAGACATTATTCAAAATGTTCACTTATAATTATTAACCTATTTATTAACTGCACAGTACCATTAGACTGCAGGAATGCCAAATCAACTATAGAATTTATGAAACTTAAACATGTATTTAACTCGGAACAAGTTTTGTTTACAATTTTAAGTTTCATAATATCTACAGTTTACTTGACATTTTCAACAGTTTTGTGCCAGTGTAGAGTTAGTTGTTAATTTTAATTTTTCATTTTGTATATGAGTTTGCATTCCATGTGGTTAATTTTTGCAGTTAACCTATTTATATTTGTTATAACCATGCAACAGAATTTATATAGCTTGCTTTTATGTATGTATTTCTTAATGTTGCAATTCAATGTTACTAGGAGATTATATCTTGTTCACAGCTGACTCTTTGACTCTAGTGTATTACTAAATCATTATTAGCTTAATTTTTCTTACTGACCAGAATTACTGTCTCATTCATTAATTTAACACATATGCTTTGATTTCTACCAAGTATCAACATAGATAGAGAGATGGAGAGATATATAGATATGTAGATACCTATACAGACAGCTACAGATATCTGTTTATATTACATTATATATATATATATATATATATATATATATATATATATATATATATATATAATGTATGTATAAAAAATATATATATATATATCTGTATAAAGCTGCATAGATAAGCTGCATATATATTTGTCTATGTATCTGTGTGTGTGTATATGTGTGTGTGTGTGTGTGTGTGTGTGTATATATGTGTACGTGTGTGTGTATATATATGTATATATGTATGTATGTATATATGTGTATATATATATATATATATATATATATATATATATATATATATATGTGTGTGTGTATATATATATATATATATATATATATATATATATGTCTAACTGATAACACCGAAACTGCAAAACGCCGACGATGAGAACACCGACACCGGAAGATCCACAACGGAGATGATCAACAGTTGAAAATCCTGACGCTGAGAACACTGACATATTAAGGTAAGTGTGGGGTTAGGGGCAGATTAAGTGAGTTAGGGTTAGGGCATGGGTCACGCAAGTGTGCGATAGTGACTGTAGGGTTAGGGGTGGGTTAAGTGAGTTAGGGTTAGCGTGTGTGTTAGGTGAATGTGCGATAGTGGTAGACCTTAGGGTTAGGGTTTGGGTTAATGTTGGTGCATAGATAGTTGTGTATGTAATTTTAGTGTAGGTTTGTAAGGTTTTTGGTGTGCTTGTGTTGTGTGTCTGCTTTTTGGACAGGTGATTTTGTTTTGTTTGTTGATTGTCGGGATTGTGGTTTGTCGGGCATGTAAAGTTTCGTGTTTTTGAACTTTCGGTTTTGTGGTGTTAGTGATTTCGTTGTCGGTGTTTTCGCGTGTCGGTGTTATCAGGTAGACCCATATATATAAAGTTTAGTCAGTAAGAATATAGATATAGATATATATATTCTTACTGACCAAACTTACTGTCTCATTCATTAATTTAACACATATGCTTTGATTTTTATATATATATATATATATATATATCTATATATGTATATATATACACTCACACTTACACACACACACACACACACACACACACACACACACACACACACACACACACACACACATACCAAAGGGTAAAAAGTCACAGAGACACACCATTCAGTCAGATCTGCAAGAAAAAGCCAGACAAACAAGAGTTTTCACTGTGTGATAACTAAATCTGGGATATAAGCAACTGGCCCCTTATGGACATCATGTTTTTCAGCTTCACAGCTTTTGAATGCTCATGACTTTTTTACTTTAGCCAACAATCCAGTTGTGCAATACTGAGGAGGTGCATCGTTCCTTTAAATTTGTGAGCACTAGATCCAGGAAATGTGCACTCCTAGTAGGTGTGCAGACTAGCTGTTCCAAGATGTTTGCATTAACAGAATCCAGGAATCTTTGAGCCTGCATGTTAGTGGTTTTGTGTGTGTGTGTGTGTGTGTGTGTGTGTGTGTGTGTGTGTGTGTGTGTGTGTGTGTGTGTGTGTGTGTGTGTCCCAGTTTATAGTGGAATAGTTGAAATCACTCATGAATATGGTGTTGGATTAAATTGTGAGCTTCTCCAGTACATTAACATGTGTTATGGTTATCTTAGATCATAGACTGGGACCTATAGCTAGCAAGGATGTGTGATACTGAACTTTTCCTAAGCTTAGTTGGACATGCAGTAGCTTGAGCATGTGATATTGTTTAACCAATCATGAGGTTTACTTACTTTTTATGTAGATTGATACACTTCTAACTCTTGTCCCTTCTCCTTCTTGTGCAATAGCTGTTCTTCTAACTCTTGTCCCTTCTCCTTCTTGTGCAATAGCTGTTCTGAATGTGTGGAAGGAATTATAGACTTGTACTGCTAGACTTGTACTGCTGGGGTACAAACCATCTCAATAACGGCATAGATGTCAACACTCTCTGAGGTGAGGAGTACTTCTAGGGAGTGGAGCTTGTTTAGACTCCTAGCAATGCAGTGGCCTTAGGTCAACTGGTACCCTAGGCAAAAGGGCTGCACGACGCCCCCACCACACCACCTAGTGCCCCTATCATGGTCTACCTACATTAAATAAACACTGAAAAAGCGCCCCTGCAAGAGTGGTGCCCTAGGCGACTGCCTAGTTGGCCTATGCCTAAGGCCGGCTATGAGCATTGGACAGTAACACCTTTAGTTTTTCTTGAGTAGAATTTACTACGTTGGAAAATGGTGCCCTAGGCGACTGCCTAGTTGGCCTATGCCTAAGGCCGGCTATGAGCATTGGACAGTAACACCTTTAGTTTTTCTTGAGTAGAATTTACTACGTTGGAAAATGTATCTGATTGGCATTGCCTGAAAAAGGCAGTACAGGGGTAGATAATGTTTTGGCCAATATCTGAAAGGCTAGTGGTGAAAGGTGCAAACCATCCCTGACAAAGTAGCATGGGCTGTTGATCATTTCTTCCATGCTAACAAATACTGGACTCCCTTAGAATGACACCAGTAATTAAGCTAATTGTTAGGCAATCAACTTCTGTTTATATTGTGGTATCATCTTTAGAGAAGGTAGAATGCTGCTGAGTACTAGGATCATACCTGACCGAGATGCATAATCTGAAAGCTTTATCATGTCTCTCTCCATTTAGCCCAGGGAGGTATGTCTCAGATCATTAACACCCACATGGGCTATGACAGAGTCAAATTAGTACTTGTGTTTCAATGTCCTGAGCACATGTGTGATCTGGCAGATCCTTGCCCCTGATAGGCAACTGACCATGACTTGTCTCCTTGCTCTGCCTTGTGAGGAGGCTAACAGCATGTCTCACAACAGTCTCCTATAACCAATATATTGGGTTTTGTGGCAGTTTGCCTTAAGGACTTAAGAGGTTGAGACATTGTGAGATGTGGTTGTATGTGTCAGATCCATAGTAGGTGTAGTCTGTGTGTCTGTGTATCTGTGGGTGCATACGTGCTCATGTGTATGTGCGTCTGTGCATGTGTGTGCGTACGTGCTCATGTGTGTGTGCGTCTGTGCATGTGTGTGCGTACGTGCTCATGTGTGTGTGCTTGTGTGTGTAAGAGCACGCGTGTCTGTGTGTGTGTGTGTCTGTGTGTGCGTGCATTACTGGCAAGCTGGCTTGAGATATCAATGTCTGTATGTGAAAGCTTTGCTTCCAAAGACACAGTGTTTACTTCTTATGTACTGAGAGTCTGCTTAAGAATAAGTTGGTTGTTAGTAAACTTGAGACAATTGCTATATTGTCTCAAGATGCCCATTCCCACCAGGCTGGTCAGCATCAGTAGGAAAGTGCACATCCATAGCTGTGGATCCTTTTTTGTTTGTTTTTTTGATCTATGACTGGTGGTGCAGTCGCAGTTTAGAGTTGTTGAGCTGGATAATTCTTCTCAGGGACAAACTAGCTACTCCACAGTTTTATATGGACAGTTACAACTCTAGGTGCCTGCTTTTATAAAGGGCATTGCAAACTACTGCTGCACAGCTCAGCAAAGGTTATGGGAGATGAGTTCGAGAGGAATCCAATCATTAAACAGTAAAAATACAGTATGTGTACATATAGTGTTAAGATTCTGCAGCAATTCACAATTCTCTCTATTGTGAATTATACTACTACCTGGCCCCCAAGATCTAGTAAAATACAAACAGTAAAAAGCATTAGAAATGAAATAAATGATCCTGCGTGACTCACAATTTCCCACTATGTTGAGGGGGACTACAAGACTAATGTCCCAGACCAAGTTAAAAATGTAAAAATGTAAACGGTTGACTTTTGGTTAACAAAAAACAAAAATGCAAAAAAGATGCATATACAATTCATATTAACACTGAATACTCCAGTGTGCACTGGTTGAAATGGGGTTATATAAAACAGAGGCTAATTCAAGTTTTAAGCTATCTAATGGACGTGCAAACTCTAATTTACTAGTAGTGACAGGTAGCTAAAAAGTCACCAAGTTTTAAAGCATAAGAAGAGATTGGCAGAGGTGTGGAAATCCTCCAAATATTGATGCAGTCACAAGAGATGGGCAGATGGGTGGGAATCCTCCAAATATCGATGCAGTCACAAGAGATGAGCCGGGGTGGGGGAGTGGGAATCCTCTGAATATCAATGCTGTCAAAGAGTTTTAACTCAGAGGTCATGTCACACCTCTCAGCTGTCCCTAATTTTCAGGTATGTCCCTGATTTTGACTCAAAATTTTAGCTCTGTCCCTCTTAATACCTCCTAAAACTGGTAATCTTTGGAGAAAAGGTTGCAAATTACTCTTAATAAATAATACTAATTAGACTTCAGAAAATGTATATTGTGTTACAATCTCTTATCTGTCAATGTTTCAAATTAATGGTGCTAATATTCTAAACATGTCCCTGATCGCCCCTGCTCATTTTTGGATTTGTCCCTGATTTTGTTGAGATTTGTCCCCAATTCATAGGAGCTATGGCTCTTGTAGCTGACAAGTTGTGTTGATGAATATCTTACTGTTTCTCAGCTCTTCCACTGATTAGCTAGATCTGATTCCTATTCAGTTAATAATGGGTAGATAGCACTGCAGTGCATTAATCTTTACTGTCCCTGATTTTCAGGGGTACTACAGAGTTTTGCTTAAAGGCAGTGCTGGCCCTCTCTAACCCTTGGAGGTCTAGCTGTTTTGAATGGGAAGTTTTTGGTTTAACTAGGCAATACAAGCAATATCTCACTTTCTTTACTTTGGAAATGCATGCTATGTTATTTTATTTTATCCATTTCTCAAAGGAAAAAAAAAGTGTCCGTGATGGCATTATTATGAGAGTTGCCTGATTTTTGTTGGTGGAAAGCAGTGAGGACTATGGGTTGGATGTAAGCAAGCTACTATATCAAGTAGTGAAGAGGGGTTTTGTATCAGTTTAATTACAGTCACAACAAATGTTACGAAATAACTGATGTGTGGTGGTTATGGTGCACACCATCCCATTAACCAGGATATTTTCAAAGCTTGTTTTAAGGATTAAGTTATTAGTAGTTTGTCTCTGTTTTTCAGCTGGTTTGTTATGAAGGAGCCTAGTAAGAGCATGTTAGCTTAGGGTAGTGCCAAGCCATTCTTGCGTAGTTATTCACTTATACTAATATTGCCTCTATTTCTTCCACATTTGGTACCTCAACCTTATAAGCTCATAAGTAATGTTGGAAGAAGATTGTGTTAGAAGCCAAAGTATTATTTGGAGAACTGAAAGTGAAGAGAGACTGCAGGGGTCGAGTGTGAAATAAGGGATGTAGGAATCAGCCCAACTATGTTGACAAATAGTCATAAGAGTTGATTATGCTCCCTGCAAAGGTTAATATAAAAGGTAAAGACATTGCTGATGGCATTGGCAAGAGGCTTACTTGTTGGGGCAGTCAGTGGATGGGTATTTTGAAGAATTCTTAGGTTCTGTCTCTAAAGACAATAGGCTTAGACTATTTGACAAGGTGATAGGGAAAGGTCTCTTATAACCAGTCAGCAGTTGGGGGTGAAGTTGTTGTTCTTTCTTGAGTTTCCAGTGCTTCATTCAGGAATTACACTGTAGGGACATTTGAGTTAACCAATAATTGTAATACTCCAACCACAAAAGTTGGCCAGCAATTAGGACCAAAGTTAGAAGAACTGTTCAGTACTGTGGGTGGCAATTTCCCTGCATCAGGATCTACTGTGCTAGGAAAGATGGTCCTCAGATCCCATATCGTGGCTCATATTCCCAACTCGATTAAAGACCAAATATAATGTAAGAATTATAGTTACTTTTTCGATTTGTTGGATGTTGAAGTCATTCTATGTTGTTTAGAAGCAGATAATGAAGCACCAAAAGATTTAATGGCAGCCCTCAAGGCATTAGGGAAGCAATCCACTACAAAAGCCAAAGTTGGTATTATTGGGTAGCAGGGTTCACACTGTGTATGGTCATTAATGTCAAGAAGGAGCCCCAACTGATTCTACCACTTTTTAGCATATTGTTAGCCACACAAGATGCTCAGCATGTTTGAGGTGGAATGGTATGATAAGCAGTTTTGCACACTGAGGACAAATTAGTAAGGCATTACACTGGGATGAGTGCCACCTTGATACTTTTCCTAGTGTCATTTTAGACTGACCGAGCATGGTTAACCCAGGAATGCTCAGGATCAAGCTGCTAAGAATAAGTTGCATTGATTGTCTATCAGAAGAAGATGCACATGGCCATCCTGCCATTTTTTTTGCATAGTTGTTCTCCGTGTCCAAAAAGTCATCCTGCTTTAGGTGTTGGTTTAAGAAAAAAAAACAGCTCACCTCTTACTCCCCGCTGCCTATGCTCAAGAGCTAATTAATTTCTTCATCTTCTTTGAAACATGCACACTCTTATCTCTCATCCCCAGTCTGATGACTGACTGTTTTTATTTGTGCTGCAGTTCATATGGGTAGTCATCCACCACCAACAAATTATAGGTTTGCTAAAATGAACAGAATTTCCTGACATTATCCAAGGAGATCATCACCTTCCCCATACAGTCGTACATCATACAAGTTTCTGATGTTCTATATAAGGACTTCATCAGTAAAAGAGATGGGACAGAGCAGTCTATGGTGTGCATCACACACATCACATGCTACTACAGTGTCAGACCTGAAAACAAAATTGTAATGATGACAGGCTATATTATTGTTCCAGTTCTGGGTCCCTGTTTTTGTTTTATTATTTTTAGTCCTGGATTTGGGTTTGCTTTTGGTTCATTATTTTTTTAATCACAAAGTGATCTTTTCAGCTAATGTTCTCAAACATTTTAGGCAATAACTAGGGCAAGCATAATTATTGATTAGCATACAGCATTATGCCACTTAGAGAAAACTGAGTTATCTCAACAGCTAATATCTGGACAGATAGCCCATGGCTTAAATAACTGTGATAAGTAAGTAAACAAGTATATAAATAAGTTTGTAAATATTATAGTAGCATGGCATGCATCTGTTTATCCCCTTGAGCATTTTTCTTATGCTGCACTCACATCCCATTCTTTGTAATGTATGGCTTTAGTCCCAACTGCATGACTAGGTCCCACAAACATTGGCTTCTGATATGGATGTGCTACAAACTATGCTTCAAAATTACTTGTATCATGCCTAAATTACATTACTGCAATAGAAGTCAAGATTCTTTGAAACATTACTACATGTCTTTGTAATTTATTTGGTGGTAGAGACAATGGAAATATAAGTTAACATACAAAAGTTCCATAACAAAGAAGACACTGGGTACTGAATATGCTGTCCAATATTTTTTTCTGTTTTTTAATGATGTGCCCCTCTTACTAGCTACAGTTCTTAACAGCTTTTCACTGTACTGTAGTGCTGCTTTTGCAAGCAGTCCTTAGTACTGCTGGAGCAATGGGGCTGGAAATGTGTGAATGCACAGGTAGTGGAGAATCATGAACAGGTATTGCTAGGCTGTCAAAGCACTGAAAAAAAGGATAAAGCATCCAGTCTTAGGAATTAATTTACATCTGCTTTTGGTAGGGAAGTCTGGCATGTTTGTGCATTTAGCTGGTGCTAATGGCCTTGTAAACAGAAAAGTATATATATTAAATGTAAGCATGACCAAGTGTCGCATGCGGATATTCCAGCCAACCCTTTAGCTCCCTCTCCAGCACCCACCAGTTCAATAAATGTACCTTCCCCTTGCCTATTTTTTCTATGTACCAAGAATTCTGATTAACAGCAGTTTGTATTTATCCCTATGTAGGATAAGTAATCGAACCCTGGAATCCCTTACTTATCCATGTTAACCTAATGGCATTTTGACTACCTCTGATTCCTCACTCCACACCACAAATGCATGCTCCTTTTTAGAGCTGGTGCCTTGTCATGCTTTGTCACTTGGCTGCATGGTTTTTGAGGGTTATCCACCTATATCTTGCTCTATTGGTCTACAAATACATTACAACATGCTGTGGGACAACAGACTTAATTCTGTGGTTTAAACTGCTTTATCTGCTTCCTGTATGAAGCATGGATTCTACATAGTAATACAGTGACATTATTTTAAACCAGTTTTTACCCATAGGAAGAGAACTGTCTTTATTCACTTCCTGTATTATGTTGCTATAAAAGATACATGCAGTATTTAATGAACTGATTTTCCTTAGGCTGGTTTATCTACAGTTATTTTTTCCATTTTAAACCAGTTTTTACCCAAAGGAAGAGAACTGTCTTTATCATCTTCTTGTATTATGTTGCTATAAAAGATGCATGCAGTATTTAATGAACTGAATTTCCTTAGGCTGGTTTATCCACAGTTATTGTTTATCTATCTATTTATTTATTTGTTTGTCTGTTTTTCAATAAATATAACTTGGCAAATGTGATACTTTTTTCAAAAGGCATACTTTTACCAGACTAAGGTAACTGCATGTATGATTGAGAGGCAAATGAGTTGGAGAAGGGCTTATTCGAGAAGTTTGATTTTTTTTAAATAACTTAGCAAGGCATTTACCCTTTCACACAATTTGCACGTAATAGAAAGTTATGGACAAGAAATGAAAAAACAGATAATAATATAAGGTATCACAATGGTCTAGGAGTAAAGTAGTGCAAGGAGATTTCTGCTTTTGCTACAGGAATCAGAGCTGGCCGCAGTTCTTTTTATGGAATCAGAAACTCTCAAGGCAGTCCCAAAGTGAAGCAAAATGTTTACATTGTTCTACCCACATTATTGTGTGTGTGCACATTCGAGTTTATGTACTCTAGCACAGCCTGCTTCAGTTTGGGACTACCTTGAGAGTTTCTGGTTCCCTGTTGTTTTTCATCAAGGTTTCTCTCTGTTTTTTCTTGGTTCCCCATTCTTTTTATGACACTGGCATGATTCATTTTGTGGGCACTGCAGAGCACTATAAACATGGTATGACTACACATAATGGTGGGCGTAGTGCTAGATGATGCTAACATTTATGAAAGAACTTGAGGACGTGGGTGAAAAAGATGGATGGTAACCTTCCCTTAATGTATAAATTTGTTGTGAAAAATCGTAGTTGAAATGTTTATAAACAGAGTATTACTGGTTAAGATTATTAAAAGGAGGTTTGAAGTCTAAATTGCTTTAAGGTTTAATACTAGAATTCAGAGTGATGAGCTAGCAATCACAGTGCTAGTGCAGAGCTGTGTTCTGATGGGTTCTGATTCTTGAAATTAGACAGCTGCCTTCTTGTTACTTTGGTAAGACCTGCAATAGAGTATCTTGCATTGCTAGAGTTCTTGGTGAGGAGGAAGCTGGAAGGGTTAGGCATGAAGTTGTTTACAAGAAAGAAGAAACATATTGAAATGAGTTAATAAAAACGATGAAATATATGGTTAACTGTTTGAAGTTTAAAAGAAAAAAGAAGACTTTAAAAATTCCAAATGATACCTTTAAAGCTGATGTCAGAAAATACTTATTTAAAAAAATATTAAGGGATCATTGGAAAGGAGTAACTTATTTCATTTGAGGACAAAATGGATAATGGTTTTATAGAGTAGAGCCATGGGCCTAAATTTCTAAAACTGAATATATAGTTAAAGACTTGTAGTTTGATAGAAGGGATAGGGGGATAGGATAGGGCATGGTTGACAGAATGCTTGCATTAGGTTGTTTTACAGTTAATGTTTCAAAATATTTCCTTTTTCAAAATTTTGAATGACCATGAAACTTGTTAACTGTTTCAATATCTAACCAAGAAATGGTTATTCTTTTTTTAATAGTGTTGGGTCAGATTGTTTATGATGGCGACTTTGTAGAACAGCTGTTTCTAAAACTGAACATCCTGACAAACTCCACTTCTGCTGACTTTTAATACAATGTAATGAGTCAATACTGTGGAAGGCTTTTCAGGCCACTATGATACTATTCTACATTTAAGTTATGGTAGGTGTCGACAAGGAGTGTCCAGTGATTCAGGTATGCATTTAGTAACATAGCACATAGGCAGGAGACTGGAGACAAAGGTAAAAGAAGTTGGAATGCAACCCATATGGAGATATGTTTATGAAAATAGCATGTAGGGAAGAGAAACAGAGAAATGAAATTTCATGAGAAAGGTCAGTGACTAACAATATATCCCAGGAATTTGTTCTGACCGGTAGCATTCAACATTTTTTCAGATATGGTGTCCTGTACTGTAAAGCGAATTAGACTGCTCACTGTTCATGGATGACACAAACATTGAACTAATGGTAGTAGATAGTGGGGCTGGACTGATGAAAGACCAAGGAAGAATAAAAGAGCAAACAGGAAACATCTAATAATCAACTGCAGTGAATGCATATGGATTTTGTGAGCAATGACAAAAAGCATCATATAATATAAACCCTGAGTTTACTGAAGAGGAAAAGTACCTAGGTCTCATAAAAACCACAAGGATGCTCCATGCATAAAGGTATGAGAGCTGTGTGCAAAGGTCATCAGAATACTGGAATGCATTTTAAAGGAATAATTCCATGGAAGACCCAAGACGTCCTTCTACCGTACAGAGTATGGGGGAAAACATGTAAATACAACTATATGCATTTCAGTAAGCCATAAATGTAAAATTTGTTAAGGTACAACAATACTGCACAGATGATAAACAGAATAGATGTGTAGAGTTACTGAAAAAAGACTTGGTTAAGTAATGAAAAATAGGAAGAGATGGGAGATATGACATGAGAAACCAAGCCGGTAAAAGTATGACTCATGTCAGTATTAGGATAAAAATAGAAGGAAGGAGGAGTCATGGATCGCATATAAAAAGGGACCAGATTTCAGGAGCCAAAGGAATAGTGCTTCCCGAAAGGGTAGTAGAACCTGAAATTAACTACTAGATATTTGAGAGCATGAGTCAACAAAAATATTCAGAGAAGCATAGAACTGACAAATAATTTTCACAAAATGTGTTAACGATCTGTACATGTTACTACAATTAAAAACTCCTAATTTTGTGTATATATGGATAAGAACAGATACTACACATGAAAGTTTTCAATCGTAAATCACAAAGGATACTTTATACCAACTGAGTTTACTGTTTTCAAAGCACTTTCCATTAAAAGTGTACTATACATTTCCAAACTCTAGGTGTAATGCACTATACATTTTCAAACTCTAGGTGTAATGCATTAATGGCCATTCTGAAGTGTAAATGTATATGAATGCAGTACTGTAATTTCGCTACTCAGAGTGCTAACTTTTACAAATGCATTGCACAAGATAGTAAAACAATATCAGTGGTAGCTGGAAATTTCAAAGTGGGGGTTAAGAAGCAAAAGAATGGATGGGCGTAATTGGAATGATGTGACAGGTTAATGATTATTAACAACAGATGGTATCAGTAACTTTCATCCATCAACACTTCAGTATCCACTCATTACAGCCACTTTGTAGAGTACTTGCACAACATGTCTGACTACAATAAAAATGACCAGCCTTAGGTGAACTGTAGCACTAGACAAAGGAGTCTGTCATCTATTGCACTCTGGTACCCCCTGCAGCCTCTAAATGGCCATCCACTGTTTTCCCTCCATAATGGCCTCACACAATCCAGATAGACTTCTTTCTTGCTTTTTACACTTTGGCTTATGGTTTAGCTTTTTCCTCCAGCCTTTTAATGCCCCTTAACTGGCCACGCCTCTGTTGTAATAAATGTGGAGGAAGTCATTGAATTAAGCTGGTGGCCTGGGCTGCTAGGTTCCCCCAGATGTCATAAGAGTCCTAAATTTTTAATGTGCCATCTTAAGAGCTTTTGTAACAACCTTTCAATCCAGTGATGGCCTGAATAACGAATATGAGTAAGGAAAGAAATCAATTCTTATTGCTTAATGTTCAAAGCTAACAAAATAGTAGTTTCCAATATTTTGATATGACACATGTTTTGGTGTTTGCCTGCTTATCCTTCCAAAACAAGGTAATTACCTTTGATGTATCCCTCTATTTGTTTGGGATGACAATTAAAGAACAGACACAGGTTTACATTATAATGCTAATGGTATAGATTAGGAAAGCGGAGCACATGGTGAAACCCTCAGAGGCAAGAGTACATGCATGTTCCACAAAGAAGGAATCACAGCCAGAAATTCAACCACAGCGCCAATCCCTGTGAGCTGACAGAGCTACTCACTGTACCACAGTACCAGTGATAAGTTGCTTTCACAAGTATTCTGCCCTGAGCAATGCAGTCACGTATGTACAAGGCTGATGTTTGTGATGGAAAGCTATTTTTAGATACACTGCAGTCTTTCCCTATACACCCAGCCAGCTTCATCAAAGACAAACCAAAATCCATCAATTAGAGCAACTTCATTTACTGTGCACACCTCAGTCCTCTGTGTTAAAAAAATAAATAAATAAAAACAGCCACAGTAAAGTACTCAAGTTGTTTCACATAAATGCATACTAGGTCTGCAAAGCCAAATAAAGAATACTTAACTGGACAAAACAAAGGCAGGCACAGTCACTTGTATTGACCATCAGCCCCCATATCAGACAATTAAAGCCAAATGCACTGACTGTATATACCTCAGATATGAGATTGTAATGCAATAAAAGTAACAATAAGCCACAATTTGTTTTCACCCATATGCGCGCACACATACACACACACACTTATTACAGTAAATTTTAAAGCTGTGTGCATTTTAGCTGTTTGATGAATAAATATTTAAATAGCTGTTGCTTTCAAAACAGTACAGTCTCAATCTCAAACTTACAATTTCCCTACACACACACACACACACACCAATATGACCATCAATTACAATGCCATGTTTGACTTCAGAAGATGATTGCAATCAAATGAATGAATACATAAATAACTGCCAGAAATAAATATATTTTCTCAGCTCACTGCTGTCAGAATATGCTGTGACACCTCTACATATACCTCCTGGCTTAAGAATTAGGCAGAAAACAAAAATAATGGAGGACAAAGGACCAAAACCAGGGAAAGATAATGTTATTATGCAAGTAAAAGATTATTTTTTTCCTGAATCCTATTAAGTCTGAAACTCAAACATCTGCCATTACTTAATGACTACAATTCACACTAGAAATGGCCAAATATGATGCAAAATCAGAAAAAGTGTGTGAAATTATGGACTGCTGAGAGCACGTGCCCCTCTCACACATAGACATGCATGTATTAAACACACACACATGCATGCTTGACCACCATTTAAAGCCACTTGCATGACTGTGACTTTACACTTCAGATGTTCGTAATCAAATGATTGAATAAATGCAGAAATAACTACCACACAGGAAAAAAAATCTTCTTGGCAAACTAATTTCAGAATACTTTGTTAACGACACTACAAGGGCTGACAAAAAAAAGAAAGAAAAGCTAGGGACATATATTGTCATTATAAACTGCGAAAGTATTAGCATGCTTTTTCTTTGTGGAACTCACATCTGCATTTTTTTAGTGACTGCAATCCTTACTGATTAGCCAGAAAAACACAATCTCTGCAAGGAACAGACTAAAATATGAGTCTTAGTCAGACGTTCAGAATTTATACCTACACATACATACACACACACATACGCTCACTAACTTGTAATAAAATCCTTATCTTCTTGCTGACTATTTATTTATTTATTTTATTTTATATTTGTTTACTGGGAAAGTCCGACTGGACACAGGTCCTTTTCAGCGGAGGTCCGACTGGACACAGGTCCTTTTCAGCGGAGGCCTGGGGAGAAAAGCTCCTAATACAGTATATAACTTTTCCATTGACAGATTTGTTTACATAAGACACTATGAAATGCATATTAACAGTTTACAGTAGTATGGTAGTCTTTAACAGTCTAAACGCTAGATACATGTACATACAGTATTTAGGCCCAGACATAGTACTAATACTGCCCTCATTTCCTTTTTGGACACGGTTAACCGAGCCCAAGATACTGGCTGCTTTGTCTCTGTACTCTTTCTAGATTTAAATAAATTGTACCAGCAAGGGAAAGAACCACCTAAACCACAAATGATTCAAAAGTTTATTTCACAAACCGTTAAGCGCTTTCTTCCCCAGTAAAGAGACTTCCTCAGAACAAATTGATGCAAAAATCCAACCTCTTTTATACTCCACCCCTATTACATAATTGCATAATTAAATAATTCCATAAATTAAAGTTAAAAACATTTGATTCACATTTAAGAATAATGCACTGAGTGAAATGAAATTAAATAAACAACTCAAAAAGATTAAAAATACAATGAAATATGAATGTAAAATACAATAAATAATAAAATGTAAAAAAGAACATTGTTAATGAAATATAAAATTGAACATTTAAATTATGCAATTATAAATGTATCATATATAAACCATTTAAAATATCAGCCTAATAAATGACTCAACTTTAAAACACAGGCAATTTGTACTCTTTCTAGATTTATCAAAGGCATTTGATACCTTTTCCCACTCCCTACTGCTTACTAAACTTTCTAACCTCGGCCTTTCCTGCCCTACCCTACAATGGTTCACGAACTATCTTAGCAATAGGCATCAATCTACCATATGGCAGGATTCTTCCTCCCATTTCATTACTTCTAAAACAGGTGTTCCCCAAGGTTCAATTCTCTGTTCCTCCTATTCATACCTCCCAACCATCCCAAATTACTCTGTTTTTACTGAGTTTTGGGGTCCAAATGTTGGGGTGCCATGATTCCCGAGTGGCACCCCTTCATTTCCGATTTTTTCTTTTTAATTTTTTTGCTTTCGTTTTTGAGCTGACAAAATGACGTTGCAATGATGTCAGCTCCATCAGCCTGTCGGAATTGAGAGCTGAGCTCAAGGGCATGCATTTCCAGCTCACCGTTTGATTTGGATCTGTGAGATGGAAGGAAACTATATACTCCTGCTTATTTCGAGTTGGGACTGGAGACGCTTGTATTTATGTGAACAGAGTTAGGAAACGCCAGTATTTATGAACAGATATGGATTATGGATCCACAAGTGAGCAGGAAGATTTATGGGATGCTCGTATTTATTATTTCTGCTTGGGAGACGGGATTATTTCTGCTGCTTGGGAGATGCTTGTATTTCATATGAAGTATGGCTTGGTGTGTGCGTGTGTATAAACAGATTATTTCTGCTGCTTGAGAGACGCTCGTATTTCATATGAGGTATGGCTTGCTGTGAGTGTGTGTGTGTTTGTATGAACGGATTATTTCTGCTGCTTGGGAGACGCTCCTATTTCATATGAAGTATGACTGTGTGTGTGTGTATGTGTGCACACTTACCAATGTACATCTGTCAAAGGTCCTACCGGATGATGGCAGATAATGATGGTTAGAACTAGAAGCAATTTTTTCATCAATAGAAACATGGCTTAGTAGCAAATTATTGACCTCATTAGCATTAGAAACTTTATTTGAGGCTCATCAATGTAACAGTTTGCTGAAGATATTAGTGCTGACTCGGCCAAAGAGGCCACCTTGAAAGTAGTGGTTTGTTTGGCTCATCCAATTTTTTTTGTTGATGTGAACTTAAAATGGTCAAATACAAACACTGTAAGAATCCTCTGCTGCAGTCTAGAAGCAGTTGTGGTGTGTGGGTGGGGTGTAAATAGTACTAATTCTTGTTTCAAATAGGTACATTCTACAAAGGAAGATGAAACCAAAGCAGCTATTGAGCACAGGACAGCTACTAGCTTGTTGTAATGAAGGCATTAATTGGGTTTATATGATTTTATTTTCATTTAACTCATTTTATCCACTGTAGCTGAGATTGTCAGAGTTTAGTAAATGAATGTGTGTGTGTGTGTGTGTGTGTGTGTGTGTGTGTGTGTGTGTGTGTGTGCCACCACTTGGGAATTTATGCCTCATATTTTTGTTCTGTTCCTCATTAAATCTGTGGTGTTTAGGATTTTTGTAGCAAATCACTGAAGCAATGAATTCACTAAATAATGACAGGCATTTGAATTTCAGACTTCATATTCTTCAGAAAATAAATGGTAGCACAAAACCTTTTATTCTAGCAATTTTCTAAGTTTGTAATACCAGTGTTTGAAAATTGTCCCTGTTTTGGGACTGTATTCCTCCATTATTGGCTTTGTCCAGGTTTTATGTGCTAAGACATTGAGAGCTAAGGTGAGAAGTGAAAACTGAATTTGTATCCCCCATTATTGGCTTTGTCTATGTTTTTTTGCTAAGAGGTTGAGAGCTATGGTGAGATGAGAACTGAATTCAGTAAATGATAGCCATTTAAGTTTCAGTCTTCCTATCTTTCAGGTAATTACTGATTCGGCATAGTGGTATGTTGCTCTGACTGTAGTGCACAGAGTCCTGGGTTCAAGTCTTGGCAGTGAAATGCATGGTGGTAACACAACATTTTATTCTGGCAACTTTCCAAAATTATACAAGCAGTGTCCCTGTTATTTGGCCTCTTGCCCCCCCCCCACCAAAAAAAAAACAAAACTGAATTTGAAAATAAGTGCTGTGCAAGATGCCTATGGCTTACACTACTTTCATTCTATTTATATATAAGTATATGATTTTATATATATATATATATATATATATATATATATATATATATATATATATATATGTGTGTGTATATATATATATGTATATGTATATGTATATATATATATATATATATATATATGTATATATATATATGTATATATATATATGTATATATATATATGTATATATATATATATGTATATATATATATGTATATATATATATGTATATATATATATATGTATATATATATATATATATATATATATATATATATATATATATATGTATATATATATATATATATATGTATATATATATATATGTATATATATGTATATATATATATATGTGTGTGTATATATATATATATATATATATATATATATATATATATATATATATGTATATATATATATATATGTTGGTGTGTGTATATATATATATATATATGATGGAAATGTTTGGAATTGGGCAGTTTTGTCATTATTGGTTCATGCATTTTGTTTCATTGCCTACTGGAAAATAATTTAATATGTGCACTAACTTAAGTCTAAAAATTGTGCTGTATTATACAAGGAATACAATTTAATAAAGTCAGAAATGTGTATCAAAAAAAATGTATGTATTTTTCTTGTTTTGTGTGCAAGGGGCCTATGATTTAAAAAGAGCCCAAAGGTAATCTTTATCCACCAGTGGGCCAGATCATTTTCTTTGGATGTGGTGTGGGTTTCAATGCTGTTTCAATAAATGTGAATTTCAATGGCAGAGAAGTTTTACTGCCAAGTCTATTTTCATTGTGAGACAGTATTGCTTTGTTTAGCAGATATCTATTAGTGTTTGGGCATTATACTATGAAATGTAAAAATAAAATCCAAATAATCATTGTAGAAGTAAAGCAGTACGCATGCACACATTAGTGTTTATGGTAAATGGGACATTGGAATGGATGCAGGGTGGGTCTGGTGCCATATTTTGGTTGTCTGTTCTTCAGTTTGCAAAGTTGGTATCCCACAATCCATTAGAGTGGGCGGGGTTATGTAATTAGGTACGCAAATGTTACGTTAATCAGCATACATATTTGTACCGGTTTTTCATGGGCCTTGTCTAGATTTTTGATGTTTGCAGGTTGAGATGGTATGCTCCTATTCAGTATATTTGTCAATTACTTTCATAATACCCTTGCCCATAGTGCTGTTATCCAATATGCAGATGACTCAAACATAATCTGCTCTTCTAAATCTGTCACTGCATTATAGCATCTAACCCAAGAAGCATTTACCTCTAATGAACACTGGAAGTCCCAGAACCCTCAACCTCAATAAAACAAAACTCTTATGATTTACTTCCACAAAATTCAGCCCTGTTGACAAGTCTCTCTTTACAGTTTGTTCCCACAGCACTATCATCAAAGTTGTCCTTAACACCAAATTGCTAGGTGTTATTATTGATGCCAAACTAAACTTTGACCTTCACACCCACAGCAACATCAAGAAAATGCATAGAAAGCTAGATGCCCTTCACAGACACAACTATTTCCTTGGCCTTTCTGATAAAAAAAGCCTTGGCTTCATCCTTTCTGCTTCCAACTCTTCTGTATGGGGAACTCTTCTCTATGGGGCCTCCATCCTTACCAACCTACAATCCTACTTAAAAATAAATAGACTCTTGCTATAACAAAGTCGCTAAATTTGTTACAAATGCAACATTTTCTACCCATCACTGTTCCCCACTGCATCAATTACATTGGCTAGAATCCTCCCACCAACTTACTTATCTACAGTTAACTACAGCTCACAAGATCATCTACTAACCTGAAACCTGTCCTTCCCTCTCATCCATTCTGACCATTTATCACCCCAAACATCACCTCAGGTCTGAAAACAAAATGTTATTGTCGGTCGAGAAACCCAAACTCTCAGCTGGCCAAATGCTGTATTCTCGTGCTGTTTCCAAGTTATGGAATAATCATCCTCCTTCACTCAGGACAATCAGTAACCCTGCTTCCTTTAAAAAGTCCCTCAAATTATATTTCTCCTCTCACTGGCTATGCTCCTGTGCCCCTACAAATAACTCCCAACACCTGACTTTCCACTCTAGAGCCTCCACCCTTACCAACCTTCTAGAATATTCCCCATCCCTTCTCTTAGGTTCATAGATTAGTACTAGGCTAACTGCCCTTGTGAGCCATTTTAAGCCTAGCCAATTATCCCTTGTGAGAGTCAAACCCTGCACCTTGTGTTTGTAAGGCAAACACCTTAACCATTAGGCTACCCTCCCAACCTTTTAGATTAGTACTAAACTAACTGCCCTTGCAAGCTATTTTAAGCCTAGCCAATTATCTCTTGTGAGATTCACACGCTGCACCTTGTGTTTATAAGGCAAACACCTTAACCATCAGGCCACCCTCTGGACCATTCTGACTCCTAGTTGTCACCTGGACTGTATTCTTCATCCTACAGCCTTTCAGTGCACCTCCTCTCTGCCCTGAGCTCAGCTACGAACTCTACAAACATGTTCATATTCATGCTACTCTAGAATATATGGCATCATTACCCAACTGTAAAACCGTATTGCTGTTTCTGCTATTACTTGCTTAAAAAAACACATTCTATGTATCAATATGTTTCATTCTTGCATGTAATAAAGGATCACTTGTATGTAATTAACGAAATGATAATTCTGCTGAAAATGTCCTATGTATTAATATTCTGATAATTCTGCATAAAATCTCCTTTGCATTAATATTTTTTTAACTTTTGTATGTAATTAATGTGGAGCTTTTCTCCCCCGGGCTTCCACTAAAATCGGACTCTTCCTAGGCCCAGTGGACTTTCCTGCTAAACAAATGCAATAAATAAATAAAAATATCTGACTTGTAGCAGTTTATATATGTTCTAGAATTGTGAATAATTACATATTTAGTATACCATGCAGATTCACAGGATCTCAATGCTAACGATGTAATGCAAATAAATATAAAAGGTGGGTGAGAGGTAAATTAAAGTAGAAGATAGAAAGGAAAGGGTGCATTCGTGGGGAAGTAATGTGCTGAGAGAGAGAAAGCTGGTGGAGAGGTGTAGGTAGTATAAAGATTAATCAGGGTTTTCACAATTACTGAGCCAGGTTGCAGTAGGTAGATTTTAAGGTTAAGAATGAAATACAAGTTGGCATAGGAAGGTGGGATGCAGGGGTTGTTGAAACTAGGATTGAGGAGGGAAGAGGTACATTAGTGAGAGTAGCAAATTGCTGGGAGAGAGGGAAGTGGTAATAGAACAGTAGGAAGTATAAGAAATTAATCAGGGTTGTCATAGTTACTGAACCATGATTGCTGTAGGTGGGATTTTAAGGCCTTCTTGAAGGAGGCAATGTAAGTTGTGGCTGAGATGTGGGAGGGGTTGTTCCAATGTTTGCCAATAGTGTTGCTATAGAGGGATATGCCTATGGAATTATTAGCTTTGGTCACATCTAATAGGAGTTTGTTTTTGATTGGATGGGACGACTCTAGTTTTGGTGCTTGGGTGTAGTATGTTTTGTAGTGCAGGGGGGTTTCAGGGCAGTGAAGTATTTAGTGGGTTGCTAGATAAGAGGCACATGCAGCACTAGGTTAAAAAAATTAAATTAAACTTGCTCCTATGTTCATATTGTGACAGTAGTCCATTATTTACATCTTGTCCTTTCAGTCTCAGGCTGCCTCAGTCTGAGCCTGTCAACTGAGGCAGCCTGAGCCATTAGAAATGCTTCATAAACCAGCCCAATCAACCACTTTCTTGTGAAGTTTTTTGCCTTCTGCTGAGGGAAGAAAGTGCTGTATTAAGGAATGATTAACAATTCACACATGAGATAGATGTAAGGTGATTTTTCAGTGGAAGATTTCAGAATACCACTCCTGACATAGTTCACATCTTGGTAACTGTACTGGTTTTGCTAAATCAATTATTTTATAATGCAGAAATAAATTTAAAGAGCAAATATTTTTTTTCTTTATGTGGGGGATGGCAGCCCAGCATCCAGTACCATGAGCCTCCCATGGACAATATAATACTTAGATCAATGATCAGCATGAATTATTTTGAAATTTTGATTGTTTTGCTGGTATTTTTACAGACTAGTCAATGATATTTTTACAAACCAGTTAAGCTCTAATTCTTCTGAAGTATATAGAGAATGTTGACAAAGGAAGTGCTGTTAAAGCCTAGATATGTAGTGTATATGGAATTGAAAGCACCATTACTAGTGTTTACAGTGAAGGTGACAAGCAGGAGAGGAAATTGGTAAAGTATTACTTTTGTCTTTGTGTCGTACCCAGGCTAAATTGGGGTCTGAGGAGAACAGATGGAAGTATACCACAAAAGCACATACTGGTTCAGGGATTGGGGACGTGGAGTCTGCACATTATGTACAAGACAACTTAACTTTTGTTCATCTAGTTAAGGAACCTAAAATCAAAAAACTGTTGTGAATAGAAATGATAAAGGAAGGGGAGATCAGCCAAACAAATTCTGAATGGCATTCACCAAGGTAATATGCATATTGGGACATCCAGCAAGACTTATAGTATCACATAACAAGGGGGTGATTTTTAACTCCATTTACGTGTCTTGCATAGACCTTACCTAAAGCACTGAATTTTTTTCTGCATTCTTTACCTAATTAAGGTCATGTGGCTTCAGAAACTATCACTGTAGACTGATAGAATTAAACTTAATTTATTATCCAGGATAATTAACATGGTGGCTATCATAACAAAGATGAAGTAAAGAATGAGAGAGACAATGAGTGTGGCTTGCACCATATCAGAGAGAAACAGTGACAGCGTGATGGAGGGACATGCACAGTAACACAAAGAGACAATGACACAGAGTGACAGTGGCACAGTGATAGACATAGTGACAGAAACGCATGGACTAGCTGAGATCTAACAAGTCATTATAACATGGAGGGGAATCCAGGTTGATCAAATGTATTCCTGTAGAGAATGGTTCCTATATTAATAGGTTCATCCTCAGAATGAGATGCAATCTACACCAGAAGCAATAAACAAACGTGTTAGAAAAAGGAGGAAAGCCATTACATGTTATGGAGAGGACACAGATGTGAATTAAGTGAGACACTACGTAACTGAACAGACTCGCATGGTAGAATATTTTCTTTTTTTTAGCATGTCGAATCTTCCTATAAAACTATTAATCATTTTTCATCAGTGTCCCTGTCTGGTGTAGTTTTTCCATTGTGTTTACTACCTTGTGCCTTTGTTGCATTCCTCATCCCATGTATGTAGCAGGTTTACTGTTGTGCTCTTTTTTTATTTTTTGTAATTTGTATTATTACGTGACTCTGTCCTGGTGTTGAATACCATGTGGGATATTGTTTTTTTTTTTTGTCATATCTGTACTGTTCTAGCTATTCCTCATCGAGTACAAAGTGTTTTGGTCAAGGCTTGTATGCCATACCCAGCACTGTTGGCAAACATTCTGTAGCACTCCATGTTCAGCACAAAGTGCTCTTTTGTGATATGTAGGGAGCTGTTATCAAGAGCAATCATGCTCTACCTCCTCTTGTTACTGTTAGTTGTGGTGTCTGTGTATTTCATTTATGCAGTATGTCACTGTATTTACTGTACTGCAAATCTAAGGAAGAATTGTGCACTTTTGTTATAAAAGCAAACATCCAACTTAACTGCATAGAGCCTACTGGTTGTCTATTTAGTCATTGCTTACATGTTTCAAAAGTGCAATGCACACAGCTGCAAGTTGTTCCATTCATACTTTTGCAATATATTGTGTCCACATATTTATGAGTTTTATAAAAATGTAACATACATTTACACATTCATTGCACTAAATATACAAATGCATTACCTTCTAAAGAAATAATACCAGTCAAATTTTTGAAAACTCTAATTTAAAAATAAAAAATATTTTTTTCCTTATTTAGGAACCTCTAAGTTAATTTAATAAAAGATATTAAAATGATAAAGTAATTTAAGTGCATATAAAGTGGTAGTACTGAAAAGATACTATCCAAAATTAGAACTTCCTTGTTAATGTTTTATTTATTTATTTATTCCCCCAGATTCATGAAGCCTGAGCCAGGCGCAGGCGTAGCGTATGCGGGACAATGCCAAATAAGTCCGCCGAGCGATTCAGGTATGAACCAACACTACATGCACTACCGGCGTACGCCAGATCTACGCAGCCCTCAGCATAGGTATGCAAATCACCCCATGCGCAGTGTCGCACCATGCTAATGAAGGCATACAGTGATTCACAAAGTGGTGCAGGCGTAGTGCAAGCCCATGGAAATGTAAACCAAAAAACATGGTTTACATTTTCCCAAAAAGAACATTGGAGTTATGGAAGTGGACCAGACTCCTGTATTACAAAGTTAACATATGCCAATGGTGAAATATACAGCCAATGGCACAAGAAAAGATGTACAACACCTAAAAAACAACATTTAACGTCATGCCCACAGTAACACACAGTACAACCACATGGCATGTGTGTGCAAACAGGAATACAAAGGAAATATATACAAATGTCATAAAATCACAATGAAAGACAAATTAGGATTGCACCATAATATGCAATGGTAGGCATGGCACACCACAAGCAAGGTGCAAGGGTTGCCAGGAGCCCACGACAGTGTTCGGCGCTGTAACTATGAATTAGTAGTCAATGCCATGCAAATGAGGCAGGTAATAATGAATTGCAAAAGTCCCACCGGATTAAGGATGTACCTGACGGCACAGTGCTATAACACCGAGGAGTGTATACATGACATCAGCAGAGGGGTGTGCCACCATATCAGTAAGCACATTGGAGCAATGCAAATCTGGCCTGGCCATTGCTAAGCAAAGCTGCAGGACAGGGGTAGGGAGGAGGGTATAGAACCGTTTAGCTTGAGAGCACACATGGTGCCCGAAAGCGCATGTGTATGGGGATGAAATCATGCCCGAAACCCGGTAAGCGGATGCCCATGCCGTGAACAATAGCACAAACAGGAAGTTCAGGGGAAGAAAAGAAGGAAATGCTGAAGCAGGGTAATTGGCGTACTAATGAGCAATTAACACCAATCAACTCACGGCAGCCAATCGACGGCAGTAGACAAGCCTGCATGCAGAAACCTGCAAAACAGGATAGGGGAGGCATAGGATTGCAAAGAAAGGAGGGGAGGACCTGGAATGCAAAGATAGGAGAACTGTAATAGCGGAGCAAAGCAAACCCACAGTAGATCAGCAATGGCACACATTAAGCAAGATAAGTCAGGTCTAGGAAAGTACAAATGAAAGCAGGCAGCTGGATGCATGCCAGCAAATGGTAGGAGTAACGTGCACAAATGTAAACGGAAGGTCCGGAGGTAATTCACGGCATCCAAATGTAATGCAACACCAAAGGCAGCACAATAGTGGTTCCATTAATAAAACACAGGAGATACCCTGTAGCCACGATCGTACATGCACACCCTATGACAAGTGTTCACAGCAAAACAGTATAAAGTGTGAAAGCACCCAACACACACCTGTGTATTCCCAAACACCGCACCATAGGTGAAAACAGATGGGGAACTTTTAAAATGTACATGTTGGGAGTTGCCATAGCTGTGATTCATCAGCATGTGTTACAGACCGACGGTGTTGTGGAGGATGATGCCGACAACCACCGTAGGCCTCTGAGGAGGAGAAGAGTGTTCAGACCAAGGGTAACCTACCAGGGGCTACATGATCTGGAGATAGTAGAGCATTACAGAGTGGACAGGGACATCTTACAGCAAATAGTAGAGCTGTGCCGGCCACGCCTGAGAACCAGAAACAGAGGGGAACCCATCCCAGTGGACACTAAGGTATGTGTAAGCTTGCGAATACTAGCCACAGGTACCTTTCAAAGGCCAACTGGAGATATAATGGGGATCTCACAGGCATCGGCATCCAGGGTACTACACCAGTTCCTGGATGCCATGTTACCACATGCCAATGAGCATATATACTTTCCCCGAACTCGGGAGGAGTTGGCCAGCAATATGCGTCACTTCCACCATGTGGCAAACTACCCGGAGGTACTGGGTGCGATAGACTGCACGCACATACAAATCAAGTCACCACCCGGTGAGTATGGTAGGCACTACATAAACCGCAAGGGATTCCACTCCAACTGCCAGGTCATGTGCAATGCCCAGGGCATTATCATGGATGTGTGTGCTGGCAGGCCTGGATGCTACCATGACTCCCATATCTGGCATGCCTCACAGCTGTATCAGGTATTTTTCAGGGGGGACACCCCACAAGGACACCTTGTGGGGGATGCTGGCTATGCACTGGAGCTGTGGATGATGACCCCCATCAGAAATGCACACACACCAATGCAAGTACGCCATAATGAGCCACACGCACAAACCAGAATCATCATAGAGCGTGTGTTCGGGATGCTGAAATCATGGTTCTGGTGCTTGGACACATCTGGTGGAGCCTTGCAGTACTCTACAGGCACGTGTGCCCACATCTTCACAGTATGTACCATGCTACATAATATGATCCTGTGGAAACAGCTGCAGTAGGGTCAAAATGGGGGAGGGCCTCACAGCCCACCGCAAGTGCCAAGGCCAACACAGGCACAGAGGGATCCAGACCATGGACACACTGTACTAGCCCCAGTAGGCAGACGGAGGTGTGCCAAATATGCCTATGCCTTGGCAAAGAGGGAATGTATAGCACATACCTTGACAGTGTAGGCTCCCACGGACTGACACCCCTCACCACCTGCACACACAGTAACATGGATGGCACACAAACATGACTAACTGTAAATTGTGATGTATAGGTGGCCCACTGTGGAATCCTACATAGGCAGCCCTCAAACATTGTACACGCAACAGCCATTGGAACAAGGAAATGTCAACAACTGAACAGTAGATGTGCCTATCAGCATCTGTCAGTGCTGTGTGTATAGGTTCTCAGTTAATCGGTAGGTACACGCCCGATTGTCAGAGGCAAAACTCCAAACAGGGCAAACAGTGACTCCCGTCGCCACAACATCGAGTAAGCAACTGTCGCATACTGGTGCAGAGGCAATCACAGGAGCACATGTGTGTAAGCACTATCAAGGATTACCCACCGCATTACTGAGGGGCTCCACAAAATGTAATCATGGATGTTGTGTCAAGGCAGGGAATGTACCCATGACAGGCATTAGTCACCCCGGCATGCTGCATCCACGGTTGTATGAAGGTGTAGCAAATTATCGGGTGTAGCTAATTGTGTTATACATACCCAGTGCTGGAGTACAGCCAGTAAACATCACATGGACATACCATTAACTGGACCCATCAAGTTGTAAACTAATGGAGTTATCCATGTGAGTGTAGTGTGGAGTAACTGCTGTAGTGTACTGCACATATGAAATTACATAATTCGTGTACAACCCCCAAATGTCCAAGTGGTACATGCAGTGACTGTGGTGCATGTTCCCGGTCCCACATCCCGCAAGGGATGTAACGTAATCCCGACGGCACGGGTAATGCATTCCGGATGCAGGTCATCAGAATATGTGTAGCACACGTTAGCAGGAATAAGCGTTGCCCACAGCTGGTAAGCGATGTTTAAATATGGCTATACGAATATGCGTGAAACAGGGCTAAGCGTCACCGACCACTGTGAAGATCACGGTCAGTGATGTACAGAACAGGTGACACCAGCATTAGTCACCCCCGAACAAATAGCACCTGCTCTGAAGGGTAAAACGACAACTGCCAGGAGTGGAACAGGCAGTCATGTATACAATCACCCAACACTATTGCTAGGCAAGATGTATGTATGGTAGGGTTGCCACAGTTCAAATGACCAATGTGGGACATATGCCAGATGTCTGCAGGATGACACATACACCCAGCCAGGATGAAAATCAGAACATCAGTGTTTTGCATAGATAAAAAGCTTAGTCTAGTAATGGTCGCAGGTACGTGTTCCGTGTCCTGTAACATGTAGGTGGGTCAGATACAGAATAAGTGTGTTATGCAACTATGACATAAACTATAGGGAATATGTTTGTCCCAAAGTCGCAGGACATTTGCCATGTTCACAAATATGTCGCAGGACACAACTGCGCAAAGAGCGACTGTCCCTCGCAAAGTGGGATGGGAGGTAAACTTAACCTATGGCAGGTGTGTAATGTGACAGGTACAGACACAAACGTGCGGAGTCCAGGAAACACAGTATACACTGACAAACACACAATGAAAGACGTAGCATGCCTATCACCACCCCTGTCCGAGGTATGTATGTATATATATATATATATATATATATATATATATATCTACACATATATAATACAGATAGAAAGGGCGATAGTGTGATATATGTCGATATACAAGGGGTCACTGACATCTGAAAATATATAGATAGGTCGACGACATTCAAAACACCTTTGAGGTACAAATAAACAGGATACCGCCAACTATGGAACGTGTCACACACTGTCACGCGTAACCAGGAGGCTGAAAGACAGAAAGAACACAGTACTGGAACAGTAGAACCGTGAGCAATATGACGATAGTAAGGACATGTAGTCACCACTGGCGGCAGTGCGGTCCACGTAGGTACTGTGTACAACTGTGGTTGTGAGTGATGTAGCCTGTATATGTGTGTGTTGAGGGTGGCCATGTGTGTTCCCGTGTGACTAAAGTGTGTATGTCTGTGTCTGCATATGTGTCTGTAGGTGGCAACTCAGAGGTAGATGATTACGGTAGGTGCGGGTATAGCTAGCCGTAGGCATGCGGTAAACACCTGTCCCACATTGGGAGGGACAGCCCCCCCTGGCCAGGTGTGTCCTGACATGAAACATTACAAAGGGCAACTGTCCGAGAGTTTAGGACATTAGTATGTCCCAAATAATATGCAATAGTTGCAGGAAATACTCATGCCTCTATGTAAGAAACGGAAATGTTGCATGCAAACCGATAAGTAGTGAAGGACCAAGAACAATTGGTATGTAATGAGGATAAAAGTATGTGCTATCCTGTGTACTGACCGTGGCCATATGTCAGCCTGTAAACACCACTGTGTGACCTGCAAGTGTCCAACTATGGCCATATGAAAAGGTGGCAAGCCATGTGACAGGGGGTCTGACATCAACACCACTGCAATGACTGCAAATATCTGGGACAAATATCTGTGCAAATATCCCTGCACATATCGCCATACATCCGGAGGTATGGAAGTATCAATCGCACCTGCATACCATATAGAAACCAATTAACAACGGCCCAAAGTAAATTCCCATAAAAGAAGTCTATTAAGTGATAGCACTGTAATTAGGGAAGGGGCCCACACACATATAGATGGACTACGTAGAAATGCAAGCCCCACAAAACCGTATATGCTATGTACACCCGCCTACATCCCCCACACTGGAAACAATAGCAATACAGACCATAACCACAGCCCAAACATCTAGTTAGCCAATTACATCTGCTGAACCGTTTACATACCTTGTGAGAGACACATTTAAAGGCGCCATGCGAAATTGTATCTGTCATATAATGGAACAAACTGCGATGTTACAGGTGTTTGCAAAAGTCCTTTATCAGACGGGTGGGATGACTGGTACAGTCACAGGTAGAACTACATACTCAAGCCGTCACACACAATCCATGGGGGACATGACCCCAAAATAGACTTGGCTCTACACATAGCAGTTGCAATTACACACAACAAAACACAATTCAGGCCGTCTCCCTGAAGGCAGGGCAAATGGCCAACGCCCAAGTGGAGAATTCAGTTATATCCCACTGTTGCCATGTAATTGACGAATGGAGTAGCTGCACAGCTGATGTGCATGTAATTAGTTACACCGGACCACCAATTGGCGGCAGTAAACCACATGTTGCAGGTATAGCCATATATAAGGATGATTTGCCAGATATGCGAACTGTATGCTCATACTGTATAACAGTTGAAAGTGTGATACAGAAGAGCGAGATAGAGATGAAACACCAGAACGATATCAAGGTATGTAGAACACTAACTGTATGTATACTATGTTCTGTATTACGTAATGTCAGTGTATGCATAGCCTGGTTTGCAGTAATTAAAATTGTCCGCCATGCATAAAGTGGGGGATGGTATCTATGTCTTGCTGATCATACTAATGCTTGTAGAAGATGTGTGTCCAGCAGTGGGCCACACGGTAAACAGCACAGACACCACAAGGGATGCAACATGACGGCTTTAAACAGAACAATGTCATACGACCCGCCATCAGTGGCAGGGTATGTCTAATAAGTACGTGCCATAGCAGGGGATAGTATATGTAGATATACTGTAACAGTGCACATGTGTATGGGCATATAACATCAATGACATGTCTAAGGTGGACCCTCTGTGCAAGTATGCTTTGAATTATGGGGTACCGTGTAAAACATATGTAATGTATAGTACAGTAGATTGATACATCAGATATGCTACACAGGAGAACAGGCATATGATGCATAACAAAGGATGTGAGTAGTATGTAATTAATATATGTATAAACAGCTATGAAATAAATATGTAATCCACTCTGTGCATTTGCAAAGGACGCAAACATTACTCCCATACTAGAATAGCAGAAGAGATGTGACAGACAAACATGAACATGATTGGTGTGTACAATAACAGTATACATATGGCCTGTAGTCACAGGACATTGTAACAGCATGACAGCCAATCTAACTGGAAGGGCTATACCAGTAACCATGCACAAAGGACATGTAATAGCTCCACGGGTTCATAGTGGGGTACCATGCAGTCTGGCAAGTCTATGTGTAACAACAACTACAGTGTGCACACCAGTGGCACCTCTCTAGGGTAGTGTCCTGTGAACAGAAGAGCCATGTGTGACCTGCATCACTGCACAGTACAGCCACTGCAGTGATGCCTGGCGTACATGTGTCCACCATCCACCAAGCGAGGTATCACATGAACACTGCTACTGACTGTCCATGCGTGATGTACATAGGAATCATGTCCCAAAGCATGGTGAGTGTCCAGTCTGGGAATGCAACCCTCAAGCACATGCCACACACTGTTGCATGTGTGCACATATCCATGAGCACCATGCTCATAGTTGCTATTGTGTATGTCGTGTATGTGGAGTATATCCATAAACATATTTGCAGACATGGGCCCTGTCTTTGCAGCAGACGTCACCCCTGAGTATGTAGTCCGCAAATGTGTACAGATGTGGGGTCTGTACATAAGCCGCAAACTGTAACAGTCGTAGCTCAATAAACGTCATGGCATTTTAATGTTGAGTTATGTAAAGCTGTTGTGTAAGGTACACCCTAAGCGGGGTGATGTACCCATGGATGTGTGTATAAGTCCGGTGTTCAGAGGTACAATGGGTGCCTACGTACCAGCTACACACCTAGTACAGAAATGTGTGGACACGTAAAAGGATATCCACGCCACAGTGGCAATGTGGTAATCACAGGAGTGTGTGCGACATACATGTGTCTTACAAACATGTCCAATGCAACATGTATGTAGGAGACTAACACCTATGTGATAACCAGTGGGTGGATGGTGTACTGCAAAGGTGATGTTCATACCAAGTGTCATGCAGGTAGAGGCCATGATGTTCATATCGGTATCCATCACAGTGACACCCGTATGGATGGGGTCTGTATCAGCTGGTGGAGCAACAATGGTGCTGTGTATACAGTGGTCTGTAAAGCTAGGCAGGGAAGTCCCCTCAGTGGTAGCCTGTACCTCAGGGAAACATATACCGAACATGAGGGCCCCATGACTGAGGACTGTGGTATTCCAAGTGTAACTGGAATGCAGTATGTGATATGGTATGCCACCCTCAGTGTGTGTGTCCCATCCATTAGCCACTTTGCATAACATCCAGAGACATAGGTTGTGATGTGCAGGTGGATGTGTATTTAGTCAATACCAGAATGGAGAACGGTGCTGAATGGCAGCGAGAGGACAATGCAGGCCATGTGGACCCCCGTGTCATCATCCACTACTCTGGCGACTGTATGAAAGGTGTTCAACAGGTGTAGGAGGCATGCTGTGGCCCCAACAAGACCAACCCAGCTGGCATCAAAGGACTGGAGCACAACAAAGACTCAGCGAATTATGTCCATGGTGATGTGCCCTATAGCCGTGCATAACAGTCCAGTGAGGTGTGTAGGGCAATAGTCCCAGTCGTACATTTTGGCACCACCTGTGTGGAGTGTTACTGTCACTGTGTGCCAGTCAGGGGCCACAATGTCTGGTACAAGGCTATTACTGAATATGGTGTCCCAGTGGGGAGACATGCTGTTCAGAGGTCTGTGGACATTGCAGCCTGGGATATTGTAGGGTGACAAGGGGCCTGTGTCCTAGGACATATAGAGTGCAGGTCAGTACTGTGTAGGTGTGACTGCAAATACACCGCAATGTTCCTGCAAGGAATGTGGCCCTGCAGGGAGTGAGAGGGTGTAATGTTAGCATTGAAGCCATCAGACAGCATGTTGCCAACATCACCTGTTACTGTCATGTTCCAGAGTGACAGTTGTATGTGTGAGCAGATGTGGGTATTGCATACGACTACTGACATACCACCATAATGCCTTGTGGTACATCTCGGAATGTGTCACAGTAATGTGTACGTTGCTAGTTATGGAGTATGTGATGAGGGATCCTGTGGCCCTACCGAGGCTGACCAGTGAGTCACCCCACCCATGGGAATGTACACCACTGTGTAACAGCCCGCACCTCTTGTTGTAAAGTATGTCCGTGGGATGGCACCCCCAGAGTGTAGTCTGTAATCTAGTGTGTACCAACATGGCTCTGTGTGGAATAGCATGAACCATATTGTTGTGTACATGCTATTGAAGTGCACTGTCTCAGTGTTTGCATGTGCATTGTCCACCTGCACGTGTGTCACGACAACAACCACCACTGTCATACGACATCTGTAGTTGGTGTTGTAGTACTCATCTACTGTGTATGCCATGAAGTGTGTGGTGCCGGTATGTGGCTAACAAGGGTGGGTAGCAGATGTCTGGATTCCACCAATGAAGGGATAACCCCAGGTGTGGAACAGCAGTCACATGTTGGTAGTGTCCATGTCAAGGATACTGGAGGTGGTGTATGGGTCAAACCAGCCGAGCGGAGGTTATGACTCACGCACAGCATATGCCTAATGTGTCAGTACATGTGCGGCTATCACAGTTAAGTGTGGGTTACTGTCAGTCTCACATTAGTAGCAGCAGTAGTTCCAGACACAGTTACATGCACGTGGAGCACCTGTGATGCATTGTGCTAAATAACCAGCCGGGATGTGTGTACAACATAGTGGAATATGGGGAGACCTCAGCAGTGGGTGTGCCAGTCCAGGTACGTGCCTGAGAGGTACGGTCTGTCTATAACCAGTCATTGCAGGTGTGCTCTGCAGAGCCAAGAGGCAGATCCCAGTCACTGCAGAGATATTGAAGTGGTGCAGTATCAGGTGTGCCTCGTCTGCGTGCGTCACAGAGGATGATGTCAAGTATTGTGTGACATAACCACATGCTTCGCTAGCCATTTCCCATTCTGGTGGTGACTGTTATTGGACACTGTGCAAGACAGGCAGTATAAAAGCAGCAAGAGTCCAACATGTGATCCATACTCCCAGGGCTGACAGGTGCAGGTAAACTGTGCCACAGCATCATGTTGTTTGGCTGGGTCTGTCAAAGTGGACGTGTACTAGACACCTGTGGAATGACAGCAGACGCATGGAGAACTGTTGGGAGTGACACAGTCATTGGTAGTACAGTGGTAACAGGTCCAGATGACCGCAAAATGCTTCCCAGGGCTTGGATCACACCATCAGGGCTACAACACTGGTGGGCTATTGCATGTCCCTGCACATGTAGTCTGTGCCTGAGATACAACTTCAGTCACACAAACATGGAAGATGAGTCACATCATACCTGCTGACTTGTGGCATGTGTGCATAGGTTATGTTGCAGAACCAGTTACTTGACAGCAGGATGTAAGTGACTATCACCTTGTGTAGCCTGCTGAGTGGAACAGCAGTGTGACTGCTGACAGTCACCTAAGGCAGGTGTGTTGTGTATGTTATGACACCCTATTGGCTGTATGTGATGGGCACACGTGTCTGTGGTCTATAGGTTGGTGTGGTTGTGTTTGGTGATGTGGGATGTCATTGGTGCCCACACAGAGTATGGAGGGGTACTGTACAAGGTGTCTCTGTATGTGTGGCCTGTGGTGGGGATCATGTGGGACTATGTAATGTGTGGGGTGCATTGCCAATGTTGCACATCCCCAAATGACTGTCAGGTGCAGTCAGGGTTGGTGACACTATAACCCCCAGCAGGGCTGCATATGTGCATCCCCCACAGGCTGTACTGTTTTATGTTGGGAGGTGTGCATTGACTGTGTACATGAGAATAGCTCTTATGCCACATGTACAACATAGTCATCATAGTGACAGGCAATAGCACCGGTACGTGCCAGGTGGACACGCCGTATAAACCACCATGTCTCACGAGGTATGTGAGTGATGTGTGTACGACAGCCGTTGTACAGTTCTCATGCTGGAAATGTATGGACAGACAGTGTACCTGTGAGGACCGGTGTGAAATGGGTGCTAAACTAAGCAGTAGCTCATAACATGCCAAGAAGCTCTGAACAAGTGCCGAGCATGCCCATACATTACAGATAGGGTGTTGGATAATATCAACCCACAAGTGTTGACAACAGTCATGATTGGTGGCACCGCATCAGAACACTGCCAGGTATGGTCTGCAAGTCCATGAACCATTATCAATGTAGATGTTAGTACAGATGTACAAGACAGTACGAATGTTCGGCTACAGATGCCTTTGTATGTCACAGGAGTGTTCTACTAGTGGCCTGTTGACAGAATCACAACTGCTAAAGGTGCTACAGTGACATGTGCATATCACATGGTGTCAGCTACAGTAAACCAGGGTTAATGTGTTGTACCCCACCCGCATTGTAGCCCATACCACACAGACAAATGTCAGCCATCTGTGTATGCGAGGATGTGAATGGCCATGACCTATGGGCAATAGTTGTCACAGTGTTGCGAACAACATACAGAATGGGCTGTGTGTGTGATATGTGTGACATATGTGCACATTCTGGTGGATGATATCAGCAATGACACCACTAGGGGAATACCCCCATACCCATTAAGAAATACCTAGGCTGTGGTCAACAGTATGGACACTGTGTTAGGGATGGTGTAGTGTAGTACACCTCCCTGAGCTGGAGACATCTCCCTGGCCCATTAGGCAGTCATCCGAGGTACCCATGACATGACAGGGTGGTATCCATGAGCACGGAGATCATTGGACAGGCATACACAGCACCCGTGTGACCAATATTGGAATACACATCACCCTCCAGGGGTAGGGCCCATGCGTGGATGGCCGATACCAGCCTCCACAATACTCACCTCCAGTATGCAGCATGCTATCCACCTTGCATACAGATATATGCCACACTATGCTGTTAGACATGCTACATGTCCATAGCCTGATCTGAAAGACATACGTCATGGACAACCACCGTCCTACGACTAGGATGGCCACATGCTGGACAGATCCCTGTGCCATACCTTTGACATACTCCCACCATACCATGCAGCCCTGTCCACATAGCTGCACATATCATCCCTGTCATACACGGTGTGATGGCCGTATGGTAGATGTAGTATCATCTATCTGGATCAGTAATGTGTCACTGATGCCCCTCACGGTGGCGTAATGGGTATCTGATACAGCTAGGAAACCCAGCCTATACATGTTATAGCTGATAACCTTGCCTGCGAATGACGTCCGACTAGCCATTGTCCCATGTCTATCACATGTGCAACATGGGCGATCGGTGGCAGGATGTTGGAACAGCTGTACAGTACAGTGTAGAGGTCTATGGCAAAACAGATGCATGTACAGGTTTCCATGCATACTTGGTGCATTGTCACTGCCCAAGTCCAGTAAGGCTGTGTCTGTTGATATGTGACATATCCACAGAATCAAGGTCAACAGCATTACTGTGGATACATCAGGCATGAGTAGATGGGTAGGAACACCAGTGCAGGCAAACAGACATGCCCACATGGAGACAGACATCACATGCAGTAGGAACACTAATGAGGTGACACTCACATATATGGGGATGATATCCAATGCATACTGGGTGTTACATGTGTGTGACACATAAATGCCAGTCATGTTAGTGTCATGTTGATTTGCAAAGATAACTGTGCAGATGTACTAGAAATGTATGTGCAGCAGTATCACTGTACATGTCTGTAAATGTGACCTGTCACCTTCATCATGTCTGACAGATAATGCCGCATACACGCATGTCTACCAGCATACAGCCGACTGGAAGATGATGTCGTAATCCCGTACCTCCATAAGAACTACGAGGTGTTATTTAGCCATGTGCCACAGCATGCACAGCAGCGGGATGACCTGTGGCAGGATCTTCGCAGGAGGGTCAATGAAGGGGCGGCCACAACCGCACCTACCAGCAGGTGCGCAGACACTGCACGGACCTGATATGTCATGCAAAACAGCGTGCCACTGCAATCGCCAAGGAACAAGGTGGAACAGGTGGTGGGCCACCAACCCAGCCTCCACTCACACACACAGAGGAGCTACTGGCCAGTCTGGGAACACCCTCGGAACAGCCCCCACAAACACTAGCTGCCATCGTGGAGGTGGGTGTCTCCCAACCAATGAGCCTGGGGTTGCCTGGTAAGTCAGTACTGAACATATGGCCAGTTTATCCCACGTACGTGCATGTGTCAGTGTACATCATGTAATGAAGCAACATATGCAAGGTATGTGGACACGCATGCTTTATGCTACCCTGTGTATGCACCATACCTCTGAACTGTACAGATCTTTGCAGGATGTCCAGATGTCTGCCTCATATTGTCGGTGTGTTCCCCTTAATATCTGTCCTTTTCGGGCAAATAGCTAAGGAATGGAGTCATTAAATGATAACATACATTTGTGTTTACGACTGCACATTCCGTGTAAAACCCATGTGCATGCAAACCTATTAGTCTAGCAAATTTCTAAGTTAGTAAGAGAAATATGTCACAGTTGTCCCTATATGTTCCCCATCATAGGCTTTGTCCACATTTATTGTTCTAAGAGGTTGAGAGGTATGGTATGCACACGTGCTGACTATATGCTATTGTACAGATGAATGTGTTAACTTGCACTGTGCACCCTGTGGCTGTCATACATTCATGGATAATGTTCATACTGCTATGTCACCCTATACAGGTACCTCTGGTGTGCCGCACAGGCAAGAGTCCATTGCAGGTGAGACTGTCATCGGTATCAGGCATGTCAAAGCATAGATCTATTTGCCATGTGGCCAGTTGATACATGGATATACAGGTCACATCACCCATCATCCACACAGGCCACCCATGTGCAATATATGCAACTGAAATGATACACAGACATGAAACTACAGTATTTGTCATTGCTACATGTGTGTCCAGCTGTGCATACAATGGTGGAGGTGTTCTACAATGGAGGCATATGTACTATACAGTGGAACAAAATGTGTGGTACACAAACCAGTACCGCACAGTGAGCATTGATATGGGCAGACCACAGGCTTCACCATTGTGTTATATGTCCCTGCAATGGTTTCACACATTGTGATGTTCCATCTGACATGTCTGAGACACACACCATTTTTGTTGCAATATTGTCACAATTTCCCATAACCCATACCCCACATACCACACATACACCTGTTGTCTGCATAGCCCTGTGGATGGTGACATATCCAGCATCTATGGGTGTATGTCATATGGGACAACACAGACGTGTGATAGATGGCCATCACATACATGACCAACACATGTGCACACATGGCCATGGGGGATGGTCAGAGACACATAGCCACACAGAAGACGGAATGTGGATACACCCTGTCCCACTCTGTCCACACATGGTCCAATTACAGCTGTACTAGACCAATTGTACAGGTGATGTGGTACGCTGCACATCCTAAATGCCTGTGCACAGTTAGTGGAGGTGTCAGTGACATGTACCTCATACGATGTGTTGAACATGATGTCTGTGTCATAACATGATGGTAGTCACCTTCACAGATTCCACTGACAGTGACACCAGACCACAGAAACTGTACTCTTCCCCTCCCATCGTAGGACATCACTGTTAGCTGTGCACCTTGTGTGCATGGTACATCAATGTCATATGTGAAATGGTGACGTGACACGTCCGCTATGTGTGGATATGGTTGCCAGGCAGCCAACACTCTGTAGTCATCATGCAGGGGTGTCATCTGTATGTCCTCCAGTGACCTGTCACATGACATAGCATGGTTGGGTGTGTATACACCTCAGCATCGTAGGTCACAATCCACAGGTATGTCATGGGTATGCATGTAGTTCTGGATATGCAATGCGTACATAACATGCATTGTTTAGCAATATAGACACCTCATGATGCCATGCAATGGCACAGTGTCTGTACATCACACTGTACAGCAATGTAGACGGCTCATAGTCCCTTACCATGCCCATGCACATTTGTTCAACATGCATTCTATCTGTAGGGCATATGGACAACACTGCAATGTGATACCCAGTACAGCACTGTATATGTGTCAGGACACCATTGTGTCAGGCATGCATGCATGCATGTTAATGCACACGTCAGCAGATTACATGTCAAGGCCACATCAGCCATGTGTACTGTTATCCTGTTCTGATCCACATGGTGTATCACGGGGATGCATGCATACTACCATGATCGTGTGAATTGCATGGATAATGATATGACACCTGCCTGCTGTAGTGTGCATTCCAGGGGGTATGCTTACAAACACTATTGATGTCTGAGCTGCATGCTGTCAGCTGTATCACAAGCATGCATGCCATCTGTCATCTCACATGCATGGTGTGTCAGTGTGCGTGTCTGTGTGTGTGTGTGTGTCAGTGCCTGAGGGACCTGTGGGGGTATGCAAAAAGGTGTGGAAGGGGCAAAGAAAAATTGGGGATTATGGGGTATGCCCCCAACCCCTTCAAGGTTGTGTTGGTTGTCCCTCCATTAGCCACTTTGCATAACATCCGGGGGGGGGGGGGGGCGGCGGGGGGGGGGGGGGGCGGGGGGGGCGGGGGGGGGGGGGGGGGGGGGGGGGGGGGGGGGCGGGGGGGGGGGGGGGGGGGGGGGGGGGGGGGGGGGGGGGGGGGGGGGGGGGGGGGGGGGGGGGGGGGGGGGGGGGGGGGGGGGGGGGGGGGGGGGGGGGGGGGGGGGGGGGGGGGGGGGGGGGGGGGGGGGGGGGGGGGGGGGGGGGGGGGGGGGGGGGGGGGGGGGGGGGGGGGGGGGGGGGGGGGGGGGGGGGGGGGGGGGGGGGGGGGGGGGGGGGGGGGGGGGGGGGGGGGGGGGGGGGAAAAAAAAAAAAAAAAAAAAAAAAAAAAAAAAAAAAAAAAAAAAAAAAAAAAAAAAAAAAAAAAAAAAAAAAAAAAAAAAAAAAAAAAAAAAAAAAAAAAAAAAAAAAAAAAAAAAAAAAAAAAAAAAAAAAAAAAAAAAAAAAAAAAAAAAAAAAAAAAAAAAAAAAAAAAAAAAAAAAAAAAAAAAAAAAAAAAAAAAAAAAAAAAAAAAAAAAAAAAAAAAAAAAAAAAAAAAAAAAAAAAAAAAAAAAAAAAAAAAAAAAAAAAAAGACAGGGTATGGAAAGGTAAATGTGATTACCCCCATACGGGTGGGGAACGTCCCCGAATGGGCGGGGAAAAGGGGAGGCCAGTGGGGAAATGCACAAACATGGCAACTTTTATGAAAGTTTTAACAGGGTAAAGGCATGCCCAAAAGCCCCGGGGTTTGGACAAACGGGCACAACAGGTGGGCATTATGCCCCTGAGATTGTCCCCTAATACCTCATAAAAAACAGGAAAGTGAGCAATATCCGTGACTTGTGGCATGTGTGTATTTATGTTGCAGAACCATTTTTGACAAGGTTTAAATGATATCCCTTGGAGCCTGTGAGTGGAACAGCAGTGTGACCCCCCGTCCCAGGCAGGTGGTTGTGTAGTTATGACACCCATTCTGAGGATGGGCCCTCGGGGTAAGGGTGTTTGTGTTTGGGTTTGGGCGCTTTGGTCCCCACAAAAGGTTAGGGTCTGTCAAGGTGCTTTTTGTGGCCGTGGGGGGGATCATTGACTATTAATGGGGGGTATTCCAATTTTGCACATAATGACTGTAGGTGAGTCGGGTTGGTGACATATCCCCCACAGGGTGCAAGGGCACCCCACCTTTTTTATGTTGGGGGGTGCTTGACTGTGTACAAAAATGCTCTTTGACATGAACATAGTCATCTATGAAGGAAATGCCGGTTTTGGCAGGGGGCATCCCTTAAACCACCATGTCTACAGGTAGTGGTGTGTGTAACACTTTTGTACAGAAGTGGTGTATGGCAACGGGGGTGAGGCGGTTAAATGGGGAAAACAAGGTGTTAAACACCCAAGGTCAAAAAGTGGAGTGCCCATCAAAGATAGGGTGTTGGTTTAAAACCCACAAGGTTGACAACAGCATATTTGGCAACAGCCTCCGGGTTGGTCTGAAAGCCCTAACCATTATAAGAGATGTTAGACAGTTAAAAGACGAAGGGATGTTGGCTAAATGCCTTTGTTGTCACAAGTGTTCTACAGTGGTTTTGCAGCCCAAAATACAAAGGTGCTACAGTACATGTGCAACACAGGTCCCAGCTCAGAAAAGGGTTTAATGTGTTGTCCCCAATTGTAGCCCATACCACACGCAAATTCCCATCTGTGTATGTAGGATGTGAAGGCCAGCCTATGGGCAAAGGTCACATTTTGGAACCATACAAAGGGCTGGGGTGAAGGTAAATGTGCACATTCTGGTGGTGTTCGCAATGACACCACTGGGAATACCCCAAACCCATTGAAAACCTGGCGTGGTAACATAGGACATTGTTAGGGTTGGAACACCTCCCTGGTGGGACTTTCCCCCTCCCTTTGGTAGTCACCGGGGTACCCAACATGAAGGGGTGGTACCATAGCACGGAGTCTTTGGAAGGCAAACAGACTTGCCCAAAATTTTGAATAACATCACCTGGGTGGGGCCCTGGAGGGAAACCCACCCTACTACTCACCTCCAGTTGGATGTATCCACCTTGCTAAGAAATGCCAATTTGTGTTGTGTAATGTCCAAGTGATCTGAAAGCTCGTATGGGCCTTGGTGGACATGTGGACAGATTGTCCCATCCTGTGACATCCCCCCCATACCATGCCCCCCTGTCCACAAGCTGCAATTCATCCCGCTACTGGTGTGATGGCCGTATGGTAGATGAGTACAACTTCTGGACAGTAATGTGTCACTGATCCCCTCCGGGAATGGGTTTGTACGCAGGAAACCCACCCAAATGTTAAGCTGATAACCCTTTGAATGGTCCACTAGCCATTGCCCAGTCTACAAGTGCAACACCCCATCCGTGGGGTGTTGAAATTAAAAACAGTGTGAGTCTATGGCAAAACAGATGCAGAAAGGTTTCCATGCATACGGGTGATTGTCATGCAAGCCAGTAAGGCTGTGTCTGTTTATATGTGACAACCCAAAACTAAGGTCAACAGTTACGGGGAAAATCACATGGTGTGGAAAGAAACCAGGGGAAAAGACCCCACATGGAGCCATACAAAAGGGGAACAAAGGGGTACCACTTATGGGGATGTATCCAAATGCTATGGGTGTTAATGTGTGACACATAAGAGCTGTTGTGTATGTTGATTTGAAAAATCTGTGGATGTATAGAAATGACACAGATACTTACATTTGAAATTGCCTGTCACCTTATCATGTTTAAAGTTTGGGGCCCACCCCCCAGCAACACCCGGAAGGTAGTCTAATCCAACCCATGAATACAGGTGTTATTTAGCCATTGACAGCATCACAGCAGGGTGACCTTGGAATCTTGGGAGGGGGTCAATAAGGGCCAAAACCACCTCCAGATGCAGCATGCAACCTGATATTTGCAAAACAGCTCCCACTGCAATGCCAAAGGAAACGGGGGGAACGGGGGGCCCCCAACCCACCCCACTAACCACAGGGAGTCTGGCCATCTGGGAAACCCCCCCAAAAGCCCCCACAAACACTACTCCATCGTGGAGGTGGGTTCTCCCAAAAATGACCCATTCCTGGTAAGTCGTACTGAACATATGGAGTTACCCATGGCATGTGTCATGTACATCATGTAATGAACAACATATGAAGGTAGGGAAAACACATGCTTTATGCTATGTGTATGCACCATACCTCTGAATGTAAAATTTTTCGGGATGTCCAGATTCTGCCCATATTGTGGGTGCCCTTAAACTGCCCTGGAAATAGCAAGGAATGGAGTCATTAAATGATACATCATTTGGTTTCGTGCACATTCCGTAAAACCCATGTGATGCAAATATTAGTCTAGAAATTTCTAAGTTGTAAGAGAATATGTCACAGTTGCCCTAATGTCCCCATCAAGGGTTTGTCCCCATTTTTTGCAAAGGGGTTTGAAGGGGAGGGTTGCAAAATGGCATATTGCATTGAAGGAATGGGGAACCCACTTACCCGGGCCAACATCAGGATAATGTTCAACGTTTGGTCACCCAACAGGTCCCCCTTGGGGGCCCAAACCAAAGTCCATTCAGGGAGACTGCATCACAGGCAGCAAACATAGATCTATTTGCCATTGGCCGTTAATACATGGATAAAGGTCACATCACCCATCATACACAGGCACCCTGTGCAATATATCAACTGAAATGTCCAAAATGCTCATTTTTGTCTTGCTAATTTGTCCCTGGCATACAAGGTGGGGGTTTTAAAGGGACATATGTACTATACAGGGGAACAAAATTGTTACAAACCAGTAAAGTAGCATTGATAGGGGCCCACAGGCTTCCCCATTGTGTTATATGCCCTGCAAGGGTTTAAAATTTGTGTGTTACTGCATTTTGAGCAAAACCCCATTTTGGTTGAAATATTGCCAAATTTCCCAAAACCCCATACCCCAAAACCAAATCATGTTGTTCATCCCCGTAGGTGACATTCCAATCAGGGGTTAGTCAATACAACACAGACGGTATAGATGGATCACAACAAAACACATTGCACACATGGCCATGGGGGAGGCAAGAACCATAGACAAAGGGAAAAAAATGTGGTACACCCGTCCCACTTGTCCACACAGGTCCAATTGGTATAGCCAATTTGTACAGGTGATTTTCCCACATCCTAAACCTGTGCAATAGGGGATTCATACTTTACCCATAAATGTGTTGAACTGTGTTGTGCAAAACATATGGTGTATTCAAGACCACGACGTGAAAGGCCACAAACTGACCCCCTCCCTGGCATATGTTAGGTGCACCGGGATGGTACACTGTCATTGTAAATGGTACGTGTCCGCATTGTGGAAGGGTTTGCCACCCCCAAATCTGTGCACAGGGGGGGTGTCATTGATGTCCCCCATGATGTACATGACAAGCAGGGTTGGTTTTATCACCTCACATCGGTCACAACCACAGGTATTCATGGGTATGATGAGTTCTGGATATGCAATGTGAATAACATGATTGTTTAGCAAATGACACCTCATGATGCCATGAAGGGCACAGTGTCTGTACACCCCTGTACAGCAATGTAGAGGCTCAAGTCCCTCCCATGCCCATGCACATTTGTTCAACATGCATTCTATCTGTAGGGCATATGGACAACCGCAATGTGATCCCAGTACACCCTGTAATGTGTCGGGACACCTTTGGCATCATGCATGCATGTTAATGCACACGCAGCAGATTACATGTCAAGGCCACATCAGCCATGTGTACTGTTATCCTGTTCTGTCCACATGGTGTATCAGGGATGCATGCATACTACCATGATGGTGAATTGCATGGATAATGTTGACACCTGCCTGCTGTAGGGGCATTCCAGGGGTATGCTTACAAACACTATTGATGTCTGAGCTGCATGCTGTCAGCTGAAAAAGCATGCATGCCATCTGTCATCTCACATGCATGGTGTGTCAGTGGGTTGTGTGTGTGTGTGTGTGTGTGTCAGTGTGTTTTCATTGTAATTTAGAGTCTTTCTTTGCATTCACAGGTGATGTAGGTGCCCCTCTGGTCCATCTGATAGTGTCCCCACAGATGCTAGCAGTGATGAACATATGCAGAGGTACAGGCAGGGATGTCAGGGCAATCTGTGCCAATGGTTGCCATCCCAGCTATGTCCCCCCCCCCACACACAGTTCAGCTGCCAACACATACCCATCTACAGTGGCCATAGAGGAAGGACAGTCAGCATTTTGTTAGCTGACAGGAACGTGGTGGCTACAGAAGGTGTGTCCCCACCCCATGGTGGCAGTATACTGACTGCAGATGTGCCACACAGGCATGTGGCTGGTGCTGCTTGAGGAACCCCCAGACATGCACCTGCAGGAATAGTGCGCAGCGGGATCACCAGCATGTTCCAGACTGTAATGGCCCCAGGCACATGCTGAAGGCAGAACAGAGAAGGGCAGAGGCTGCAGAGGGCTGCTATCATTTCCCCAAACAACAACATCCAGGCATTGGCAGGTGCTCAACAGCAGCTTGCTGAGTTCTGGGCAGGCATGGGTGACATGGTCAGAATCTACCTCATGGCAATCCGGGGTGAGCTGTCTGTGCTGGAACTCTGGTAGGGGGGAGGGAGGACACATGGACCCCACACCACCTAGTGCAGGTCAACGTGAGGTGCCACCTCACATGGCCACTCCCATAGTGCCGGTAGCAGTAGCAGTGCAGCTGGTGCTGCGCTGTCCACACCAGGTCACAGCAGGCCGTGGACGGGCCCCGGATGTTCCCGTGGGGGCATGGTTAGTGGCCCTGTTGTTGGACAGTAGCCATTCTGTACCTCTGCTGGTAGTGCCCGTGCAACCCCTGGCAGGCACAGGACACATGGCCCCAGTGGCTGTACAACCTGGTCTGTACAATCTGAGCTGTCCATAATTTGTGTAGGCCTCACAAAAGACAGAACTGTGGCACATACATGCACAGCAAAAACAAATTTGGGCCCCCAACACCCACATGCAAGGAACAGACATGTCCATTCAAATCAAACCCCCCCATGATGTCATCCATTGGTGCCCCAAAACCCCCAAAGCATCAGAAAGCATTTCCCTTTATCCCGCACTTACCCCCAATGATGACCTTGCGCCATCCCCCGGCAAACAACACCTGCAAGATAAGCCTTGGTCCCCGATCCCCCCAGGGGGCAGGGAATGCTCAATGGGTTATGCAATGAAAGAAAGTGATGTTCAAATTTTGTGTTTATATGAGGGATGTGATGTTTCATTTGGGGGGTGTACTGGGGGGAACCCAAAAAGCACCAGTCATACCATGTAGTCCAGGTGCAGCATGCATTGTGATATGTTCACAGTATGGGTTACAAAAAACAGCATGTTGGAATGATGCCCTGGTTCCCTCCTATGGTGTACTGGCATGTGCTACAGGTAGCAGTGTTTGCAGTCCCCCCTGTGTAACTGTGGAGTACTAAGGACATATGGCAATATCAGCATGCTAAACATACCCCCAACCTGACTGTTGGAAAGTAAAACACAGATGTCCCCCTATACTGCACCTGAAGCATGTGGTCAGTTGAACAGGCTACAGAAAAGAGATGTGACATACATACCGGGAAACATTACAGGTATGTTGACATGGTGCAGGGGGGGACACATGGGCTGGCCAATGATGAGTTAGAGGCCACTTTATAGCATGAGGCCACACTTTTACAGTAATACCCTGTCACAGTCAGGAACATGGCCACCACGGGTCTGCATATAACCACACCCCCTAGTGTGAGGTGACCCTGCCTTTTGGTCATCACCCCCACAGTACTTTGCACCCACATGCGTCACAGAGAAGGGGCATGCACAGGTAGCCAGTTGCTGGGACCATGGCATCAACAGGTAGTAGACTATCACCATGAGGGGTTAGGGTCCTGTTTACAGTATGGTATACACCCTCACACAAGCACCAGACACCCTACATACACACACACCTTTGGGGACCAGATATGTGTGTAGGATAGCCGATTTTGTGATGCACCCACTTCCGACGCCCTGCTTTCCACACTGCAGTATGTACAGATTTTCAATGGTGTACAGGGATGTGAACTGGGACGTAGTCCCCACCATATGTGGCATTTTGTCACAGCGACAAATGGCAGTGCAAGATACACCTGCCATATGTGAGGGTTGATAGACATGCAGCAAAGTCCCAAAGTGTCCAAGCATGTCTGGCAATTGTGTGGCGCACATGGGGGGATGTCGGGTACAGGTGTCATGTGACAAAAGTTGGTAACACCTGACCCCCGTGTATGCTTATGTCATCACTCAAGTAACAGTGACATAGCGATGTTTTTACATGGCATGTAGGATGGTGTGACACACCTGTGAGTCCCGGGACACATTTCACAGGTGGATCACCACTTTACACACATCCTCCATATGTGATGTACAACCAACTGTACTGTCTGTATGTCACCAAAACAGGTGTCAAAGATGGGCTGCATTTCACCTGTTGTAGTTAGGGACAGCTGTGTTAAATCGGGCCCCTGCACATGCATGGTTGCTGCATGCACAGTACAGATTGCCCTGTGTGTCCTAAGTGTTCCTTTGCCATGTTTGTATGCATTGCTATTGGTGGACATGTGTGTTGACATACATAACACATGAAATGTGGTTTATATCACGGGTGTCATGGGCAACAGGGGGAAAGTGTCCCTGTCAACATTCTATCCCGTTGTGAGCATCAACAGACATGGACCCACCTTCCATTTGCATGTGTATGATTGCAGGCCACTTTCTGAAGGGCAGCAAAGGCAGCTATGTACATGTGTTGTGTGTGGTCCATGCCCCATCCAAAAATCACATGTTTTACATATCCAAAAATGTGTGTTGGGGGTACAGCAAAACTTGTCAGGGCCCCTGGGATGTCTTGAGCTGACCTGGTCATGATAGTGGATAATTCAATGCATCTGTTGGAACCCTGTCAGTACATGTGTACTTCCCAGGTGTAGACCCCTGAAGTCCACCAGTGTCACATGGTGTTTTTAATGTATGGGTGAGCTGCAGCAATGACATGGTGATTCTGAGGGGACAAGATTATGGTGTGCATTTTGATCTGCACCTGTGACAGCGGGTGGCAGCGATGTGTACTGGTCACTGCATTTTGTGACCACTCTGGGATGGGGGATACCCACTTGCCCTTGGTTTTGACTCCATCTGCATGCAAGATGGCCCTTGCAACTGCTAATGTGTGAGCATGCCCAGGGCCCCTTTTAGATGGACAGACGTTCACAGATGTGTAATTTAAGCTGTGGCCATGCCCAGACACCTTGTGTGTGATGTCCCTCTGTGCATGGGGATGGCGTTACATCCTGTATAGCCATGGTGGTCATCCCGGCAACAGATGTCCATTTTAAATTTCACAATGGATGCCTACCGTACAACTGGTTGACATCTTTTAAGGGTGTACTGTTGTAGTGCCCCTTTTTATTCATGTTGTTGTGGTGTCATAAATTACATTGCCCCAATCACACCTTGCTGTGTTTGTCCATTTTGTGGGACAGTAATATGTCTGTACCAACTGATCACCTCTATACAAATCCCTGTCCACCTTGTCAGTGTGGATGATACCCTAGAAGTATGCCCTGGGACCCCGCTGTGTTTATATCTCGTGCTCTGTAAATGCCATGCTGAGTGTGGGTAGTTTTGTATTTTTAACACCCTCAAGTTTGGGGGTGTGTGTGTGTGTGTGTGTGTGTGTGTGTGTGTGTGTGTGTGTGTTTTCCCTGCCCCAAATTTACTCGTCTTTCAGATGCCTCACACCACAGAAATTTCCCACCATCTTTGCCTTTGTGGGTGATGACACGCACCTAGATGTTCCTTGGGACGCTGTGTTTAGCAGTGCTCTGTAAATGCTGCTGTAGTGGATAGGGGGTTATGAACTCCAGCCCTGCCAAGTGTGTGTGTGTGTGTGTGTGTGTGTGTGTGTTTTTGGGATCCCCGGGCCCGGGGACTCAGTCTTTTTTTTAGATGCCCCCACCACAGAAATTCCTACCCCTTTGGGGATGATGACACCCCCTAGTTTTGCCTCTGGGGCTGCTGTGTTTAGTAATTTAGCTTCTGTAAATGCGCATGCTGTAGTGTGATAGGGTAGTTGGGGTATGTTACTCCCAGCCCGCCAAGTGTGTGTGTGTGTGTGTGTGTGTGTGTGTGTGTGTGTGTGTGTGTGTGTGTGTGTGTGTGTGTGTGTTTTTTTGGGTGCAGACAACAACATTGCTTTTCAGTTCACTTTTCCTAACAGCAGCCTTTTTTTGATGCTGTGTTGCACCAGTGTTCTGTTGCCCCGTGAAATAAACAGGTTCTGTAAAGCGCACCTTTTTGGACAGGTTAGTGTGTTCTCCCAGCCCCACATGGGTGGTGTTTTGGTTTTTAATATTTTTTTTTTATAAATATATATATTTTTTTATAAATATATATATATATATTATATTGTGTATGGGAAATTTTAGTATATTATAATTTAAGTTTAAAATGATAGTATTTAGTATAGTATATATTGTTATGTTAAAATGTATGTATAGTATATGTTTGTTTTAATTATATATATTTATAATTATATTACTAAATGTATGGTATATATGTAGGGAATATGTATTTGTGATATATGTAGGTTATAGTGTATGGTTTTAAAATTTTGTTTTAATGTTGAATATGGGGATGATTGTCCAGTTTTGGGTATTTTTTAAGGAAGTGTGTTGGTTTTAAAAGTTGAAAAGTTTAATTGTGTTTGGTTTTTTTTGTGGTAGTGGTTTGAAAATTTGTGTGTGTGTTTTAGGTTTTGGGGTGGGATTTTGGTGTGGGTTTTTAATGGGGTTTTTATGGGGAGTTTAATTTGGGGGGCTTTTGGGGGGCTTTTATCAAAAAATATTTTTAAGAAAGGGTTTTTCCCCGATTGTTTTTTTTTTGTGTTATTTTTCATTTTTGGGATTTTTTTTTGGCAATTGTTTTTTTAATCCCCCATTTCCCCCATTTTTCTTTTTATATTATTAAATTCTTCCCATTTTAAATTTAAATTTATTTTAAAATATTTTTTTTTTTTTTTTTTGGTTTTGTTTTTTTTAAATTCTTTTTTTTGGGGTTTTTTTTTAAAAAATTTTCCAACAGTTTTTTATAAATTTGAAAACCCCGGGGCAGGTTTTTTTAAAATTTATTTTCTTCTTTTTTCTTTTTTAAAAACGAAAATAATTTAAAAAAATTTTTATGAAAAATACCAGCCCTCCTTTTTTTTAAAACAAATTTCATTTATTATGGACCAAATTTTTTTTTTTTTTTAAATGTTTTGGTTTTGTTTTTTAATATGTTTTATATTTATTTTTTTTTTTAACTCTTATCTTTTTTTTGTGGTTTAAATTTTTTGGGTTTTTTGTTTTTGGGTGTTGTTATATTGGGTTTTTTGTTTTATTTTTTTTTTTATATTACTTTATTTTTTTTTTTTTTTTTTTTCTTTTATTTTTTTTTTTTTTTTTGTTTTGTATTTTTTTTTTTATTATAATTTTAAATTTTTTTTTATTAAAAATTTTTTTTTTTTTTATTTTTTGTTTTTTATTTTTTTTTAAGTTTTTTAGGGTTTGTTTTTTTATTTTTTTTTTTTTTTTTTAAAATTTTAAAATTTTAATATTTTATTTTTTAAAAGAAAAATTTTTTTTTTTTTTTATATTTTTTTTTTTTTTTTTCTCCCCCCCCCCCTTTTACTTTTTTTTGGGGTTTTTTTTTAAAATTTTTTTTTTCTTTTTTTATTAATTTTTTTTTTTTTTTAATTTTTTTTCTTTTTTTTTGGGTTTTTTTTTTTTTTTTTTTTTTTTTTTCCATTATTAAGGATATAATTTATATAATTTTTTTTTTTCCCTTTTTTTTCTTTTTTTTTCTCCCCCCTTTGCCTTTTTCCTTTTTTTTTTTTTTTTTTTTTTAAATATTTATTTTATTAAATTATAATTTTTTCAAAAAAATTCCCCCCTTCTAATTTTTTTGCCTTTTTTTTTATTTTTTTTTCCCCCCGGGGTTCCCCCCTTTTTTTCCGGGGTTTTTTTTTTTAACCCGTTGGGGAAAATTTTTTTTTTTTTTAATGTGAATATGTTTTTAATTTTTTTTTTTGATGTAAAACCTTTCCCTGGTTAAACAAATGTTTAATTTTATAAATTTTTGGTTTTTATTTAATAAACCCTATGTTTTTATTTTATTTTTTGTTTAACAATACAACTGTTTTTTTTGGGCCCCTATTTAAAACATTTTTTCATATTAAATTCATTTTACAATTTTTTTTTAAATTTTTTGTTAAAATTCTGGTTTTTTTTCAACCTGAAACTTTCGGTAGGGTTTTTTTCTTTAGGTTTGCCATTATTGCAGGTTTAAACAACTTAAACCAATTTTTATTAATTTACATAAATTTTTTTAAAAAACAAGTTTGAGGGCCTTTTGGGTTTTCAAAACCCGGATAAAGCTTTTTTTTTTTTTATAAAGTTATTGGGTTTATTAATTGGATTTATGTATTATTTTCTTAGCAGTTTTTTGTTTTAACACAAAATTTAGTTTTTCCCTTTTTTAATTTCTAATTTTTGATTGAGCAGCTTATGTTTTTATTTTATTTTTATTTAACATTTATGTTTATATTAAAATGGGTTTTTGTTCAAATCAATTTTTGAACTTGACCATCACTGTAGCATAGTTTACAGCACTGTTAATTCTGATGATGTATTCTCCATCCATGTGCCATTTCACTAATGTGTGTAGTATTGGCAGCATGTGTGTCTGAGTGTGCAGTACGTGTGTGATGTGTGTAGTACACATGTATACATGCTTACAAACGCATACACGACATTACACGGGCTTCACCATTCATACACTAGCTTACTCGTTCTTCCACACTCCACACGTGCACACGGGCTAACACGCGCGCACACATGCTTACTCGGGCTTACTGGCGCGCATGGGGTGCAGACACACTGTGGGCAGGTTTGCAGGTCACATCGGTGGTATCCATGGTGTACACCGTCAGTCTCCTGACGCTCCCTAGGATAGCTCATAACACGCCTCTTCCACTGAGTACTAACAGCAAACATGTGACGCTGCTCCAGTGAGGTTACAGTGTTTTATACATACACACTCATGTTGTCACCTATCTTCTACTCTAATAGTCCCCTTAACCTACACTACACTGTAGAGGCTTGGCCCATATGGCATGACATGTTGTGATTCACTATCCTCAGCCTCACTTGCATCACATTGCCTACAAATGCTTCGTTACATCTCTGACATAGTGCTTCCACACATAAGAACCAGTACGCAGTAGCCATGTTGTCTCCAGCTTGCCATTCATCTGCATGGTGTACTAACATCTAACTAAACCTACATTTTGTATGTATATTATACATATATGACTTGTTTTGAAGTGCAGCGTGTTCTCGTGGCGCTGCGCTACGCTTCTACACCTGAGATCGGGGGAGGACAACTACTGTTTTATTGATATCCAATGGACAAAGCTGCCACTGGTCTTGGACTTGGACATTGGCATGCTTCGACTGTATTCATACTGTATATGCAGCTGTCATTGCTCCATTTAGCAACATGCAGAATGTTAGTCGCCTAACATCCGGGTACATTTCTGCACATAACTCTGCACTTGCACGGACAGCTTACTGTTTCATGTATCGCGTAATTACATCATTTGCATAGCTTTCATATACAAATGGGGTATGTTGCAAATCCCAACATTGTCCGTGCAATGTTCGTGTTACGGGCGGTCTTGCACACCCCTACAGGTCTTGCTGAATAGCCTGGCAGTCTTCTTTCCTTGCTGTACTCTCACTCAATCCATACACGTTGGAGGCTTAGTGTATCATGGCCTAGGCTTTGCTGTGTGCTATGTTTATTTCTAGTGTATGCATGGCTGTGAGTATGTCCCACTGTCATCATTGGTAAAGTTGATGCCCTATAGGTACTTCATGTAGACTGCTGTGTCATTTGACATGTCAGCACATACCTGTGGCCAATACTGAACTTCCTACTGCAGCGCTTTTCATACCTTCTGAGTTATCTTGCGGTCGATAATGCTGTTTCCTCAGACATGTATCTGTTTCTGATCATACCTCTCAACCTCCTAGAGCAAAACTGTACAAAGCCTAACATGATGGGGGGACAAATAGGGGAAGATTTTAAATATTGCTTTTACAAACCTAGATAGTTGACAGTATAATAGGTTTTGCATTAGTATGACTTTTCTGAGGGATTTGGGGTCTTAAACGCAAATGTTTGTCATTATTTAATGACGTCAGTTCTCAGGTATTTGGCAGACAGGTACAGATTGTAAGAGGAACACACCAAACATATGAGGCATACATCTACACATTCTGCGTGACTCTGTACAGTTGTGAGGTATGTTTCTGATACAGGATATCAATTTTCTTACACCATTACACACAATATATGATGCCATCACAGGCCAGATGCCATTACATTCCTATTGCAGGACACACCCACCCAGAGGGTTATATTCCTCACACAGGCCAACAGGTGCTTATCCACACTAATTATTCTATCATGTACCTTATGTGTACGCCGGTATTTGCGCTTTCTGTCACTGGCAGAGCTCACGTATGAGTATGGGGGACTGGACACTGTATCGGTGACACTGCATGACACCCTGAGGGGCACATGTCTTTTGAGTCTATTAACCTTCCACATTGACTTTCACAGGGCATACGTTGTCATTCACATTTGTGGAAAGTCATGCTTTTGACTTGTACATGTTTTGTTATTTGTCCTGACGTCTTTCTTCTCACCTGTCCACCTAGTATCACTAGTTCTGTACATTTATTTAGGACTGGTTACCTTCATACCTCTCACCTGTACACATTATGGGTAAACGCCCCGAGGTTTGACCTATGATTCTGTTACATTTGTCATAATAATGTGCCTTTCTGGTAGATTGCTGGCAAGGTATGACGGACTGTGCCGTTAGGTAATAATGACTGACATTTCTATTTCATGATTACTAACTCTCATAACATTCGTATTCCTGACTATGCCATTATTCTATCAACATTCTGACTTTGTCTGGGGTATATTTAATATAGACCCTATTTGTATTTCATGTACTATGCCTTAGTCCAGCTGTCTTATTCTGACATTTTGGCAGGTATGGTTACCATCTTGGTCGTACGCATGTCCATCCATGATAATCGCCTACATGACACTGATATAGGTCCCTACATCTTCCCCCAATGGTTTACACAACATCCAGAAGATGAGTTGCACCTTTTTGGAGAATGTAGGCATGTGCTATACCCACATAGGTATATTGATCACTCCCATGGGGCGTACCTAATAGATCTGTGCCAACCAACACCTAGGCCCATTCCTGCATACCCATGATTCCCATAGATGACACGCCTCCACAGTACCCATTAGACATGTTTAATGTCAGCGATAATAAAGTGTGAGGACACTTCTGAGCACTCCCCAGTCTGCGGATATCAGGTCGTACGTCATACATTCTATCGACCCATGTGTTGTTATCCTTGCACCTGCTACTGTTGCATGTACAGCTATAGCACAGTTGCAGTTGTGACATCTTTTGCATCAATGACTGTTCGCACTTCGTACAGGATCAATTTTTGGGGTTCTGCAAAGGACACCTATATTCATGTTTAACGTGTAGAACTTGCAGGCCCTGTCACACTGGTACTTTCCGGGCACTGGTTTGGAAAGCAGTGGTGTATTCTCCTTTCATGCATGTCTGTCTGTCTATCTGTAATAGCTATACCGTGACCTATTTATGTACATGTGTTATATGTACAGGGACATATGTTTGTTGTGCATATATATCTATTCATGTATAGTGTGTGTATAGATATATATAATATATACATATGTCTGTACATTCCTCATTTCATAATTTGCTTTGGTTTATGTCTGTGGATATATGTGTATATATATATATATATATATATATATATATATATATATATATATATATATATATATATATATAGATATATAGATATATATCCATATCATACCTTTCAACTGTACAGATTTTTGCTTATCTTTGGTCCGTTTTCCATAACCTTGTGTCTATCTGGCAATTTAGTGGCATATCATTAAAGACTGACGTTGGTAAATAATGACAAACATTTCAGGTTACGACTTCATACCCTTCAGAGAATCCATGCTAGTGACACACCTGTTATTCTATCCACTTTCTATGTTTGTTAGGGCAATATCTGGGGATTGTCCCTATTTGTACCAGTTGTTTTCATGGTTTTGTCCGGTTTCGTACTTTACGGGGTTAACCGGTATGAGCCATGTACATAGAACGTGGGGAAAACAGCATTCATTTGCTATGCTGTGAGCGGATTACACGTGCACAGGCGCACTTGCATATCCTTATTGTGGGTTACATATGTTTCATAGATATTTGTGCTTACGTGAACTTTCATAATTCTGACCGTAACAGTTGCATATCTGTATTCTGGTTTACGGACTGCTGCGAAACACATGTTCACCTTTACATATTTAAATGTGTGTACAGCACGAACGCATTCATTACACTTTCAAGTTATATGTGCAGTGGTCGTAGGTCAACCGGGACTGCATTCACGTTGTCCGGATGCCAGACCCACATTTCTATTGGTGTTCTCTCTCATTGATATGCATACCCATAGTACTTAGCTACATCAACATATGCCTCACCGCTTCACCTACAACACAGGCATCCATTCTTCTACTGGGAAAAATGCTGTACTACATATTACACATTCTCTATTGCCTGCTGCTGTGGACCACAGCTGCATTGTTAATCACTCCGAGGATATGCAGAACACCAAGGCATATAGTCCAGGCACATACAGATTGTCAGGGTGTTCCTGTAGTGATCTGGGTTTAGGCTTGTCCACCTGGTGAATGGAACTTCCCTGGCTGAGTTCAAATGTCAGACGAACCATATGGGCAGGGTGTTTCTCCCTATTATGAAGTTTTACCTGTGTTTATAGACGCAGGTATTTGGGCACCTGTCAGCAGCTTATTCTGTTGGCAGTATATATTATGGGTGGGGTTGTTACAGTCCATACTCCACGGTGAGGGGTGTTCCCATTCACATTTGACTATTACCTGTATACAGTCATACGGGGATTATTATTTTGGACATGAAGTGACTACAGGTATGCAGTTGTACATTACACAAATGTGAAGGGTTGTTACTGTAAATATGTATGGACCATACCTCTCAACCTCTTAGAGCACCAAAACTGCGCAAAACCTACACGATGGGAGGACAATTAGGGACACATTTTAATGATTGCTCTTACAAGCTTAGAACGTTGATAGAATACTAGGTTTTGCATTAGCATGACTTTTCTGAAGGATGTGGAGTCTTAAACTCAGGATATTTCTCATTATTTATAACCAAAAAACGGAGGATGCAGAACAAACCAGTAAGCAGAAACAAAGCACCCTGAACCACTGCTAGGTAGGCAAACAAATTTATTAAGCCGAACAGTTCACTCGAAAAAATTCTGGTGTATTTGGTATTATCATTTAATATGTCAAACATTTTGCTCTCATAATTAATGGCATCCATAAGCACAACCCCCCCGCCCTTATCGGGCTTCATAATTCTTATATTCTTGTTCTCACTTAATGATTTCAAAGTTTTCAACTCTGGGTCTGTTAAATTAGACTGCACTTTGTGACAACTCAGAATTTTCCTAAGCTCGTGTTCCAAGCTCAATTCAAAGTTTCTTAGCTGAGGGTGTCTTGGGGATTAAAGGTGCTCTTACGTCAATTCTACATTGTTCATGTTGACACCATTTCCTTTAAAATATAATTCTAAGTTTTTCTTCCTGATAAATAATTTAATATCAATTAAAAGTTTAAAAATATTTGTTTTCTCTCTAGGTATAAAACCAAAACCTTTTGTCAATAGTTCAAAATGACTACTGTTAATTGCTACATCTGTATAATTAAAAATATTAAAATCTTTATAACTGTATTTAAAACCACAGTTTGTAATTATTCCCAGACTGGTCGTCTCCTTTCCTGAGCTCCCCAGTTTCTGGTTTTGTAGTTTTTTGAATTGTAAGTAACAGGTTCCCTGTGCATAAGTCTCTCAGACCGCCTTAAAGGTGGAAATGCAGCATCATAATCATTCTCTAAAGGCAATTCATTATCAGAAATATCATTGTTAGGTTCTCTGAAGTGATTAATGTCATAATTTCTAACATTTCTCACCCAATTCTTAGGCTTCGGGTATTGTTTCTTTGTTTTGTATTCATTTAAATCTCTCTCAATCTTGTTTAATTTTCTGTTTTTAACCTCCAAACATTTACTTTCTAAATTATTTAATAGTTTATGATATTTGCTTCTCTCTTCGTCCACTGTAAATAGTAAATCGTGAGTAATGTCCTTGTTTATACATTCTACAGTTTCTTGCAACTTCTTTATTTCTACCTCATTGTTTTTAATGATAGCCCTCATTATATCAAAACCACAATTGTCAAAAGCCTCTATTAGTTCAAAATAAAACTCTGTACCTTCCACAACCTTGTTAGGGTATTTGCATACCCTAAGCCCTTTGGGCACAATTTTCTGTTCTAAACAATACTTTGAATAAGTGTTATCCATTTCTAACCATTAATTATGAGAGCAAAATGTTTGACATATTAAATGATAATACCAAATACACCAGAATTTTTTCGAGTGAACTGTTCGGCTTAATAAATTTGTTTGCCTACCTAGCAGTGGTTTAGGGTGCTTTGTTTCTGCTTACTGATTTCTCATTATTTAGTGACGTCAATCCTCAGCTATTTACCACACTGGTGCAGATTGTCAGAGGCACACAACAACAATATGTGGCAAACCTCTGGTCATTCTTGGGATTGCCACCTTTTCAAATGCCCAAAGTGGGACAGGTTCTGTAGAAATGTCAGATTTTCCAGGACAAAACATACCAACAGCCATGCATGGTATAGAACTTAACCTTTTTTGCACAAATAATAGCTTATTCTAGTAACATTTTAATTGCTTATGTTACTTCACATAACATATAGAAGTTTCATATATAAAATAACTGTTTTATGCAACTATTAAAGAAACTTAGGAAATAACTTTGTCCTAAATTCTCAGGACATTTGCTATGTCTTGATATTTTTTACAGGACACAACTGACTACAGAGGGACTGTTACTCGCAAAGTGGGACAGGTGGTAACCCTAGTCATTCTACGGATATCAGGACAGTTGAGTGGTATGGCACGGACCTCTGTAATATGTTGTTGTGTTCTGGCACAGCAGTAGCTCAGCATTAAAGACTGCAGTTGGGACATGCTGACAGACAGTTGGGTTTCAGACTTCATACTCCGGACATTAATGCCAATGTGCAAACTGTTATTCTATCTTATTCTGTGTTTCTAAGAGCTATCTTTACAGAATGTTCCTGTTTTTGGACCTTTGTCTCACTTGTATTCACGGCTCTGTCCAGATATCTTGCTCACACAGGTAGACAGGTATGGTCGGTCATACCTGCACACAGTCAGTGTCCCTCACACTTGATCAGGGTTGACCTGTTTACGTCAGTGTCTTCCTCACCCTCATGCCGTTTGCCACTATGCAAATGTGTGCATTATATTCTCCCTCCTATTCGTGTCTGGACACGTGCATCACGGGAAGGTGTTTTATCCTTGGTAGTAGGTTATGCATGTCCACTTAGGGATGGACAGTGTCATGGACCTCTACTGCACGTTCAGACTTCTGTCCAGATATCTACAGGATTGGACATCATGTCGTCATACCCATTCTACTATTTACACAGGTTTGTTATCCCATGAGGGATATCCCAAAAATTGGACAGGACCAAAACAAGTCAGATAACGAAGATTTTTGTGGCTTTATGAAAACGTGCAGGGGGTTTTACATGCAGGGGATACATGGTTTGCAATCCTGACACTGCCTAGGGTGACAATACCTACTACATATGCATAGGGGTCACTGTGTGTAGCTGTGTCTGCAACAAACCAGTGGACCAAGTACGGCTGGCTTTGGTGGACGTTCTGGTATGGAGGCAGGTTGTGTGTTGTGGAGGGTATGCTGGGTAGGCCATTATGCATTCAGGTGTGTTGCATTTGTTATGGCCAGTTCCATCATGACCCATCTGTGGGTATGTGATGGTGACGTATCTATACATTTGTCTCACACATTTCCATATTCATATGTTTGTGGGATTGTGTTCTACACTATGGCCTGTCTGCTTGTCTTGCAGCTGTTTCTACATGTGGTTGTGTTTCTTTCCACTTCACCCGCTGCCCCCTCGTACACCTCCGGTTCACCTTTTCTGCATATGACACAGTATCGCCTTTGAGGATTTTACCATTAACCACCCACCCCTCACACGCAAATTCATCACACCCCATAGAGGACTACTTTGGGTGTTGGCCCATGACACAGCCAGAGTTACACATTGACTACCCTACATGTGTCGGGTAACTTTATGGTTGTGTGGACTACCCTGCCATGTTTGCTTTCCACATGCTATACCACACGCACATAGGTACACGCCCATACTTCATTTTCATTACTTGGTTGGTATATCCGGGTACTACCCATTCGACTGTGTCACACACACATTCTGATTATACAGCTGACTTCCGGATTTTGCCAGCCTGTTGTACTCATTGGTAGGATGGCACCTTCTCCTATGTCCAAACTATTCCTTACACATGTTCGACTGTTGTGGAAAATGCCTCCCCACAGTTGACGGTTGTGTTTCCACCTTTTCAATTGGCCACAGTGTGACATTTGTGGTGAACACAGCATATTTTACAGGCCGACACATACCCACGGTCAGTTCGGCAGATGGAACTTACAATTCTTGCATATATCTAAGCTTATTCTTGTAGCATTTCAGTGTCTTATTCTGTTTCTCATGACATTTATGTAATATACATTCAGTGAAATATGTTTAATGCAACTATTACATGACGTCTACGGAATAATTATGTCCTATATTCTCTGGACATTTGCCATTTTTACATGTTTGTGTCAGGACACATCTGCCCACAGAGGGACTGTCGCTCGCAAAGTTGGACAGGTGGTAATCTTAGTCGACGGTACGGATCATACTGTTCCTTTCGGCCTACATGTGTCCGTATCGTTATAGCTGTTTATATGCTCCTTCTGTTTCGTTTACATGCGTATGCTCTTTCCTATCACATTTGGTATGTGAAATACAGACATACCTTTTGTATGCGACTATTACATGCCTTGTGGGATATGATTCAGACATATGGTCACTACATATATCTACATTTCTCCTCATGTATTTTGTTATGGACACATCTTCACAGCTATGTTCCCTCCCTCACATTATGGGTCAGCTGGTGACCCTCTCCATTGGGCTGGACGTACCTACTGGTGGCGCGCTAACATATGATACATTTCACTGCCACATGGTATAGCTATCAACACTACGTTGGACTACGGGCACACGGTTTTCATGTCATTTGTTCAAGGGTAGGGACCCATTATTCTCTACCGTGCATTTGTGTTTGATTCTTCATTTTCTGTTCACAGGGACTATCTTGCATGCTTTGCATATGTTTCAGTATCCACGGACACTGATAGGTGCGATTACTATTGCAGGTGGAATATAATATTCAGCAGTTTAGGTTGCTCATCGACAGCTGACATTGACACAACTCCATGCGCAACTACGTTACGCCCCATGCACTCGCGCACGTTTCCTATGCACGTGGCTGTGGCGGCTGCGCACCTTCATTAATATGCATATGGCATGACTACTCCATATATACGCTGCACGGATGGCGCAAGCCTTATGCCGGCCTTGCGCCGAGCTTCATGAATCCCGGGGATTATCTTTTCTTGAGTGGGAACATTCAACTGGGCAGGAGTCCCATTTTCAGTGGAGGCCCAGGGAGAAAAGCTCCACATAAAATACATATTGACAATGAACAATAATAAAACATAAACATTTTAAACATTATTTTGTGGGTAGTACTGAGACAAACAGTAAAGGCATTTATTATATACTTTACTTCTTAAGTCAAAAACATGTTAACGTAATAGCTTGAGATAAAAGAGCAATGATAATGTATATAGCTTCAGTATATGTATATCAACATTAATGAGGTGTGATGTCATTAAAACAGCAACAGAAAATAGAGGAGCAGGAAGGGTATAAGCAGAAATAATCAAGAAAAAAGTACAACAGTAGATAGGTAAGATGATGAGGTGGGTAAGGAGGGGGCATTAGTGGACAGTAGTAAGGGTAGGTCTTGTTATTAATACCCAGAAGGTTACTCAAGGGTTAACCTCAACAATATCTGCAGCTAATATTGGCTCCTATTTACAATAACCCATGACTTGATGTGGATATCACAGGATTAACCTATTGTTGGTGTGGTTTAATCACAAGGGCAAAGCCCATGTGATCAAAGAAAGCAGACCATGGGTTAATCCTGCGATACCCACATACAGGAGTAGATTATTGCTTTCATACAAATACATTATTTCAGAAATAAAAGTTGCTTAACATTCTTAAACAATGTCTTTGTATTAGGGCGCAGTAGTGTACCTCCCCCTTCTTCCTTGTTTACTGATGTACTCCGCATGTGTGTAGTATGTATTTCCACGCTATGGCACAGTTCATCAGTGTCAAGTGATGCAATATAGGAGGCAGAGAAGAGTGGACCTCCATGGTTGTCTGAGTTTCTTTTTCTTTTTTTTTTAACCTTATATATTTTTATAGTGAAACTTCTTTAGGTATGGTGGTATGAGTTCAGGGTAGAACGAAAAGTGAAACAGAAGTGAAACTCTGCCGGACGGTGGGGCTGTTCTGTGCCTAACTGTTGCCGAACCTTGAGTCGTTGAGGGAAGGCAACCTGTGCAGATTTTGTGTGTTGTTGCCTCCTGCAATTAACAGGTGAGAGGAAATGCAATTTGTCTTGCATTTTCTACTCTTATAAGCTACTACACAGTATGATAAATCTCATAGAGAAATAGGTGTAGCCTGTCTGAGGAGGACAAATATACAGGATCACTGTATGGATATTTCATAAAGCCATGCCCATATTACAGTGTGACAGTCTTGTAACACACACACACAAATATACAGGATCACTGTATGGATATTTCATAAAGCCATGCCCATATTACAGTGTGACAGTCTTGTAACACACACACACACACACACACACACACACACACACACCACATTAGGAGAAAGAAACTCTGCATCATCTTCCAGGCCAGTCTAGAAATAGGTAGCCAGTTTCTAATTCTTGCTGACCACATTTCAGTGTAAGAATCCTGTACTACACACACACACACACACACACACACACACACACACACACACACACACACACACACACACACACACACACACTACATATCATTAGAAGAATGGAACTCTGTGTCATCTTCCAAGCCAGTCTTATAAATAGGTTACCAATTTCTAATTCTTGCTGATACCGAAGCATCAGCTTCAGCCTTCATCTAGGGATAACAAACTACTGAATCAATTGCATTGCATCCCTCCAAAACAAAAAATTGCAAGACGGATTTCACTTCCTTTCACCTGTTAATTGCATGAGAAGGCATCACTTTGCACAAAGCAGATGTACTGTAGTGATCACACTGCTGCCTTGTGTCTGCATGTGTATGTGTGCATTTGTGCATGCGTATGTCTGCAGACCATTGTGAGTTGGAAGAATATATTAAATACACAACGTGCAAATATGCATATACTTAAAAAATACAAAAATACACATGACTGGTTTGATGGTGTTTTGAAGCAGGTTACTGTCTTTTAGGGCAAAAGCACTGACATTGGGTTCTTGCAGTAAGAACCTTGATGGATTTGGACCTTAAAAAGCACATACCAATGTCTGCCATACTACTCATTCATAGCACTTGCAGTATTTTCTTGTGTAAGAATTGTTGTTCTCATGTTATATATTCATACTGTTCAAAGTGTGTCAAGTAGTCCTCTGACACTGGGGGTATAATAGGCATTCATGTTACTAAATTGTTTTTACCCCTCTGTTATTAACAATATTTGAGAACTTCATAGCTTCACTTGCATCTCTATATTCTTCCCTCTTAAGACCAATTATTGAGTACAATGCCCCTTTCAGCATGTACATCACAAAGCACATGCAGCAGCTAGAGAGACCACAGAGGTTCCTCAAGGGGAGAATCCAGGGCCTCAAACATCTACCCTACACAGATAGGCTAAAGGCCCTGTCCCTCCACTCAGTCTCATAAAGACTCTTCATAGGTGACCTCTGTCTGGCATACAAAGCAATCTCAGACCCCGCCTTGATGGGACTGCTGCATATCTGCAAGTCAAGCTCAACTCGAGTAATCCACATGTGTGACCTCAACCTAGTCTGTGACATCAATAGAACTTGTTGGTGGGACAGATTTTTGCCCTAGAGGCTCCCACTTCTGTGGAATAGACTCCCTCTCCACATCAAGCAGAGTACTTCTTTACCCCTTTTTACATGCAAACCTGGATAACTGGATGGGAAACAGAAAATATACCCCTGGGATTCCAGCTGTGTCCCTGCTGGACAGGGAAATTGGGTGCTGACTTGTCTAAATATGGGCTAAACTCTTGGCTAGGCTTATAAGGGCCTCAGGGTCAATAGCCTAGTAACCTCCTATGATCCTATGAAAAGTCATCTATGTTGCTTGTCGTACTGCAGAACAGGAAACATTTGTATGTCAAAAGCTTCACAGTATGTCACTTATTGATACCAGTGGTTTACCATATGAGATCACATTTGTTTTGTACAAATCATACATGATAATGGCCAACATAGATGTCTCAGATGATTTAACCAATGGTTAAATATTAGTTTACATTGAATGCGATGATGCTGGGGAGGTGATGCATGTATGCTTGAATTCTCCAATTTAACAAAAGTTGATGATAAAACAAGGAGAAAAGTCAGTGCATACATGGAAGCCAATAATCTCAGTTGTACAGCTGTGTCTACAGTATGACAAACGTAAAGTATCCCCTTGAATAATAATAAAACCATTATCGCCAAACGCTATAATTTTCCCCTATTATCCACTTGTGTAATTGCGATGAAAAGGAACAACAATCCAGCAATATTAACCACCAAATCTGGGATTACAATTGGCGTAGTATTTGCTAGATACTTAGATGACTTACAATTGTTAATTTCCGTCATATTTCAGTTATCATAAACCAGTACTATGATTTGTTATGAACTAAATTATGAACAAATGAATACTTCTGAATAGAAACGATTTTTTATTAACATTTTACATTTTCCACTTCAACCTGTGTAAATAATTTCTCTTGTTGTGTATCCTATTATTTATGTCACCTGATATTTAATCTATATTAATGCTACTTTTGTATTTATGTATCGTATTATGTATATTTTGCGGATCATATTGTGTGTATTATACAGGTCTATATTATTTCGTCGAAATCTACATAAATTGAACTATTCATTGAACTGACATCATCAAACTTCCCTTCACTGAATGTTCAAATCGGCGAATATTTTTCCCAGGTAAGAGAACTAGTTGGCCAGCACACCAACTGACACACAAACACATTAAATTAAACCCAGCAAACTGGGTGGCTGCACCTGCAAACCCCCCCCCCCCATCACCACTTATATACACCAACCTCAAGACCGCATTACAGTGGAAAAAAGGGAAAATTTCTGAATGCTGGTCAACTAGTTTCTTTACCTGCAAAAAAAAATGTTCCCTTCATCGAACTTTAAATTCAGCAAAAATTCGATGTCAGTTCGTTGAATAGCAGTTTGATGCAAGTAGAATTTGGTGAGCTGGTATAGAATGGTATACATTTCAAACAGTTGTATGTCAATTTTAAGTAGATTTAAATATTAATTACACTTAAATCATTCTATCTACCATAATCTGACTGTTTCACTCCTTCATTTATAATATTGGCTTTTGTTCGTACTTCCTTACAGAAGTTTCAGTTCTAAAGTGCATGATGACCACTCAAAGTTTTTTTTTTTTTTACTTGGACTAATTCTGTGTTGCATAGTTTTGTAACTTTAAGCAATATACAGGAACAACAAAAATTTTATGAGGACCAGAACAAAGATATAAGGGACATTCTATAAAATTGTGGATGGTTGAGAGAAATGGTTACAGGCAGAATAAAGGATCATACTGCCTGCAACCATACCTCTCAACTGTCCAGTTTTGCAGAATATCTTCATTCTTAAATCTTAGCCTGTCCTTCATAAAGTATATTTAAGAACAGCATTAATGTGCATATGTTAATGGAGATATGGCTGCAATACTTCAGTGACCGAATTTCTTTTTAATGGAATATGGTTGATTTACAATGGGGATGCTGACTGCACTGTCCAGTCAAAGTACACATTTGGAATATTAATGAGCCTGTATTGTATAATGTATTTATCATAGAGGATGCCATGTTTTGTGATAGTTCTCAAAATGCACAACTATATGCATTTAGTAGCAATAGTATAATTTATTAGGTTCTCTTTTCAATCCAATCTGAAAACAGAATAGGGAGTACTCTTTTTAATAAGGACAGATACATGTGTTGAAATCTCGTGTTCTGTTAGGGTCTATATTATAGGAGCAAAAGCACTAAATTGCAAATGCTCTAAAGATCGAAAATGCTGGACCTTGAACTCGCTATTTTGGGGGGGCTGTGCCCCCTACCCCCACTAATTATATATACCAACTCCAAGATCACACTACAGTGAGGAAAGAGCAAATAATCCAATTTTCACTGTACTGCGATCTCACAAAAAGCACTTGGAGATCCAGCATTTTGGATCTTTAGAGCGTTCGCAATTTAGAGCTTTTGCTCTTATAATATAGACCCTTCTGTTACAACTGATAGCATACAGAATTTATTTTCTTCCTGAAGTCACAAACTATGCAAATGTGGGAGTGGAATTCAGTTATCAGTTTCCAAAATTGCACCTCACAGCCTTTAAACTGTTATTGTCAAGCATAACATTTTTCATTCTTTGCTATTGTTGATAGTCATTTGAGCACACATTTAACTTAGTCATACAGTTTTGTTAGCCTGAACAACAGTTAATGGCACATTGAACCTCTCTCCAGTCTGTTGTATTTTCCTTGTTCTTTTTTCTTTCCCCTTACACTTTCCCAGTCATCAGCCCCCTCTCAGCCATTTGGCCCACTCATTCTCCCTTTCAGTGGGGATAAGGGTCAGAAAAGGGAACTATCGTATAGGTAGCGATCAGAGATTTTTGTTTTTCTCCTTACCTGATGAGCAACCATCCACAGGTGTAGCATGCAACTGTTGTAAGCACTGCTGTAACCCTCACTTTCCCAAAGGAATAATGCCAGCAAGCCTGAGCCACACACCCACAGGAGGCACAGTGATCTAAACTAGGGAACTCAACTTGCAAGTGCGCTGCTGAAAGGCTGTATCATTTAGTGGGGACACCTACATTTCCTGCCCTTGCACAAAATTGCATGATCTGCTACTTGAACTCGGGTCATTAATTTTGATACAGATTAATGGTGATGAGGCTAGCTAATGTGACTAAGTCAACTGCAAGAAAGTTAGGAAAAAGCAAAAGTGGAAAGTGGCATAAAGTAGCACAAAAGACGAGATAAAAACCTCATAGGCAGAAGCATAGCTGGATCTACCAGCGCTCTGCGCCAGTACCAGAAACAAGTGTCTCATCCCCTCATCTCTTCAAATGAAGAGAAAAAAAAGACTTTCTGTATTACTCCAATCTCTAAATTTCAGACATTGGCTTATTACAGTTAGATCGATGCCCCGCTTTCCCCAGATTGGGGAGAAGGTGGAACACTCCACTGTATTAAGCTGATCTCTACATTTTACAGATCATCTGATTACATTCAGATCCACACCTCTGTCCCCAAGCTCAGGAAAACAAAAGCACTTCATTGTATTAAGCTGATCTCTATATTTTAGAGATTGGCTTATTACAGTAAGATCAATGACCCACATTCAAGAGAAATAAAAAGAAGAAAAAAAAATACCATTCCTTCTAATACACATCAACCAGCTGGCTAGATGCATTACAACCCCCCCCCCCCTTTCCTGCTCCAGCCATTCAGGTCCCATTTCTGTGCTCTGCCACAGATTGTCCTTCTACTCTGCACATCCATCTATTAAAAATAAATAAATAAAATGGTTTTAAACATGTAGCACATTGCTTGTTGCAAATGTAGAAAATGGTTGCTATAGTTTATTGCTTGTTGCAAGGTTGCTACAGTTTATTCCCTACCTGCACAAAGTGCTACAGCACTCCTGCATTTGTTAACAAAAAAAAAAAACATGTTTTCTATTAAACTATAGCAAACTGCCTGCCGCAAATGTAGCAAACAGTTGTTACAGTTCAGACTACACACAGTGTGCTGCGGCACTCAGGTTCCACTGCAAATGCAATTTCAGTTTTAAAAGCCAGTATTGCACTAAAGAGAGAGTAATGAAGGATGGGAAATTGTGCCCACCAACCCTCTGTTTCTGGGGCAATTTCCCCTGTCACCCTGCCCTGGCTACACTTCTGTTCATAAGTACATAAATACAAAAAATGAAGCATTCATACTATAAGAGAGATGGGTCATGTCCATTCTAGTACTTCTTTTAGTAATGAAAGGGACAAAAACATATCCCTTTGGGGATAAATGCAGAGCAATTTTATATGCCCCTTTTGGTATGTGCCTCACAAGACCTCTACAATGACTCGAAAGGATGCAGAAATACCTCACAAAGAGGATTACCAGCCTCAAACAGATGCCCTACCCAGACCGTCTCAAAAAACTGCAACTTTACTCCATCGCATATCGCCTACTCAGAGGCGATCTCTGTCTAACACACAAAGCTATGTCAAACCCAGAGCTTTTGGACTTGCTCCACTTAAAGAAATCCCAGTCCCTCCAAGCTACATGCTCTAGGGACCTAAACCTTGTCAGCACAATAAACAGAACATGCTAGAGGGATAGATTCCTGTCCCAGAGACTTCCCAAACTCTGGAATAAGCTACCTATCTATATCGAACAAGCTGCCTATCTATATCAAACAAAGCTCCTCTTTAGCACTCTTCAAGAAAAATCTTGATGACTAGATGGGAGATATGAAATTCACCCTGGGGATCACTTCTGTGGCTCTGCTCAACAGAGGCACAGGAAAATAATTTTCTTGGGTTGCGAAAGCCAGGGTACCTTTTGGCTAGGCTTATATAGGCCCTAGGGCCAATAGCCTAGTACCTACCTATGAACCTATGCTATTTAATGGAAGTATAATAGCTTATTCAAAAAGGGCTCAGAAACTTTAGTGATCCACTTAGTAAAAGAACTTTGACACTAAGTGATTTTTTGACAGCTTAAGATTATAATTTGACTTGTAAAATGTGACTTCCACATATTAATCATTTACATGAAGGAATGCAAGTGATTTTTTTTATAGTAAAAGACTATTTGTCAAGTATACCAGAAAATATTTGAATGAAACGGTCATACATATGTTAAATTATCAAAGCATTTGAAAGTCTTTTTTCTATACAATATGGAGTTTTGAGATGCATATCTTACAAAAACAGCAAAAGTAACCAACTTTATGAAAGATTGCACAAATATACAAACCAGGCTAGATTTATGAGTGCTTTTAATGTTTCCACCTACTGGAAAGTGGATAGGTTTTACTAAAACCATGGAGGTTGGGTCTATATTAGATAGTCGAAGTTCCATAACTCCGAACACCTGATGGTCGAACCATTATGTTCAAAGTTACAAAACTTCGAGCATCTAAAAAAAATAACTACACAATGCACAAAACAAAAACTTGTTGTGCCCCCCACATCTCCCACTACTTAAATATACCAACTCCGAGATCACACCACATTGAAGTGAATGGAAACCCCCACTCACAGAGATTTCCATTCAAACGCTCAAACTTTTACAAATTCGAATGCATGGTCTCGACCATATGTGGTTTGAACTTGTAAAAGTTCGACTACGTGATAGGAACCCTCTGAGGTTACAACCACCTTTGATGAACAGAGATAACACTCTGAATAGGTTACAGAAGGACTGGGTTCAATTAGTGGAGCGGCCATGTTTTAGAGTATATTAAACTTCAAAGACTTGCTTTACATTAGGCTGTTTTAATTTCCTGTCATAAACTTCATTTAAATGTCTATCAGAGAATATTCCAATGTCAGTTGTACATCAGAGGGGCATAGTAGGCTAACTGCCTTGAAGGGCCATTTTAAGACTAGCCAGTAACTAGAGGATAGAACTAAATCCTGTACTTCATGACTGTTAGGCAAAAATCTTAACCATTATGGCAAAATCACCCCCAAAAGGCATCCTCCCTTAAAGGAGAAGTAACGATGTAGGTTGGATTGAAACCCAAGCACGCAGAGTGTGAAGATAGGTAAAGGCTGCCAGCCTAGCCAGATATAATTCTGTAGATAATTCTGTCATTTGTAAATATTAATGTAAGCCACAGGCTTGTTCTCTTAAATGTGAAAAGACTGCATTGGATATTGAACTTCAAAAATGTAACAACAGTGCACTCTGCTATAATAAAGCTAAGTCAATTCTTTGATGTCAAAATTCGGAGCTAATATGTCTAGAGGGGGGCATCCTGCTTATTGTTTTAAGGCCAGAGTTAATGGATAGAATTTGCATGTATAAATGCCCTTTGTTGCTCTGGTTTCTGGCCCGGTGTAAAGAATGTAAATTTAGTTTCTGTTAGCCTGGGAACACCAGAGAAGTGTGAAAAATGATGTCATGTGAAGCAGCTCTGTGTTATCAATTTAAAGAGAGAGAATCAGAGAGCTCAGAGCATTTTTGTTTTGAGAACATCCAACATCACCAGCACTGCCTGCTTCTATATGTAAGTTATTTAGAACTATGTTTTCTCTTAGATATAGCTAGGAAATAGGAAGAATAGACTAGTTTGTTTTTCTGTGATGTCACAACTTTTCTACGGTATTATTTTAAGTATTTGTCTGATCTCCAAACTCTTGACTAGCACTGTGTAGTAAGAAGTATTGTCTTGTGTTTTCATTATTTATTATTAAATATTTTTAAACCTTTCAACTGTGGCTGTTTTATATAGAGTTAATGTAAGCTCTAGAGTACATTGCATGTATTTAGTGATACTGTACCAAGGCACTCTAATAAGCATTGACTGTTCAGTTGCACTTACCGTTTGAATAATAATATTGCACAGTAATAATTGGACACCTTTCAGAAGGGCTTTCAGTAGATGATATTAATGGGTGGTGGCAGCTGGTACTACCTTTTAGACTGGGCAGAAAAGGGGCACAGCTGTAGAACCTGTGCCTGCCTTCCCCAGGAGTGTCTGTGTGGTTGTATATAACTCCTATCTCAATGTGTGTGTGTGTGTGTGTGTGTCTCAGCTACTTGGGCAGGGACACAAAGCACTGGTTGGACAGAAAGGGTGCTGGAGGTTTTAGCTTGCCCACTAGGCTGAGATCTGGACCCTATAGCTGTGCCAGTGGGGAGTCTTATTGGGGACCTGGAGAGAAAGAGAGAAACCAGCCCCAGACAGACTGTGATCTCTGTGTGCTCTTAAGGGAAATTGTACTTTACTGTGTGTGTGTATTTATTATCCTTTCCCTATATGGATGCCCCTCACTGGTGTTAGTGGTGAGGATTGAGGCTCCTTGATTACTGGGTCAGTGCATGGCCATCACACACAGCACAATGGATTAGGAATCTATTACCTTAAGCACTAGGCCACCTCATCAGTTATACAACCTGATTTTTATATAATTTTAATTTTCTGTCATACTGCAGTGTTTTTACTGTCTGACATTATGCATGCTGAATGTATCTGTCAAGTGGCCAGGGCTGTTACAGAGAATTGTCCCAAGAAGATAAGCTTACCTGCCTAGTTAACATTGAAGTAAATGAATGAATGAATGTATTTGTTTCTTCCTACTTTATTACTAGGGGCATTGACTACACCTCTGATTTGAGATATATAACAATAAGTATCCTTTTCTGTGCATTTAAAGTGTTTTTTGATTGTATCTGCTTTATTTTCTAATATATATATATATATGTGTGTGTATATATATATATATATATATATATATATATATATATATATATATATATATATATATATATATATATATATATATATATATATATTACTTGTTTCCCACCTTTCTAAGCAAGTATAGTCCAGTTTTCAGGTTAGTGCTGAATTCAGGGCAGTGTTACAAATCTCTGTGTTTGCCCATACCTTACTTGGGTAGAAGGAAGTTTCTCTGTTCACCTGTGAGAGAGGGGAGCTTTCAGCAGCCTATCTGTCCCTGGAGGAGTGGTTTCAGACCAGAAATTATTACTTTATTGGCCATTTTGGGCTAATTTCTATCGCTTTCATTTCCCTGCTATAAATACCGCATTTTCCCAGTTTTGAGCACTGGGCAGTGCCGGTTAGCTAGGGTATAACTATTCCCAGCTCCACAAAGTCTCCTCTTCAATTTTTCCCTTGGAACTAGACAAACTTTCAACTTAAGCACTCAAGCCATTCATTTCTCAGCCCGGCACTTGCTCAAAACTCTTAGCAAGAACTTATAAACTCTAGCACTAGACCCTCCTGTACTGTACAGAAGGACAAGACTCTCTATTTGACCTTACCAGAGATTCAGTAAAACAGTTCACTGTACCTATCCAAAGGGCAGTTTCAGGTGTACTCTCCAGTCCAACTGTTGAATCTGGGCATTTTGAAGCAATGTTACAACTGCCTCATGTATACAGACAGCCCTCTCCTCCTACCACCAAACACTAATACATGTGAGAGATGCAGTTATACAGCTAAACTGGAGGCTAAGCTCCCTCAACCCAAGACTGGATCAGACAGTCAAGAGGAGAAGGGAAATACTTGCATCACACCACCAGTCTCACATAGACACATTAAACCAGCACTGGCAAAAAAACACACATAAATACACAAAAACATACTCAGAGGCTCTAAATAAAAATTTGCAAAAGCAACAGAGACCTCCAAAGCAAACATCCAAGCAACCTCCACCCCCCAACACAAACCATGAAACACATACTTCACAAAACCAGTGCGCCATCACAGCCCTTAAGGCAAAATAACATACCAGTAATAAACAACCAAACCAAAAACGACCTCCAGAAGAAGTAATAATAGGCAAAAATAGTAAAATGAAAAAAAGGCTTCCACCAGAACGAAAAGTTCACAGAGAAATTCTGTTAAAATGTAGGCTTTAATAAAACGAAGAAATAAAAAACACAAATTGTGCTGTTCAAGTTGCAGGTCAAACAGGATTTTGACCTGCAACTTGAACATCACAATTTGTGCTTTTTATTTCTTCGTTTTATTAAAGCCTACATTTTAACAGAATTTCTCAGTGAACTTTACATTGTGGTGGAAGCCTTTTTTTCATTTTACAACATACTAGTAATAGGTGACTCTCTATTGAGGCACACTGATGTCCCACTCACTAGGCTGAATAAGGAGAAGGTTAATGTCAGCTGTCTGTTGGGTGCCAGGATCTGCCACATAACACAAGCACTCGGGTCACTCCAGAACAAGTACAAATACGACTCTGTCATTGTTCATGTTGGTGTGAATGACCTGAACCATATCTCCCTGGACTACATGAAAAGAGACATGGAAGAGCTCTCTGATCACATAGCCCAGGCCGGTATGACTCTGACCCTGAGTAGCATCCTGCCCTCACCAAGAACGATACCATGGTATAAAGAAAAAAATTCTCAATTTCAACAATTGGCTAAGTTTCTGTTGTCATTCAAAGGGGATACAGTGTCTGTCCGCCTGGGATGACATGCTCGACACGCCACGCTGCTTCACTAAAGACGGCTGGCATCTGTCACCCTTAGGCTTTCGAATACTGACCAAGGCTCTTGCCACCCCATAGTGCTTTTTTTAGGCAAGGCTCAAAAGACAAACCCACCATCATAAATAGCACAAGTAACGAAAAACTGAGGGTGATGCTTCTCAATGCCAGAAGTCTAAACCTCAAAATGCACGCACACAAGGCACTCCTCAGTATGGAGAAAATTGATATATGTGCAGTAACAGTAACCTGGTTTAAGGCTCCAAGGAACACCCCAGCACTACCAGGCTACAACTCGTACCATACATTTTGGCCACAGAACCCGGACCGAAATACAAAAGGGGGGGCATATCAATATTCAAGGATACCCACAGCTCCAGGTTAGTGGCACAGCATGATGCTTCAGAGATCATCCACGTGCAACTAACAACGGGCAAAACTGCAATTCAAATTGTAGCTTGCTACAGATCACCCACCATGTCCCAGGACCCCCATTCCACATTTCTGGAAACACTTGGAAACATAAAGGTCTTACCAAACACCCTAATATTGAATGATTTCAATTACCCAAACATTAACTGGGAGAACTACTCAAGTACTAACTACCTTGCCCAACCCTTCCAAGAACTTATAAACTCAAATGTCCTGGATCAACTGGTCAACACTCCCACCAGAGGTGACAACATATTAGACCTGGTCATCACCAACATGGGTGACTGGAGTTCCACACCGCAGGTCAGCCCCTCGCTGGTTAGATCTGACCATAAACAAATCACTTTGGATATCCACATTCTGCGCCCACCCCTGGATAAGGAAACCACTGTGAAAAACTTTTCAAAAGCAAATTTCATGTTACTTAAGACCAAGGTGGAAGGTTTCAAGGCCCCCAATCTAAAGGACAATGCTGTCCAAGCTGCAAAATCCTTTACTAATGCATTCTATGAGCACCTACAAGAATGCATGGATCATGCTATGCCAAGTAAAACCAAGACTCACTCCTTCAAGAAAAGGAAACCAATCTGGTGGACTCCTGCTATAAACAAGCTATACAATAGAAAGAGGAAACTAGTACAGAAAAGAGTAAAATCCCAAGAAGGGAAGACATCCCTGATCAGTATCAGCAAGAAACTATGATCCCTCATAAAATCATCCAAGGCGAGCTTCGAAAGAAAAATTGTCAAGGACTCCAAAGATAACCACAAGGCATTCTTTAGCTATGTCAAGAAAGTGTCAATTCTCAGATCTGCTCGTGGTTAGTGCAGAATGGACAAAATACACTGAACTGACCCGATATCGCCAACATCCTGGCTGACAGGTTCAATGCAAACTTCACCCCCCTCTCACCACCAAAAGGGCCCATAACCATGCTAGAAGAATGTAGAGCCCCTGAAATCACAGGCACTCAGGTTAAAACAGCCCTCTCCAAAGCCAAAACACAGCATCAATGAGACTGGACGGTGTCCCAGGCTGCTTCCTACACGAGCTCAAAGACAAACTAACCTCTCATCTAAACACACTGTTCAAACTCAGCCTCTCCACAGGCTACGTACCCATAGAGTGGTGCACAGCAACGGTTATTCCGCTCCACAAAGGTGGAGCCACAACAGACCCGGGGACCAATCACCCTATAAGCCTGACTAGCTTGGTCTGCAAGGCTATGGAGCGCATCATCATGGAACTCATTAACAGAGACATTGGGAACCTCCAAACACTGGACCCTACCCAGTTGAGCTTTGGTAAGGGCAGATCATGCCTCCTAAACCTGGTGGACTTCTTTGAGACAGGTACCAAGGCTATAGATGAGGGAAAGGTGGTACGCACAGCCTACCTAGACCCCGCAAAGGCCTTCAACACCATTCCCCATTCTGGTATTATAGACAAGCTCACTAGCCTGAACATAAACTCCTACATCACAAGATGGGTTGCCAACTGGCTCATGGACAGAACCCACATGGTGAGAGTTGCGGGAGCTAGGTCAGACTCTAAACCGGTTGCAAGTGGCATTCCCCAGGGCTCAGTCCTAGGACCCCTCCTGTTCGGCATATACTTCTCAGAGGTACAGGTAAGCACAGCAGGACTATGGCTGACCAAGTTTGCAGACGACTGCAAACTAGGGACTATAATTGACTCTCCAGCTGACACAGACATCCTCCAAAAGGATCTCACTGAAACAGATACCTGGTGTCAGAATCATGGCCTCAAGCTAAATGCCAAAAAGCGCATAGTCATCCCCTTTTGAAAAAACAAAGTACCCACAAACTACCACATAGGTGATAGTCCCCTAAATACGGAAGACGTAATAAGGGATCTGGAGACCCAAGTTAGTAATCTCTCCTTTGATAATCACATTGCCAAAGTGGTTAGAAAATCCTTCTACATGGCCCACCTAATCACAAAAGGGTTCGCATCCAGATCAGAGAGGTCATTGTGCCCCTCTACTCATCACTCATCAGACCCATCATAGAGTACAACGCCCCATTTGGGATATACCTTAGAAGACACCTGCAACCCACTGGAAAGATCACAGAAATACCTCACCAAGAGGATCACTGGCCTCAAACAGATGTCCTATGCAGCTCGACTGAAGAAACTCCAGCTGTACTCGGCTGCATACCACCTACTCAGAGGTGATCTCTGCCTGGCATACAAGGCCATGTCCAACTCAGAATTGATGGACATGCTCCACCTAAAGAAAACCTTGTCCCCTCGAGTCACACGCTCTAGGGATCTAAACCTCACCACAACAATATATATGACATGCTGGAGGGATAGATTCCTGTCCCAGAGACTTCCCATGTTTTGGAACAAGATTCCAATCTACAATAGGCAGAGCTCTTTGCTAACGCTCTTCAAAAGAAACCTTGACAAGTGGATGGGAAACAGAATGTTTACCCTGGGATCACTTCAGTGGCTCTGCTGGACAGAGACACAAGGAACTAATCTAAGGGGGTGGCGAAAGCCAACACATTCTGGCTAGGCTTATAAATGCCTTCAGGCAGATAGCCTCATACCTACCTATGAACCTAATAATACAATACTTACTTTCTTCTCTCTGGCTGGAAGTGTGGTGCTTGTGTCTGTAGTCCACTCCCCATGGTAGAATCCCCTGTGAATCCAGGACACCAGAGGAGTGCTTGCTATATGCAAGGGCAGGGTGTTCCACAGGACTGCAACCCTTACAGGTTTTAGTGACATGCTCTTGCTAAGTTATTTACAAATCAAACCCTGTAGCATGCTACTAGGTTCATACCTCTCAAACTATCTAGATTTTCACAGAATGCACAGATTTTTGTCTCATATTTTGGTCTGTTCCTCATAAAATGTGCGGTCTTATGATAAATCACTGAGGACTGAATTCACTAAATAATGACATACATTTGAGTTTCAGACTTTGTATCCTTTAGAAAATGCATGCTAATGCAAATCCTATAATTCTAGGACCATACTAAGTTTATAAGTGCAATATTTAAAATCTGGCCCTATTTTGGGGCTTTTGTTCCCCCCCAATATTTTATGCTTTGTCCAGATTTCTTGCACTAAGAGTTTGAGAGGTATGCCAGGGTTAGGTCTTAAAAAAGCCAGCCCCAAGAACGGATGATAGCACTGCCTCGAATGACTAACCTTCTTCCATAGTGAGGACAAATGGGCTGTAGGGCCATCTTCTGGTTCTATCTTATCTTAGTGTTTTATCCAAATATGATTTGACTAATAACAAGGTGCATATATTTAGTTTTGTGGTTATTGATAAGATAGAACCAGGAGATAGAATGGGAGACATCAGGAATAAGGTGGGGAGTAAGGAACTTAAATGGATCCTGAGATTAAGAGCAGATAAAGGGTATGGTCTTAATATGAAGGTTACAGTTAAGCCTGTTTTGGAATCTAGGGGGGGTTAGAACTTAGTGAGTATTTTAGGTAGCATAGTTACATCCCATATACTTAGATATATGGTTCATATTTTCACAAATATATTTTTGAATTATATTTTTATACCATATAGGTGATAGATATATACATTAGACTAATAAGGTTATTGTATTAAGCATTCATACCCACATAGCTGTGGGTAATTTGTTTATATTATTTACATATAATATGCATGTTAGATTTATATTATTTACATACAATATGCATGTTAGATTTATTGGCTTTTAATGGATTTTTGGTTAGAATGGAGAACATAATATGATAGGATAGTCATAATGTTTTAAATGTTTGTTAGTATCTATATATAGAATCGCATATCTGCACATATATAGGAATGAAATGTAGAGCTTCTGCATTATTAAATACAGTTTTTAGTAGTAGCACATATTGTACATATGAGAGATATGTTAATGTTAGCTATTATTAAATACAGTTTTTAGTAGCAGCACATATTGTACATATGAGAGATATGTTAATGTTAGCTATGAAATATCACCATATATTGCGCCTTTAATGCATGTAGAGTAAGTTGGCTGAGTGATTTAAGCAGTAATAGGAAGCATGCGCACAATTACACTGAGACCACGAGCAGCTGTAAACAAAGCTTGAGACAGTAAAAGTAAGAATTATATAAGTCATCACACTTAAATGCATTAAGCCACCTTGAATGATATGAGAAATGGTTGTATGTATTAGCAAGGATTATGTTCATCACAACAGAATGTATTAAGTCGCATAGATTGACGTAAAAAGAAAATAGTAAACTACAGATAGGCAATATATGCATTTGGGTTGCATTCTGCTTTTTATAATGTTTTCATAGATCGGAGCAGCATGTATTGTATGCGCATTATTAATATGACATCACGAGTAGTCGTAAACAGAGCTGGAAATATTAGAAGTAAGAATTATATATGCCATCATGCTAAAATACATTAAGCTACCTCAAATGATATGAGAAATGGCTGTACGTGTTAGCGAGGATTAAGTTCATCTCTACAAAATGCATTAAGTTGCTTAGATTGATGTAAGGAACAAAATGGTGAATTACAGATGGGCAAACTATACATCTGGGTTACGTTTTACTCTTTAGAGTAAAAACTAGCGTGAGCAAAGCAATGAAGGGGTACACAGATAGCATAAATATGCTATCATAGGAAAACGTAAATGTCCAAATACTTCAAAGGTTCAGCAAACTCAACAATGCAGTATAGTAAACGAGATCCACATGTATAAAATGAATATAGAATTTTATTGAGTGCACTTCAGGTAAGCGCTTTCGACATAAGCTTCATCAGACCTGAATGGCAAAAATAATTAGGTCACTTAAAAACACAGCAAGGCGCGAAAAACACACCAATCAAAAACTTGATCATTTAGCTACATAATTAAAAAGCAATTGTCAGCACAAACAGGAATAAACAAATAGATTCAAAAAGCAAATAACTAAACATAATTCAACCACATCTAAATTCCTATCAGAAACTATCCTAACTAAACTAAACTAGTTTATTGGTGTATTACTCTTTAGAGTGTTTTATAGATAGGAGCAGCATGTATTGTATTAAGGAATGTATTTTTACGTATGTTTTTAAGGATGTGTTTCTACATATACAAATGTTTTTATTCTTCCTTGAATGTTTTTTATGAATGAAAAATGACTGTGGATATGGAGAGGTTTTAACAAGAATGAAAATAAGAATAATAATGGATGCTTTGTATGTGCATAAAATGTATAAGTCTGTCTCTGAAATGCCTGGAATGTTTAAAGTGGAGTTTGTAACAAGTTTCTTATATGAATGATGCATAGAGCACTGGGGAACATGTGTATTGCTGAAAAGAAGGGGGAATGAAGGGCTGATGATGTATATAATAGCATGTGATTCTGATTTGCCAATTATGAGTGTTCCTTACTTTTAAATGAATGAAAAGTTCTTGTTCATGTTTATATGGTCTGAGGAAGCCAGCAGGAAGGTGGTGAAAGCACTTACCTTTTTGTATACAAATAAATTATATGTTTGTGGAGCCATATGTCTTGCGACAGTTTTATTTCTTTTTCTTATGCACAGTATTGATTACTAATGGCCGCACATTTATCTGCTTGATATTTTTTTTCGTTTTAATAATAGACATAGTTGTTTGTGGCATATCTAATGAAAATATATCAAAAGGCAAACTCTAAAAAAGGACTAATACTGGATGAAGCCTTGCTGCTAGCTCCAGCAATGAAAACAGTTAAAAAGTATGACAAAAAGACGTATTAGGATGCAGTAATGTGCACTTTCAAGAAGATGAGCATATCCAGGACTTGGCAAGGTTTCACCATAGCAAATCGTCATACAGAACTACCATTTATTCTTTTACCAAAGAAAGAGCACAATGATTGGTTGAGTGGGAAGCTCAAGATAAAAGAAAATAAAGGCAACATATTAAATGAGCATGAATATGAAAGTTAAAATCCTTATGGCAAAAATAGTGTCATGGACAACAGGGTGTGACTTAAATGGGGCACAGAAATATTTGCCTTCACCCAGAGAAATCGGGGGTGATACAAACAGACTGAAAATGGAAGAGCAATACAATGGCAATGCATCAGTATTGCATTTGTCCATGTGTAGCCAAGTATGACTAACTGGCAGACAGTGCCGTGAAACTAGATTATGGCAAGTATTTCATTAATACTTGACAAATCATATAATAAAATTGTGGCCAAACATGTCGCCACTCAAAAAAAAGGTTGCGCCTCCAAACTATCTGTCTCTAATATCTATTTATTACAAGCTAAAAGAGGATGAAAAAGGTTGCGCCTCCAAAATATCTGTCTCTAATATCTATTTATTACAAGCTAAAAGAGGATGAAATCTTAGTTAACGAAGGTAAATGATAAAGGTTCATTGTAACAGTTTCCTGTTATGGATCTGTACAGGAGAAACGGTGCATGAGTCGGCAGACAAGATGAGACTGGATGGCCAGGCAACTTCCTTAAATCTCAAAGTCTGTAGCAGAGATTCTGGATAGCAGGGGGGATGGGAGATTGAGAAACCAGCAGATAGCTTCTTCAAATGTCTGAGATAATCCCTACTAGGCTTCAGAGCTGCTAACAAAACAAACAAGAAGGCACAGTATGAAACATTAACTGAGTAAAAATTACTATAGGATGTATTCATAAGAATATTTGGCATGATCACATGTCCAGACAAGAAAAAAATTCAGTTCAGAATATGAATCATCATTTCATACTATTTGATGTTTCAGCCTTTTCTTGGATTCACACTGTTTTAAGAAGTGCATATTCACTACATCTGCAGACATTCTAGAATTGTAACTGCTCTTCCAGATGTACCCTGAGTCTGCAGCAAAGCTACTGAATCCCCCACCTCTTACTAGGTCTAACTTATACCACCTGAAATATAAATGGTAGACAAAAGAATATTTAGTATGTCTGCTTAAAGCATTACTTAAACTTTTGTTTATACTGCCTCTTAAATGCTTACTAATTGTCTCTTAAGTGTGCTTCTAGTTTTATCTGCATAAAATACATTGCAAACCATAAAAGTAATTAGATAAATTAACAATGCAGTGCCGCCTTTCATGTGCAGATTCTGAAAAATAATCAACAGCTTACTTCCTTTAGTGACAGCGTATACATTCAGTTGTAACTTCAACATAGGTTCACATGTAGGTTTACAGGTAAGTACTAGGCTAGCTGCCCTTGTTGGCCGTTTTAAGCTTTGCCAATTTCCCTTTTGGTGCTTGAATTAACCTAACCTATTTGATGTCAGATTGGCTTTACTAATCCCATGGTTGATAATTATATTTTGCCCCCAGTGAGTATAACTGGGGACCATACCATAGATAATTTGTGGAACCCCATGTGTGAGATAAAGCATTTAAGAGCTGTTCTCTCCATTAGTAGTACAAGAAGCAGTCCTGTGGAAAACTTTCTATTACCCATCCATAAATCTAAGTTGTACCTGAATACGGACAGGGATGAGCTTTGTTTTACATGGATAGGGAGTTTGTTCCAGAACAGTGGTATCCTTTATGAGATATAACTGTCTCTCCAAACCATTCTGTTGAGATTTATCTCATTGGACAAAGAATTTCTGATGCCATTTCACTTACTGATGTGCAATAAATCCATCATTACTGGGTCAGAGGATGCCTTGTATACCAAACACAAGTCACCTTTTAGCAGTCTCTAGGATACAGAGTATGGTCACAAGGCATTGAGGTGGTCCATATGGAACATATTGTTTAGGTTTTGTATCCTTTTAGTAAGGTATCTACATGGGTGGTCCAGTTGTTGCATTTATCTGTATATATACATGTCAAAGGGGGCATTATACTCGATGTCTGGCCTAATGAGGGCTGAGTACAGGGGAATAATGACATCCTAATCTACATGAAATTGCTTTGCTAAAAGCTATGCAATATAAAAGGAGTTTCTTACAATGGTGCATTTTGGTCAAAAGATAGATCACTGTCCACATAAGTTCACAAATCCCAAACAACTGCGTGAGCTCATAGTGGCATATTGTCAATGTGATAGTGCCCTGTGGTAGACGGCTTCCCAAACTATACCATAACATTTATTCTAACATTTAGTTTCAGCCCATGATTTTGGCACCAACTATTTGTTTGGGATAAGCCTTCCTGCAGGATGGCTAAGTCATTTAGTGATTCAGCAACTACACCTATCTTGCAGTCATCTGCAGACTTTATTGGACAGAACCCTTTGGTATTGGCTTTTATTTCTGAGATGTAGATGCCAAGAAGGAAAGGTCCCAGCAACAAACTTGGGCGACTGGTCTCTTTGTGGTGGTAGCCTCTCCTATTTTGATCTCCTGCATCCTATCTGTGAGCGAATTTCCAGTAGGTGATGAAGGGTATTAATTCCCAAATCATTTAGCTTTTCTACTATGCTTAAGTGGAATATTGTGTCAAAAGTTTTGGCTAGGTTGAGGTATGCATTGTGTACTGTTTCACCATCATTCATTGCTTTGGTGACCTTTTAAAAAAAAAAAGTCCACCAGGATGAGTAACCATGGCCTGCCCTTGACAATTTCAGACTGAGATGGGACCAGTGTTTGGAGGCTCCCTATACCCTTATTGATTAGCTCCATTATACGTCTTTGTATATGACGCTGATCGGACTTATTGGTCCGTAATTGCCTGGGTCTGTGGAAGGTTGAATGACTGTAGCTGTTCTGCACTCAAAATCAAACCTGTATGGAAGCTGAAGTTGAGTAGTGTTGTTAGGGGGTGGCTAAATTGTGCTTCATGCTATTTAGGATGCATCAAGGGATTTGGTCGGGTCCCATTAATGCAGTATTTTTAGCTATGGATAATGCTTTTAGGACTTGGTCATTGATAGCTGCAGGTGAGTTGGTTCCAGATATATCTTCTGGGATAGACTGAGGGGGGAAGAGGGGTAAAGTTTAAGCTGAATTTATCAGCCAGTCAGTTCATTTTATCTTCAGCGTAAGTGTAGGTAATATTGTTAGCCATCAACAATCAGTTGAGCACATTGCTGCACTGTGATTCTGTGATTCTGAACATAAAAAAAGCCTTGTGACTGTCTCTGGTTTGGGTGGCAATTTTAGACTCAAACTTTGTTTTGTTGGATTTTATTAAGCTACTGAGATGTGTGTTAATTTCAGTGATGAGGGCTTTATCATTCTGGGAATTACTCTTCTTACTTTTCATCAAAATTATTATTATTATTATTATTATTTTCTTCAAATTTAACTCAGTCACTGGGGATGCACAAGCCAGTGCATTTCTTCATGCCGGTCCCAAACCCGGATAAATGGGGGAGGGTTACATCAGGAAGGGCATCCGGTGTAAAACCTCTGCCAAATAACATATGTTGACAACAATACAGATTTCCATACCGGATTGGTCGAGGCCTGGGTTAACAACGACTGCCACCAGTACTGTTAGCCAACAGGGTGCTGGCAGAAATTGGACTACTGTTGGTCGAAGGAGGAGAAGGAGAAGAAGAGGGGGAAGGCATGCCCGAATGCAGGAAGAGAGGAGAAAGATTAGGAGTGTGTTAGTGAGGGTAGGAACTTTGAATGTTGGCAGTATGACTGGTATAGGTAGAGGGCTGGCTGATATGATGGAGAGAAGGAAGGTTGATATATTGTGTTTGCAACAGACCAGATGGAAGGGGAGTAAGGCCAGGTGTATAGGAGGTGGGTTCAAATTGTTCTATCCTGGTGTCAATGGGAGGAGAAATGGGGTAGGGATTATCCTGAAGGAACAATATGCAAAGAGTGTTTTTGAGGTGAAAAGAGTGTCGGATAGAATGATGTTTATGAAGCTGTAAATTGATGGTGTAATGATGAATGTTATTAGTGCATACACTCCGCAAGTTGGGTGTGAGATGGCTGAGAGAAAAATTTTGGAGTGAGTTGGATGAAGTGTTGGTGAATGTACCCAAGGGTGAGAGACTGGTGATTGGAGTGGATTTCAATGGGCATGTTGGTGAAGGGAACAGAGGGGATGAGGAAGTGATGGGCAAGTATGGTGTTAAGGAGAGGAATGCAGAAGGTCAGATGGTAGTGGATTTTGTGAAAAGGATGGGCATGGCTATGGTAAATATGTGTTTTAAGAAGAGGGAGGAGCATAGGGTGACATACAAGAGTGGAGGAAAATATACACAGCTGGATTGTATCCTATGCAGGAGGGCCATCTAAAGGAGATTGGAGACTGTAAAGTGGTGACAGGAGAAAGTGTAGTTAGGCAGCATAGAATGATGGTCTGTAGGATGATGTTGGTGATAAAGAAGAGGAGGACAAGTGTGAGAGCAGTGCCAAGGATCAAATGGTGGAAGTTGAAAAAGGGTGATTGTGAGGTGGAGTTCAGGGAAGAGTTAAAACAGGCACTGGGGGGCAGTGAAGAGTTACTGAGTTGCTGGGTAACTACAGCATAGATGGTAAGGGAGACATCTAGAAAGGTGCTTGGTTTGACATCTGGACAGAGGAAGGAGGACAGGGAGACCTGGTGGTGGAATGAGGAAGTACAGGAGAGTGTACAGAGGAAGAGGCTGCCAAAGAAGAAGTGGAATTGTCAGAGAGATGAAGAAAGTAGACAAGAGTATAAGGAGATGAGGAGCATGGCAAAGAGATAGGTGGTGAAGGCTAAGGATAAGGCATATGGAGAGTTGTATGAAAGGTTGGACACTAAAGAGGGAGAAAAGGACCTGTACCGATTGGCTAGACAGAGGGACAGAGCTGGGAAAGATGTGCAGCAGGTAAGGGTGATAAAGGATAGTGAGGGAAATGTACTCACAAGAGAGGAGAGTGTGTTGAGCAGATGGAAAGAGTACTTTGAGGGGCTGATGAATGAAGAGAATGAGAGACAGAGAAAGTTGGATGATGTGGGGATAGTGAATCAGGAAATGAAACAGATTAGCAAGGAAGTACGGACAGCTATGAAGAGGATGAAGAATGGAAAGGCTGTTGGTCCAGATGACATACCAGTGGAAGCATGGAGGTGCTTAGGAAAAATGGCAGTGGAGTTCTTAACCAGATTGTTTACTGAAATCTAGGAAAGTCTGAGGATGCCTGAGGAGTGGAGAAAAAGTGTTTTGGTACCTATTTTTAAGAATAAGGGTGATGTGCAGAGTTGTAGTAACTACAAAGGGATAAAACTGATCAGTCACAGCTTGAAGTTATGGGAAAGAGTAATGGAAGCTAGGTTAAGAAGGAGGTGATGATTAGCGATCAGCAGTATGGTTTCCTGCTGGGATAGAGCACTACAGATGCAATGTTTGCTCTGAGTCTGTTGGAGAAATATAGGGAAGGTCAGAAGGAGTTGAATTGTGTCTTTGTGGACTTGGAGAAAGCATATGATAGGGTGCCTAGAGAGGAGTTGCGGTATTGTATGAGGAAGTCAGGAGTGACAGAGAAGTACGTAAGAGTGGTACAGGATATGTACGAGGGTAGTGTGACAGTGGTGAAGTCTGCAGTGGGAGTGACAGATCCATTTAAGTTGGAGGTGGGATTACATCAAGAATCAGCTCTGAGCTCTTATTTATTTGCAATGGTGATGGATAGGTTGACAGACGAGATCAGACAGGAGGCCCCATAGACTATAATGTTTGCAGATGACATTGTGATCTGTAGTGAGAGAAGGGACCAGGTTGAGGGAGACCCTGGAGAGGTAGAGATGCTCTAGAGAGTCGAGGAATGAAGGACAGCAGGTCTAAGACAGAATATGTGTGTGTGAATGAGAGGGAGGATAGAGGAATGGTGAGGATGCAGGGAGTAGAGTTGGCGAAGGTGGATGAGTTTAAGTACTTGGGATCAACAGTTCAGAGTAATGGTGAGTGTGGAAGAGAGGTGAAGAAGAGAGTACAGGCAGGGTGGAACAGACTGGTACCAGTAAGAGTGAATGGGAAGGACTACAAGAGGGTAGTGAGATCAACTATGTTCTATGGGTTGGAGACAGTGGCATTGACAAAAAGGCGTGAGTCAGAGCTGGAAGTGGTAAGCTGGAAGTGGTAGAGTTAAAGATGTTAAGATTTGCATTGGATGTGACAATGATGGACAGGATTAGGAATCAGTAAATTAGAGGGTCAGCTCAGGTTGGACGGTTTGGAGATGGTCAGAGAGGCGCGATTGCATTGGTTTGGACATGTGCTGAGGAGGGATGATGGGTATATTGGGAAAAGGATGCTAAGGATGGAGCTGCCGGGTAAGAGGAAAAGAGGAAGGCCTAAGATAAGGTTTATGGACATAGATAGTGAGAGAGGACATGCAGGCAGTTGGTGTGACAGAGCAATATGCAGAGGACAGGAAGAAATGGAAACAGATGATCCACTGTGGCAACCCCTAATGGGAACAGCCGAAAGAGAAGAGAGAGAGAGAGAGAGAGACGGACTTTTTTCATCAAATTTATCTTCATTTTTTTCTAAAGCTTGTTGATATTATAGTTCCAACATGGGGGATTGTTTCTGAGGCTGAATGCCCTTTGTTCAAACTGAAAAGTCCGAAAGCCCTAAACCGCGAAGTTAAGGAACATCGATTTTTTTCCCAGGGAAAAAAAATTGGTGGGCCGTCTTCGGGGCTTTGGTATTTCCTCCAATGTAGTGCGATCTCGAAGTTGGTCTATTTAAGTAGGAGGGTGTGTGGGGGGGGGGGAACCCCCCCTCCTCAGTTTGTTTTAAAGTTGTGAATTTTTTTTTTCACAGAGCAATGATTTATTTCCCTGGGAAAAAAATTGCTGTTCTGTGAGTTCGCTGTTTAGGGTTTTCAGACCTTTAGGATCGAATAAAGGGCGTTCGAACTTATCACCATTCGATTTGGTGATATAGACCTGGGTACAACTGCATCTATGGAGGTTTTTACATACTAGTGTATGTGTGGTGATGCTCATTTCCATGTATTTAGTGGAGTTAACTGGGCTTGGTGAGGATTTGAAGCTTGCCAATGTGTCACTTAAGAGTAGGTAATTTGTCTTTGACAAATTTTTAAAAGTACTTTGGGTGGAAGAGGTCATTGGTCTCAATTTTATTTTGAAGAAGACAACCTTAGGTTAGACCTAATAAGTGACAAATATACACTAAAGATGGTGCAAAATGCCCCCATATTAGTAGGGACAAGACATAAGATGTTGCTCTTTCTAGTGGGTTCTCTGACTAAATTTCGTATGGGTTTGTATTGAAAAAGTCCAGGAACATCTGTGCTTGTGGTGGTGTGTGATTTCCAGTCTATCATTTGATAGTTTAGATCACCTAGGAAAATTGCATTGGGTTTAAAACTAAGTTATTCCACATCCTGTAGATATATCTTGTGGCTTTCTTGAGTGATAGAGAGAATTCTTTAACTAGTTAATACATGGTATGTGACTTTTCTGATGGTTATTTGGACATGAAAAAGCTGAGGTGCATTATGCTCCTTTATCACCCTTGATGTGATTCTCTTCTAGATGAAGAGAGACATCTCCATCTTTTTTATCTTCTGCAAAGTAGCTGGGCTAAATGTGTAGAAAGTGTTCTAGCCCTGCACAGAGTGCTTTCTGCCATTTTAAACCATGTCTCAGTCACTGCATGGACGTCTGTCCTCCAGGGTGAGAAGGGCTTGTAGGGGTTGGAGTTTCTTGTTTAAGCTCCTAGCATTAATCAGTGACATCTTCAGAGTTTCCTTTGCTTGCCTCATTATGTTAGTAAGTTTCATTATGTTAGTAGGTTTATTGCACTGACATTGCTAAAAAAAGACACTATAGGGTTGGACAATGTCTTTTCCAATAATCAAAACCCTAGAGAGGACAGTGCAGTCCATGCTGGTGAAGCAGCAGGGTCTGTTGATCATATCATCCCAGACTGACAAATATTGGACCCCCTTCAAGTGACACCGAAAGCTAAGCCAATTATTGAAGCAAATTATTTTTTGCTCACATTGTGGCATCATCCTTGTGAAGATAGAATGTTGCTATATGCATGCCTAGGTTAATAATCTATTAGGGATGAAAGTTTTAGGCTAGAAATGCTTCTTTTAAATTTGACACCAAAATAACTACATCTCTTTCCCGTTTTATATAACTTAAAATTTAAAAAGAGAATCCTGGCTAAGCTCTTTAATGACCGCACATTTCTGTTTAAGCTCCTGAAAGCTCAAGGAAAACAGCAAAATTGCAAAAAGTATTAAAAAAAAACATGGAGATGAAGACAGATCCAGAAGAGGGAAGCAAAATAGGAAGCAGTGTGTATTTTGTACAAATAATGATAAAATAGACAAACTAATAGTTGATTCTCAAGAATAACAGAGTATAAGGAACTTGAAAAGAAGACTGAGAAAAAAAAACAGGAAGTAAACCTGAGAAAAATGTTGATCCTGTGGAAAAAAATTAAAGTATATAGGGGTCTTGAGGTCATGACTAATGGTGTTGCAGATCTAAACTGAAGTAGTAAAATCATAACCTAATTCCCAAAGAAACATGTCTGTGAATTTAACATCAGACATGTATAAGAGAAAAGGAATTGACAAACCTTACAAAGGCCAACTGGGGATATGATGGGGATTTCACAGGCATCAGTATCCAGGGTACTCCACCAGTTCCTGGATGCTATGGCAGCACATGTCGGTGAGCACTTATATTTCCCCTTCACCCGTGAGGCGTTGGCCAGCAGTATGCATCTCTTCCACCAAATAGCGGAATACCTTGAGGTAGTGGGTGCAGTAGACTGCATGCACATACACATAAAAGCACCACCAGGTGAGCAGGGTAGGTTCTACATCAACCACAAGGGCTTCACCTCCATCAACTGCCAGGTTGTGTGTGATGCCCAGAGCATAATACTGAGTGTGTATGTTGGCTGCCCTGGAAGTTTTCATGATTCCCACATCTGGCATCTGATGCAGCTGTACCAGAAATTTGCCAATGGGACATCCCACATGGTCACCTAGCCGGGGATGCTGGATACGCACTGGAGCCATGGCTGATGACACCCATCAGAAATGCATACACACCCGAACAAGAACTCCATAATGAGGCACACGCACAAACAAGAATCATAATAGAGTATGTGTTTGGGATGCTCAAGTCATGATTCCGGTGCCTGGACACATCCAGTGGAGCCCTGCAGTACCCACCAACTACATATACCCAAATCATCATTGTATGTGCCATGCTACACAATATGATCCTGCAGAAACAGCTGCAGCAGGAGCAGCAAGAGGCAGGGCCATATAGCCCCCCACCAATGCCAAGGCCTGCACAGAGTGACTCGGAGGAGGAACAACCCCTGCCCCAGTAGGCAGAAGGAGGCATGCCCAGTATGCCCTGGCCCTGGCAAAGAGGCAACGCATAGCACATACACCGACATGGGTGGGACCCAGGGAATAGCACCTCTCTCCGACTCTCACATACAGTAGAAGGGATGCCAAACATTCCACTACCTGTGCCTAATCATGCGTAGGCAGTGTAATACGTGCATCCGACATAGGCAGCCCTGCAGCACCACCCAAAATACCAGGACACCCACAGGATACGTGACTCACACATGCCAGTCAGGAGGGGGGGGTCACATACCCAACAACAGTCACAGCCAGCAGGACAGGTGTAGACAAACGCAAACAAATGCTGTACTATGGCCTCTGAATGAGGGGTATGGGTGAGCCCCACCCAGGCCTACATGGACAGATCACGGCAGGCCAGGTAGTGGGATGTCAGTTGAGACAGCTAGGAAGTCAGAAACTAATGTGTATGCAATCAAAAGATAAGAATGGAAGTACACAGGTATGGCGTAGCCAGCATGATGGGTAAGACTACTGACAGAATCAGACTAGAGGACATACTAGTACAGTCCTAGCAAATGTATACAATTGTCAGGTGTGCAACCCACCTCACATAAAAATACAGTAACAGTCAGATGCTCCCCCCCATCCTGTGTAGAAACATAGAAATAGTCAGGTGTACCCCCAGCTATGCAGACATGTTGCAACAGTCAATGGCAAATGATCGGTGGATACCCTGCAAACACAGCATGCTACCTGTCTGTGTACAACACAAAGGTCAGCTATGCAATACAAACCACCAGTCATGCTCCACACATGCATAACAGATGGCCTTACTAGGCATGCTCACACACTTAGAGAAATAAAGGCAATGTCAGTCATCAACATACTGAAAAGTCATACTGGGCATGCTCACACACTTAAACACATGAAGGCCATGTATGCAGACAACAATGGACCAGACATATCCAGCGGTTGCAATAGTTACTGCAGACACGTCAGTATGCACAACTCATGCAGTGCACACACAGTGGATAGGAATACAGACATATATGTAAGGACAACATACCATAATATGCCAAAGGTAGATGGATATAGATATGTGGAAGAGGGTGAGCATGACAAGGAGCCATCCACACCTGTCCCACCGAGAACACAGCCAAAGGGCCCCAAAAACATCAGTTACAGATGTCACACACTGCAGTTACTAGCGACCAGTACCTGTCAGCACCACAGACTATGTAGTCCATGTGCCAGCTGTGAAACATGGCTGTACAAGGACATAGTCAGCTAGTTGCCCTAGACATGCACCTGTGACATATGACCCCGTGTGTGGCCGCCTGTGGGGAGTCACCCCTACATGAATGGTGTATGGGCCATGCACACACTGGTCACCACATAGCTGTACCCTGCCTGCTGAGGTTATCCAATGTGAAATACACCTTTGGGAGAGTTGTAGGCCAGTAATCTCTGTAGTGCATCCCATAACTGCATACTGCTGTAGTGTGATAGACTAGTTAGGTAGGAGTTCTAATCACATACATGGAAACTGTGTGTGTGAGTGTCTATCACTGTTCGTGTGTCTGTCTCTCACTGACTACATGAGTACAATGCTTTTAGGTTACTCACACCCCTTACATTTCACACACCCAAATTTGGCAAGGCTGCTGATGTCACGCACCTAGAAATACTCCCCTGGGAGAGCTGTAGCCCAGTAATCTCTGTAGCACATGCTGTAACTGCATACTGCTGTAGTGTGATAATGTAGTTGGGTAGTAGGTCAACCCCCAGACGTGGCAATTGTGCATGTGTGTGTATGTGTGCATATCTGTCTGTCACTGACTGTGTAAAGAGCAATGCTTTTAAGCTACTCACACCCCTTCCAAGTCAAATACCCTCCTTTGGCATGGCTGCTGATGTCACGCAACTTGAAATACACCTCTGGGACAATCTTAGCTGAGTAATCTCCATAGCATGTCCTGCACCATCCTATGGCCATAGTGTGATTAAAGAGTTAGGTGGGAGTTCTAGCCCCTGACCTGGCAACTGTGTATGTGTGTGCATGTCCGACTGTGTAGAAAGCAATGCTTTTAGGTTACTCACACCCCGTACACTTCACATACTCAACTTTGCCAAGGCTGCTCATGTCACCCACCTAGAAATACTCCCCTGGGAGAGCTGTAGCCCAGTAATCCATAACGCATGCTGTAACTGTGTACTGCTGTATTGTGAATTAGATGCATGGTCGGGTTCCTTCCCCGCACATGGCAGCTCCAGATATATTGTGTGTGTCACTGTCTGTGTAGGGAGCAATGTATTTTAGGCTAGTCTCTCGCAGTCATTTCAAAGCCCTACTTTGGAAATCCTGCTGATGTCAGTCAGTGTGAGATACACTTTTGGGCAAAGACTACCCCAGTAATATCAATGGCGCGTACTATAACTGGGTAGTGCTGTAGTGTCATACACTAGTTAGGTAGGGGTTCTACTCCCAAACATGACAGGTGTGCGTGTGAGTGGGTGTTTGTAACCCGTATCTTGTGTAGAGGTGGGAGTGACTGTGTAACACCTGTGCCCAATGTGAAGCGGGTTTTGCATTTTTCTTGTATGTTGGCCATACTATACATCACAATGTCCACTGTACAGGGATAACACGTGATATGGCTGAGAGACTGGGGTGCAGAGCCATACCTAGACATGTGACATCAAGGCCAGGCAATCACAGTTAGCAACCCCAGTATTACCCAGAGCACACTCTCACCCCGTATGTCATACAGACACACATGTCTAGGTAACAGCCAATATGTGAGTACTACACTGCACATTGGCCACCGATAGTAACTATGGAGTGACAGCGGTGGGCCACAGAGGGCATGACACCCAGTCCATCTGTCCAATATGCACATACGTGCAGACAGTGCACCTCCCCCATGTTCCCCAGTGGACAACTGCACCACCTGTGGTGCCATCACATGTGACCCACAACGGACATACCATGCCTGACAACGTGCCCATATGGACAGATGCCACTGACACCAAGGAATGGTGATAGCATGCACACCGTGTAGGTGCAGTGTAAAGCTGCTGGCCATTACCAGCTCCTGCTACAGGTGGGCAGGACTGGCACATCTGATGGTAATCTGTGTTCACAACATGGGCCAGACACCCCAGGTACAGTTCCACATGTCACTGTACATGCATGTGGGAGGTGTGCACATCCCAGATGCAGTCCATGACATGGATGAAGGAACACAGACATGGCAAGTGATGCACAGCATTGCCCACACACAGTAGCCATCCAGGTGACCGGATGGGGAATACAATACCTGCCTTTGTGGGCAAATGCAGACGTTACATCCCTGAGCCACAATGCAGACCATCGTCATGTGGCCTGATGCCAAGGTACACCCATCGCCTAGCCATGGACAGCCATCTGGCGCAGTCTAACACCACACACCTGTGCAGACATGCACACATGCATGTCAGTAGTGGCACCCTGTGTGTTTGTGTGTGTTGCATGCTGCAGATGTTCACATCCACACTCCCTACAACCCTCATGGGAATACTGCAGCATGCTGTCTGATGGCAGACACCTTCCCATATCCATCGCCCGTACAGCCCCCGTATGACCTGTGTGGTGCATGGGATACCTGCACAGTGATGTGATGTGGCAATCCCACAACTGATTGAGTTGTACACCTGGCCCTGCCATGTGTGTCATTGTGTGTGTGTCCTTGTGATAGTGTGGCTGTGTTGACACTGGCACCTGTGCATGCCAACAGGCATGTGTATGTCACCTGCCATACAGCTACTGTATCCCTGTTGCAGATGTCACTCACCATCACATATATGTTCTGAGTGCTCCATAACAGGTAACCCATATGGCACATCCAATAATTGCTGTGCTAGCACTACATAGTCTTCAGGGGTTTGATACCCTGTGCTGCTAGGTGTGTGACACAACCATGCCTCAGTTTTACCCTCCCACCCCACCCAGACATGTATTAGCTTCTGTCTGCATCCCTCTGCATCCTCCACACCCTCTCAGGTGGACGTGGAGACCTACACCTGCTTTGCTTAGGCAGCAGCATGTGTAATGTAAGTAATGCTCATGATCAGCTGATGGCCTCTGCATGAATCACAGCCCTCCCCTAGCTGATTGCATGTTAAACAGCTGTGGTAACATCCCCATTGCCAATTGTATGCAAACACACTCCAATACCCAGGAACATCATGGTGGTGTTTGCCCTTGTCGCCCACTGTGAGCAGGAACTAGATCTGTTGTTTGCCAAATAGCATCCGAGATGGATTGTGGTGTACCTCTAACAACATACACTGTGGAAACAGTGCATCAAGTGGGAGGTGGATGTGCCTGACCTGACTACAGCATGTAAGTGCTGCTATACTGCATTTGGAGAAATGTTGCTTTCACAGTGTTTGTGTGGATATGGCTGATGTGCATGTCTCAATACCTGCCATGTCATTTCCATGTTGATTTGGAATCTCCATCTGCAGGGTCATCTGCAGCATGGGCAGTGTTGTGTCCATGGTTGCATGTGTCACCCACAGAGCATCTAGCTGTCGACTGCTGAAGGTAGTGTGAGGATTACAGTCAGTAGATGGAGAAAGCTGTGGTAGTCACAGATGTCATATCCCTCAAAGGACATATGTTGCAACAACACTGTAACAACAGTTAATGTTTGTGGTCATCACAGCAAAATGTCAATATTGGCCCTGTTTATGTGCTCCCAGCCACACCTCTGTCAACCTTTGTACATATGTTGTGCATGCAGTGGTGCATATCTGCTGTACATCATACTTTGTGGCATCAAATCTGAGAACAGGCCACTGATATATCTGACTGCTACACATGTTATGTACAGTAGGGGTTACATTACATTACATTACCTGAACATTCTGAGGATGTTCATACAGTACTGATGTCTGTGTACCTATGGTGAATGTCGATAATGTGTGTAGTGTTAATATGTACCTTAGCCTGTGTACAGACTGTGGTAGATGACATTGTTCTAGTTCCCCTACTTTCAGATGATACATGCTGCCCCACTATATGGTACTGTAGTGGCATACATGTTTGTAGGTCCATAAACACACGTGTCCCATACCACAGACAGCCACCAGACCAAACTGTGTAGCAGGCCATTATATGTATGGTAGTCTGTGAGTGGCACATATGAGAATGGTGTAGAACACGTAGTCCATATACTGTCATACCATGCTAGATAACCATATGTGGCTGTGTTCACATTGGTTGTGGATATGCACTGTCACACAGGTGTATCCTACCCTGTGCTGTGACATGCCTGTGGAGCTTGCTGTATATGCAGGTACATGTACATTCCCCCTTGGGAGGTGTAGGCCACTGTTGAGCCAGTCTGCTTGCAGCCTGCACAGTGCATTGTGGCATGCCTAGCAGCTGAGTGTACCTACCCAGTGGAATGTCATGTGCAGATACTACCCAGATGTCCTGCTGCCAGACCTCCCCTAACAGTCATGTATGTCAGACAGGGCAGTGGGATGCAGTGCAGATGTATGTCAATACCTATTGTGTAGTATGTGGCCATGGCACCCCTGTACCAGCAGTCATACCATTACAGGCCAGGCAGGGGTGTGTGAATGCATGACCTATGGTGGACATTATATACCTGTTGTTATGTGTTATAACCATCTACATGGCCATCCACATCCATATTGTCAGGCATGGTACACATGTGTAGCACTAAGGCCGTATGTGTATACCTCTGGAATGTACAGACTGTATCAGACCCCCACATATATTGGCCAATATCTCTGCTGCAGTCCACCGTGGCATAACATGCTAGCAGCAGTACTGTACACTGATGTCCTTTGGATGTAGTTTAGTAACCAATGGCACACATTATGAGCAGATGTGACCTGCCATGCACACCATGTCTGTGAAGACACTCCCAATGACAGTAGCAATAGACTACTAGTATACCTGCTAGAGATACCTGACATCCCCTGCAACTACGATATTGGGAACATACGGGCTGAGGTTAGCCTACACTTCATGTCCAGAAACTATGGTGGGAATATATGTACATTTACATATCCAGATATACAATTATATATGTGTACTACACCCATTTAACACTGTCATGGCAACCACCCACTATTGATCCCCACATCATGTGTGTGTGGTCCCATTACATCTCCTGTGTGATGGGCATCCATCCTATTTGTGGGCAGCAGTGCTACTGACAAGCATGTAGCAATACCCCATACAGTAGAACCGGCACACTCAGGGCAGCCACATATTTATAGGAGGATCAGAAAGTACAGACAGACTGTGAATGGAGTTATGTTATGCTTTGTACAGTACTGGTGTTACAGGGTGTGGGTGTACATACTAGTTTGCCATTGAATGCAGTCCATTTGCATAGCACACAACTGTGGGCCTACCCTCATGCTGGCCGGAACTGTGCCTGTCATGTCTCGTCTGTCCACCACACAGGTCTTGTGTCAGATAATACAGTGGCAGTGTGTGTGTTGTGTATTACCGGTACATGGCTACATCCATGACTGTCCATACTAGCAATTCCCTGACTTAGGGACTGTTACAGACCATCCTGTAATACCTGCACCTTGCATAGTGTATGGCAATAGTTGTCCACATATGTGCCTGTATTCCAGCCTCTGTCCATCACCTACATACCAAGCTGTGCACATATATCATGTTGTCAGTGGTTGATCCATAGTGGGCTGGGAGTATAAAACACTGCCATGTCTGTCATCAGTCCACTGCCATTTTAACCCCCACCCCCACACATATGGTGGGGCTGGAGCCATATATGTTTGGGCACCACCTACACAATATATGTGTGCCCTCATGCACTGCAGAGCCCAGTGTATGTAACAATGGTATATGGCCCTGCATAATTGAGTCTAGGGGGGAGCACCAGAAAAGAACTAGGTGGCTACAAAATGTGGGGTTATCAGGGCTGAGCTGCCTTAAGGTATCTGGATGTACAGTACCATATACCTCACATATATACACATTACTGTCATGGTTGTGGGTACTGCAGGACTACTGCCCCCTACCATACAAACTGTTCTGTGTGCTGGTGTGCATGTGATGGTGTCAGTTATGCCAAATTATGTAGCAGTTACAACCCATGTGGTCATAAGACATCTATACCACCTACTGTGTTTGTACAGTTTGTAGATAGAGGCTGCTGAACTACACACCTAGAGTAGATAATGTCGATGGTTAGGTATCCTGTGGCCCAGTGTGTCTTTCCTATTGTACAATGTGAATAGCTTGGCCTGGACAGCAACAGCTGTGAACCTTTCCAGCCTACTGTATGAGTGTAACTGGTCCACTGTAGCATCACTCCGTTGATTGTCAGTATTTGAACAGCAATATGGCATGGCATGTAGAACTATAATAATACACAATGACAGGTTACCATGTTAGCAAACATGTGGGTGTTGTTTCGCCTATGACCTCTCTGTGGGTGTATGGTACAGGCAATGATTGTCATTTGTATGGGTGGCACGTACAGTGTCCAGTTGTTCAGGGTGCAGCTTTAGGCATAGTGGCTCTTCCATATAGTGTGCACCTACCACTTATGTTTTGTACTGTACATTTACCTCCATGTGTATGTGTAGTCACATGTATATGAACATATATATATATATGTATATGAACATATATGTATATCTAATTATGTATATGTATACCTGTATCTGCATATCTGATGCCTGGTAATGTTGATGGCATCCACATAATACATTCCCCATGGGAGCCAAAACATACTGCATGATATGTTACCAATAACAGCCTGACATGATACAGGTGGAATGTAGTACAGGTAACATCATGTGCCCATGTTGCCACTGGCACTGGTTATGGGATCACCAACACCTGGTAGTGTATTGCAGGGCAGACATGTTTGGCTGGGGGGCATGCCTATTCGTATGACCGTATAGTGTGTGGTGCCTTTCATCCCCATAAAAGTAACATGTAGCCTGTTACACTCCACTCCCCAACAGCTACATGCGCTTACAGTACTAGCACAACAGTGTTGCACCAATGGATCGGTAGGCATGGGAATCCCATTGAGGGCTGCCCCATGTGTGTATATGTGCATGTGTGCATATCTGTAGGGTATACCGGTCTGAGTCCACATAATCTTATTGCAATACACATTGCCACACAGTAGTATGGATACTGTTGTCGCCCATAGGTGTGGCAAAGAAATGCAACACCCTACTATGCCTGTGGTGTGTGCATCACATGCATAACCCTGTGATACCACTGTTGTGATATGCAATGGGTTGTTTTTGCATCATGGCCCCTGTGTGATAGTGGGTATGTCAGAGTATCTAGATGGGTTCTAGTGTGTACAATATCTAGTGGAGGATGTGGCTGCTGTGTACACTGTCTTTACACCATGGTACACCTGGTATATGGACCACGTACCACTCTCAGGTGGCCAATGTCACCATCACCCGTACAGGTAACAGATAACAGGACACGGCCCAGTTACACATGTGCTGTGTGCAGCCTACCTGTAACACATTGGACACATGGACTAGTTAAGTTAGCAACTATACAACCAGGTCTCCAAGATGTGTGTCTATCCATTATGTGTCAGTCAATGTGTATATGATGGTATGACACACTATGTATTCACCATATACAAACATTACATCCCCCATACATAACTGTGCCACATTGTACATGTTTGTAGATGGTCTGCATGTAGCACGTGACCTGGTACACACCTCACCCTACAGATGGTGTCGTATGTGGAATGACAGCCACACAGTTCAGTAGCACTACATACCCGGGTTGGGGTCTAGACACAGTGTTGTCAAGTCAGGATGTGTGTGTATGTGGATGGGTTGACATAAGGGTGCAAATTATACCTGTACCAGCAGGCCACCAGTCATGTTTGCATGGCCAACTGTACACCACATATGTCACGGCCATGGTGTCAACACACTGACATACCCCTGGGGAATATGACTGTGGACCATCCTCCTGCTGACACATGTATGCCTACAACACAAATGGATGAAAGTACTGGGATACCAATTGGTGTTACCAACAGCTGAGATGCATCCTAGCTGCATGGCTACACTACCTAACATGTATGGAGTACACATTACCCCTGACTACATTCTACACTGCAGTACATTGCGGCATCCTTACAGTCACTGTGTGCATCAGAACCATGTTAGCCTGCCCCTGCATCAATGTTATGGATGACAGGGATGTGGCACAGGTATCATCATATACACAGGGTGTGTGAATGTCATCCTAGCTGCATGGCTACACTACCTGACATGTATGCAGTACACATTACCCCTGACTACATTCTACACTGTGGTACATTGCGGCACCCCCGTACAGTCACAGTGTGCATCAGAACCATGTTAGCCTGTCCCTGCATCAATGTTATGGATGACAAGGATGTGGTACAGGTATCATCATATGCACAGGGTGTGTTGCAGGTGTGCCAGAGGCCGAGGGTGATCCAAACGTGTCACCATGTGTGTGTGTGAGGGGTGTGGTTCCTTGATTGGGGTGTAGTGATGTGGTGTGTGCCGGTATGGGGTCGCCCTGGGTGTGGTTGCATAGTGTGTGGGTATGCATGCCCAGAGTTTTGCCATGTGGCTGCCCCACATAGGTAATGTTGGACAGCTGCAGACCATACCTGGCAGGGTGTGCAGTTCAGTGCTTCTGGCTACGGACATGCTGACTGTGCCTGCCAAGGGTTCCATGAGCATGTGCAGGTACAGACCTTGAGGTGCTACTATTCTCTGAGGATGTCATATGTCCGCTGGAACCATGTCCCACCTGGGCCTGGCCAGGGCCATGTGCACATGCTTGCTGTGGTGTGGTGTGGACAGCAGCCCCTGTGGTGTGCTTGAGCTGGTACTGCCACTACGGGAGTGGCTGTGCATCATGGCATGTTCACATTGACTGCCAGCTGCTGGTGTCTCTGACATAAGTCCACACGGATGTCGCACCACTCCCACCACACATTCTAGCACAGATATACCACGGTTCAGAAGGCCAACCATCTCACCCCACTGTCTATCCATGACCTCAGTATATTCACAGAAGGTAAGAATGAGTTCATGGAGGTTGCCACTTACAGATGCAAAAGCAGACCTCTGCAGCCTCAGGACCTGTCTGGAGTGCATTTCCATACATAACTGTGCCTCCATTACGGCCTGAAACATGCTCCTGGTGGTACCAGTTGTGGCACCTCTGCCAGGGGCAGGATGACCTGCGGTCCTCCCACGAGCACCATGGTACATCTGCCGATGTGATGGCCTTTCATACATCCGGCTATGCTGACTATGACCCGACACAGTTGCCATGGACACCACAGTTTCCTGGCCATTGCCACCAAGTGCCAACTGTCCCTCTGCTATGGCCACATGTGATGGGGTTTGTATGGGCACTGTAACTGTGTGCGGGCTTGGGATGGCTAGGAGGGTGATGACACATGTTGGCACAGTGTCGGCCTCTGACAACCCCACCTGTGTCTCACCTGTACCTTCATCATCATCGGTGTCTGTAGGAACACCTACCTTAGTATGCATGCAGGAGGGACCCTGACCCACATCGCCACCTGTGGGGGAAACAAATACACATGTTAAGACCTATACAGCAGTGCATAACAGTACACACACTCACACACACAGCCACCTTACTACCTCACCTTCTCTGGGTTTGCAGAAAGTCTCACAGTCAGTTACATATGTTCCCCTTCCTACATGACACTTGCTAATATACACGCATCACTACAGCCCATTAACATATCCTACCTCTCCATGCCTACACGTGTGGTACCATACCTGACCTGTTACTCCATCACCTTCCTGACCTGGGTGGAGTAGGTTGTATATGGCCTCATTGCTGTCACCCTGTATTACCCTGTGCATGGGCAGTAATGGTGTACGAGGCCCCTATATGGTTGTGGCTGCTGCATTCACTACATATGTCACACACCAGTGCTTCATACTACAGTTTTGCTCAGTCCATGCCGCATCTGCTGCACAAGCGACCCATCGTGCGGACGGCAATACTACCTGGACACACTGACTGATGTGCTGTGGTAATTCTCCATTGCATTTGTAGTGCTGCATATGTGGGTAGCAGGTTACCTATCTGCTGCTGGCAATATGATGTGTATACCTGGTATGTATTGGACCTCCCAATGCATGCTCCATGCTACAGACCTTGTTATGCTATCAGCTGTCCTGTGTTCACATACCTGACAGGTTGTCCTGGTGTCCCATGTCTCACTCCATGTACAGCACAATCCCAAGGGTAAGTACCGCCATGTGGTCAATCCCACTATCGCCTGTGCATACATGGACACACACACACACACACACACACACCACACTCCTACATGTTGAGTTGCACCACATTTTACACACAGTCCTCCCATTAGCCTTCTGTCATCATGCATTACACATGGAGCTCAACAGCATGCAGTGCAACAATAGTGACATCATGCTAGTGGCAGTATACATGTGTGTGAGGCATGGGCTTTGTTGGTAGGTGATGGCCCATCCCCGTGTTAACACTGCACCCATGTACAAAATGTTACTGTGGCCTGTTCCGCACCCTGGCTTGTACTGTGCATCATACCTCGCAGGTGTAGAAACCATTGATGCATCTGTAGTACTATGTCTTTTATGTGAGCTCCAATGCTCACAGCCCCTGTGTGTTGCAGCAACACATACCTGGGATGATATGTGAACAGCTGTCAGTTGTGGATGCCTGATGTCTGTGTTACAGATCAGAACATCAGCAATGCATGTATGGACAGTACATGACTATTACACTGACAACCAATGGAACTTACCATGGCTGTGAGGGGTGCCCTACTCATGTCCTAGACCTCGGCATGGTTGCAAAGTCTACTCATGTTCACATCCCTTGGAGCGTGCACAATGCTGTCATGAGTGCTGTGGGGTCAGGGTTATGTCTGCAATGTTTACTTAACTTGCTTGTGTGCAGCTGCAGCCATGGTGGTGTTGAGCCACACATGTCCCTACTGTAGGCAGTGTTTTGTCACATCCCTGTGGACACATTGCACATTGACGGGATGTTAGTTATCTTGCATGTGTCTGTTGTACCTTTCCGATACCCCAGCATGGTCTGTACTGTGATGCAGTGCATTTCTCAGCAACAAAATGTGAACATGTACGGCATGCAGTATGGGTAGGTGTGTTAGACATGTGCATGGGGAATAACCCATAGCTATTTCATGCCCAGTTTATCATCATGCATGAACAAAAACCATACTCACCGGCTACGGGCTGCTGCTGTGGTTGTATCCTGGAGGGACCTACATAGGAGTGTGAGAAAGCTGATGTCAGTGGCCACAGCTCTGGCATTCATAACAGATGAGTGCAGCATTACGTTACATCAACAGTAGAATTACACAATATTGCAGCTTATACACAACAGTTTATTACTACTACACAGCAGCAGACAAAGTATATGACATCTCAGTTTTGCATGATGTACCTGTACAGATGCAGATGCATACACATGAGTGGTGTACCGATGTGCTCTGGGGCCTTACCTGCATGCTCCTCAGCTGGTGTGTCATTGGCACCCACCTCCAAGGATGCACCCTGCCAGGTGTTGATGTTGCGGGAAGACCGGTGCCACTAGGCTGCTGAGAAGCTCCTCCACACGGGTGAGGGGTGGATTGGCGGGTTACCCCCCACCTGTTGCAAGGTGGTCCCCCCTTATGGCAGCTGCAAGTTGACGTACATGGCGAAGCAGGTCAGTGCAATGATGCTGGACCTGCTCATAGCTGCGGTTATGCAGTCTGACATCATTGACCCTGTGGACTAGCTCATTCCACAGGGCGGTCCTCTCCTGCTGGTCATGGGCTGTTCAGCCGAAAAGAAGTACATAGTGCTGTACCAGGTGGTCGATGATGATAGCCATTTCAGCTGCACTGTAAGCGGGAAGGCGACTATGCGACATGATTCCTGGAAGACATAAGGATAGGAACAGGTCAGAGCCACCCATACAGCAGGGTTACCATAGTTCTTAATACACATATATGTCTCCCCCCACTATATCAGCTACAACAACACGTTCACAGACTGCAATTGGTATGTCAGCTGCTTGTCTACCATTGGGACATATGTTGTATTGTACCAAGCTTTGTGCTATGTGTATGTACCAAGCGTTGTGCTATGTGTATGTACCACGCTTTGTGCTATGTGTTTGTAGCCATGCTCCCTGTGGGGACACTTATCTTTGCTGGCCTGTTACAGACTATTTCACCTGCATGCCATTGTCAGTGTCACTATATATATATGTGTATAAATATACATCTATGTACATATATGTGTAGATATATGTTGTATGTTGTGGATATACCTATGTCTATATGAGTGTCTGTATCTGTACACATACATGTCACATTCCGTATCACACAGATATGTGGAGTGCATACAGACATCCGGTCCTCATTCTGTAACCGTCTTTCATTCACAGCTGCACTGTTCTGCCTTGCTGCAACACGACAGGTGCCGCATGTTAACACAGCCTAATATTAGGGTGGTAACTATGGTGTGATAATGCTGGTATGCCTATTACACACCTATGGCATTTGTGCATGCTACATTACACATTCACATGACTGTCCTGCAAGTGATGTGCTCTGACACCCATGTGTCTATCATGACAGCAGTACATGCACCAACAGCTATTGTCCGCACTAATGTAACATACACAGGTGTTATGGCTGACATCTTTGTCATTCATTATTGCTGATCTGCACAGTTGGCGGGTATGTCCCACTGCTTACAGGGACAGACAGTATTGTCCAGAGCAGTTGCTCAATGAGACATCATTACAGGGACAACTACAGATGGCACATATCAAACATTCTACATCCTACATCCTAATAATCTATACCTCATGTGACATTAAATTACATACAGTTATGTTTTACATACCTTGTAGTGTTTGACAGGTGTGATGCCTTCCCGGTTGTGGCCTGTTGTAATTTGTTCCCCACTCCATTTTATAGGTATGTTTTAGTTTTCCTTTTCTTTTTTTTTATTCTCTCTCTCTCTCTCTCCCCCTCTCCAATAGAGCGAATGAGTTGATTTGAATAGATTTCCGCATGACTTTTGTAGGTGATGCACATGATCAGGTGATGGGCTCTGCACCAATCAGTGTGAAACAGTTGCTGACTGCATGCAGCCTGCTGTGCAGTGATTCTGTTAACCATTGTCATGGCAACCCAGTACTATTACTCGTGGGCATTGTCCCTTCACCTTCCCAGTATGAAGAACATCCTTCATGTATGTGGGCAGTAGTATTACAGACGTCAGGTTGCAGTAACTATTACAGTGGGGCTTGCAGACACAGGACAACTACACAATCTTAATAAGTTCCAGACCTACAGATAGAGTGAGTAGTGTTATGTGCTTTGTATATTGCTGGTCTTGCAGTGTCTGTGTGTACATAGTAGTTTAGGATGGAATGCAATCTGTCTGCATAGCTCTCAACAGTGGGCCGATCCATGTGATGGCCAGTGGATTGTCTGTTTGCTTTTGCCTGTGCAACACACAGGGCTTGTCCTAGATATATCCCCGGCAGTCTGTCTATTGTGTGCTATCAGTACATGGCTACTTCCAGTTGTGTTCCTGAAGTGTTATTCCTGCATAAGGGTATGTTGCAATGAATCCTGTAACACCAGCATTGTGCAGGGTGTGTAACAGCAATATTACGAGTATGGCCATGTGTTCCCACCTCTGTCCTCCACATATATGGCTGGCTTTGTCCTACTGTGATACGGTTAGGGGTTGTTCAGTATTTGCCTATCATAATATACTGCTAGCATTCATGCTATCATCCCAGTCATATCGTGGACTCCCCTGGCATTTGTTGGTCAGGGTCCATACATGTGACAAATACATAGACATTATCACAGGTAAGTGCCCCCCTAGGCCTTGACTATGGGGTGTGACTGGCGTCTGCTGAACTACATCTGTCATTGTTTATTGTAACCTATTTTGATGGCAAATTTTTTGTCCACAGTTGTACGAATGACGGGCTTGGCCTGGACAGCATTGTATGTTGTATATCCGCACTGTCTGCATCTACTTGTCTGTGTGGGCCTTGCACTCCTCACTGATTTATGTAAGTGCATATCTATGTGCTGTCGGTAATGGCATACATTACTGTCAAATACACCATTAAAGGTTGTCTGTGTATACATATCTGTGTGTCGTCTCATGTCCTTTGAATAGTAAGTGGGCTATGTGTAATTCAGTATTCCTGTGCAAGTGTAAATGTAATTTAGTAGGTTATACAGCAAAACAATGTTGTTATGATTTCACATGGAAAATAGAATGTGCTGCAGTGGGACTCGAACCCTGAATGCATGCACGGTAGGCAGATGATCTGACCACTACACTATTGCTGTTCTCTGTAATTTGCATATGCCTACCTTAATGTCATACCCATGCTCCCTTTCTCAAGACCCCGAGCTCCACGTACACAGCATCCATCCATTCTGCAGTTGCTAGCCCTGCCATACCACACCTACACACATTTCCCTCCCTGCACGTCTTGATACTCCTCCATATTACTGTCTCGATGCAACCTACTGCAGGCTCTTCATCTGTTTAGTCCACGTACGTTCAAGCCTTCCCTTCATCCATCTCCGATACTGGTGGGGACATCATTGTGACCCATAAATTCTGGTGCGTCCCGGCAGGGATGGACCTGTTGTTGTGTCATGAGTACACTTCACTGGTCTACACTGTTTCTCGCACTGGTAGCATCCTGCCAGGGTTTTGAGAAGCAGCAGTTTGTGCACACACCAGCCTCATCTCCCATTTCCACAGATGACACATGTCCCCACACCATGCCCCGTTTTCCATTCCCCTCTTCAGTATTATACAAGACTACTATTCTCACAGTATGCGTGGACAGGCAGTGTTCATTGATACTCATAGACTGCTCAGAATACTGTGACTGAGCACTGTGCACATGTTTGCTGGTATTAATATACATACATACATTTCCTATACTGTTGACTGACTGTGCTGGATGATATGTTTGTGATATGTTGTTACTGGCCACGATGAGGGCTGTTAGCATTGGCACGCCTAAGGCACTGCAGGGGTAGTGTGGGCAGGTATGCGCTGGTGTGCGCTAGGCACAGACTTGCTGCCCTCCACTTACGGCGTCTTACACTGGGTTTGCCTTCACATTGCTTAACCAGTGTGGCCATTGCTTACTGCTGCCCAAACAGGCATACTCCCACTTGCTGCCACATGCTACTTCATGTACATGTCGGTATTATACATGCTTAAGTCAGGTGTACATTTCAGGTATGACTGTTCACGAAGGTCAGTGTAAGGCTACGTGGGAGTCCCCCCTGTTTAGCATTTCTGGGTAGGTTACAGTCAGGTATTTGGGTTAGGTTTAGTTATGCCATACCTGTGTTTTAGAGTAGATGTGAATAGTGGAGGTGTAGGTGGGTAGGTGGAAGGGGGACATCTTAACTGTATAGTAGGCCATTCAACTGATTGGTGTGGGAGCAGTAGTGCAGGTTTACAGTGTGTTGGGATATGTATGCGAGGCAGGATAGGAGGTGTCAGTGTCAGTAGTTGGTGTAGGGGTGGTGGACTTCACCAGGTGGTGAGCAGG
>NC_056741.1:1018906706-1019029206 GCF_019279795.1 Protopterus annectens | reverse complement strand
TAATCCCAAAAGCATCTAGATAAAAGCATTTTTTTGACAGTCATTACTAAAACTGTCAATACAGTTAAAATATGTAGTATCATTGATTAAGTTTAAGAAAACAAGTAATAGAAGAAAGTTCATTCAGACCTGGGCTGCTGCTTGTATTAAAATAAAGCTGTTACATTAACTCTTTCTTTTCCAGCATCAACTCCCAAGGCCCCCCCCCATTATTCACTTCTACCTGTTCAAGCACTGTAAGTTTAAATTCATGTTCCAGGCAAGATATAAGGTGGTTAGACAATGCATTTGTTTTGCTTTTGTTCCATATTGCATATAAATGTTTGTAAAGTCTGTCTTTTAACATACATTCACCCCCCAGATTTAATAATCGTCCGTGCAGGACTAGTCTAGTTTTGCATGGAAGGGGCCGCTTAGGTGGAGGAAGGCAGCTCGCCATGCATATTAAAGAAGGCATGCTGCCTGAACTCCTAATCCTACACTGAGCATGGACGAGTGCAGGGGGCATGTCTGAGAGCAGAGCTCTCACAATATACACGCCCCTGCAATGAAGGACTGCAGAATGATAGTAAACAATGAACGAGACCACTCATAGATGTATGTATATCCCCAGCGATATCCCCCCATATGTATAAAAGCAATACTGAAGAACAAAAATAAAAAGGAATTTTTTTTTTAATAAAATGGACGAAATTTAACCTTAAGTGCATGGGTTTTCCCATCGCTTAGTTACAGTTAATACAGGTTAAATAGCAGAAAGAGGATAAAAAGCAAGATAAATGCAACTGAAGCAGTACAGCAATACTGTAGTGTGCAGAGCATTCACCGTACAAGCAGTCATTCCAGGTTCGAGTTCCCCCCTGCAGTCCATTTCATTTTCTCTTCCAAATCACTTTCTAAGATAAATATTTTTATTGCATAACCTAATAAATAACATATATTTCTGAACTGCAATACTGCATTTAATGTAGATGTGAGGAGTCAGTGTCATAATGTTGCAAAGTCCACAGATAATCACGTGAGCCATTCAGTATCAGAGACAAATGGAAGGTAAACTGTGTAATGAATTATAGCTCCATAATGTCTTCAAATTTCCACCTCCCTAAGAAGCATTACACTATTACTGTCTAAAATGTAGCACTAGTAAGCGGTAGTAAGCACTTTTAAGCACTAGTAAGTGGTAGTAAGCACTCTTAAGCACTAGTAAGTGGTAGTAAGCACTCTTAAGCACTAGTAAGCGGTAGTAAGCACTCTTAAGCACTAGTAAGTGGGTTTAAGGCCATTTGTACTGGGGTAAGCAATGTGCACAGAGGTGAATCAAGATGGAAGCTAACTCTCTGTAACCATATGTAACCGGAGGTTAGCATTGCTTACCCTCGCACAAAGCCATGCAAACCTGCATACAAGTGCTCAAAAGTGCCTTGATCAGTCAGTATGCATCAGCCGCCATTCTGGGCAGGAAAAATAACCAGGTGCCCACCCATGGACAAGTCACAACAGCATCTACATGGTCATAAAGCTGCCTGGGCTGTGGGCTGAGCAGGAGGAGCATGCATGTCTAACCTTGTGTATGTGTACTGCATGCGTCCAGGTGATGTAGCACATACCTCATGTCTCTGTGGAGCTCCCTGTGTACCAGACCCTGGACCTAACTGTGGGTGACAGAAATATGTCTATGTGTGCTCCTTGGTGGGAACGCACCATCCCCTGAGATGGTTCCACACGAAGGTAGTGCAGGAACAGTAGATAATGAGGTTCCATGGTGGGTCATGGATGTGATGTGGCCTGGTAACATGTCCACATTAGGTGAAAGAGGTGTTCCTCCTGGCAAATATCCCCTACATATACTATTGTGTCACTGTCATGGAACATATGTGGGTTGTAATAGTCCACACAATCCCAGAACATGTCCAATAGCATGTATAGATATCCCCAATAACACAGAATGGCAGATGTGTAGCAATCACATAGCAAGCATACCACATGCATATGTGGAAACATAGTGGCAGTGACAATGGCATGCAGGTGAAATACTCCGTAACAGGCCAGCAATTCTAGTGTCCCCACAGGGATCATGTCTATAAACACATAGCAGAAAGTGTTTTACAATACAATATATGTCCCAATGGTAGATAAACCGGAGCCATACCACTGTGAACATTAAGTTGGAGCTGATATGGTGGTGGGAGATTGATATGTGTATTGTATTATGATAACCATGCCATATGAGTTGCTCAGACATATGTCCATCTTTATGCCTTTCAGGGACAATGGCACATCCAAGGAATCCAGCCTACAGTGTCGCTGAGGAGGACATCATACTCAACAACCTCATCCAGCACTATCATCTGCTCTTCTCCGGGACAAGCCACGATCATCATGAGTGCACCGCCATGTGGAATAATGTGGTCTGCAGGGTAAATAAGGTGGGCATGCACAGCCATACTTATGAGCAGGTCTGCCATCATTGTAGTGACCTGCTCCGCCATGTACGTCGCTGTGCCACTGCCATGTGGGGTGACCACCTCACAATGGTGAGGCATAACATCCATCCCCCCTCACCAGAGTTGAGGAGCTGCTCATGAGCCTGGTGGCACCTGCCCGCCCACAAGAGCTACAGACCTATACATAATTGGAGATGGGAGCTACCCACACAACAGACATGGAGCATGCAGGTAAGGTTCCAGGGCATATCAGTAGACCACTGTTGTGTATGCATCTGTACAGGTAGATCATGCATATGTGAGATGTACAGTCTGTTGCTCTGTAGTACTGATAATCAGTTGTACATAATCTGTAGTAATGTGGACTTCAGCTGTTGTTTTACTGTAATATTGCACCCACCCTGTAGCAATGCCACAGCTGTGGCCACTGACATCAACTCTATCTCATCCCAATGTAGGTACCTCTGGGATACTGGCAAGGCAGTGGCCTGATGCTGGTGAGTATGGTTTAAGGTCATGCTTGGCAATATACTGTACATGTCATAGCTAAGGTGTAGGCCATGTACACATCTAACACACCTACCCATAATGCATGCTGTACATGTTCACTGACAGAGCACACAACTCACTAATGGGATTACCAGCCTCAAACACATGCAATACACAGACCATCTCAGACAACTGTGGTTACACTCCAGTGCATATTGACCAGGCACAAGTGACATCTGCCTAACATACACATCTATGTCATCACAGAGAAATTGAACATGCTACACATAAGAAAATCCCAATCCCTCTGCAAACACACGTTCTGGGGTCCTAAACCTCATCAACAGATTAAACAGAATGTGCTGGAGGGATAGGGCCCTGTCCCGGGGAATTTCCACACTCTGGAACTGACTACCCATTCATGTCAGGCAATGCTACTCATTGGCCCTCTTTACAAAAACACTTGACATCTGGATGGGAAATGGGGAATTCATCTGTGCCACAGCCTGACATGGGCACAGGGGAAGAACATTATTGGGTGGTGCATGCCTGGGAACCCCTGTGGCTAGTCTTATGTAGGCCCCAGGACCAATAGACTAGTACTCACCTATGAACCTATGTGTACCACAGGCAACATCAGCCAGGGCTCACTACATATATGATCTGCATAATGGTGGGATATTGCCAAAGCCATGTGTTGCAATGTGTTCTGATGTACCAGCACCATGTTGGGGAAGTTCTGGAAGTTGCAGTTATGATACATGTGCTGCATAATCCACACCTCACCCCAACCCAGGGATGACATCCCCATCTGTACCTTGCTGGTTCCACTGTATACCTGCATGTTTGCCCTTCACTGGCAGGGAATATGCCAGTACCCATGGTGTTCCTAGTTTGGGATACTGCAATATGATGCACATGGGTAGACCACAGATGTTGAGCATTTGCAATGTAGCAGGAGATGGTGAGGGTGTGTCATCCTGAGACACAACAGTGCACTGGAGGGGAGAGACAAACCCAGTAAGAATGGCTGTATCTGCACACAGTCAAGGTCATGAAGTGTGGCAGACATAACCCTGACTCCATGGCACTAGTGATGGTACTGTGTGACCTCCAAGGGCTGTGCACATGTTTAGAATGCAAACATGCAGGTTTGGGGAACATTTGCAGGGCTGACTGACCAACTAACTGGCTCATGATGATGGCCCATGCTACTATACCCCTGCCAGGTATTGTGACTACAGTAGTACACATTGCAGTTATTGCTACACACCATCATGATATGTGTGTGCACATATGCACCCACAAATGGTATGCATCCCAATCAGCATCTGCACAACTGACACATATGGCTCATAATGCAATTGACTGCCTAGATCATATGTCGCATATCAGGTATGTGTAGTGTTGCCATATGCAGTAGTGTTGCGCCATGGCATGTCATGGTAGAGGGTGCCATGTCAGTAATGGTATGTACACTCACCGTAGGTACAGTAAATTGAGTCTGTTGTCAGTCAGATATGCATAATCATGATGTTTTCACAAACATATCATCCAGTCCAGTCATGCAACAGTACAGAGAATGTATACCATCATCTAGATGTATGTGGATAAATATATTAATATGTAAACAAATACAATATATCTGTATATGTAGATATATATAATTTCTAAATCTATATACGTTTATATTAATATATATGAACATATATACATGCAAATGCCTACATCGACACATATATGTGTCTACACCTATACATCTACATATACACCGCAGGTTACATATGTGTATGCAGATATACATCTATGTAGGTATATACAGACCTAGTCATATATATGTAAGAATATATATATATATATATATCTATATATATATATATATATATATATATATATATATATATATATATATATATATATAGCCATACATTTGTAGATAGCAATGGCAGATTAACAAACACATATGTCCACATGCACTTTTAATGGGGTTGAGAGGCCCCACACACTACATGTCTTGTACAAATAGGCCTCCCCACCACAGTCAAACACGTCCATCTGCAATACACTGCCAAGCGTTGCAGATCCCTTAACCAGGACCTGACACGACATGGGCACAAGATGTTAACAGTACTGCATGCCACCTGTATGATGTCAGGCTGGTATTGGTGACATATCATGCAGTACAGTCTGCCTCTCATAGGAAATGTAAACTGTGGAAGCCATCAACATCCCCAGGATACAGATACACAGATATGCAGATACATATGTACATATATATATATATATATATATATATATATATATATATATATATATATGGATATATATATATATATATGGATATACATGTGACTACACATACACATGCAGATATATGTACAGTAAGATATATATGTAGAAGATGCACACAATACGGAAGAGCCACTATGCCTACAGTTAACACCTGAACAACTGGACACTGTATGGGCCTCCCATAAAATGACAGTCATTGCCTGCAACATATACACACAGACAGGTCATAGGGAAAACACCATACATAGGTTTGTAGAAATGTAATATCTTTCATTATGTACTATTACAGTTCTATATGCCATGTCATATAGCTGTTCAGACACTGACTTCCATATAAACAGAGGAATGCAACTGTGAAACAGATATACTGATACAGTAGTCTGGAAAGGTTCACAACTGCTGCTGACCAGGCCAAGCCCTTTGATTTGTACAATAGTGAGGACAGACTGGGCCACAGGATACCTAACAATCAACAGTATGTAATGCAGGTGTATAGTTCAGAAGCCTCTATCTGCACTCTGTACAAAATCAGTAGGTGGTAAAAGACATCATGTGACCAAATGGGTTGTAACTGTTACATAACAAGGCATAACTGACACCATCACATGCACACTGACAAACATAGCAGTCTGTATGGCAGGAGACGGTAGGCATGCATTAACCCAAGATATGTAAGTAATGTAAATATAGGTAAAGTATACATTAGTGTACTTCCAGATACCTTAAAGCAGCTCACCCCTGATACCCCCGCATATTTTCACAGCCTAGGTCATTTATGGTGCCCCCCCCAGACTCGTTAATACAGGACCATATACCACTGTTACATACACTGGCCTCTGGAGTGCATAAGAGCACACATGTATTGTGTAGGTGACACCCACACACATATAGCCCCAGCCCCACCGTATGTGTGGGGGATACAACAGAAGTGGACTGATGGCAACAATGGCAGTGTGATATACGCACAGCCCACTATGGAACATGTCATATGTGCAAAGCTTGATATGTAGGTGGAGGACAGAGGCTGGGACACAGGCACACATGTGGAGAACTGTTGCCATACACTAAGCAAGTTGCAGGTGTTACAGGACAGTCTGCAACATACCCTTAGTCAGGGTATTGAGGTCAGAAACAGAAATGGATGTAGCCATGCACTGATAGCACTCAACACACACACACACTGCCAGTGAAATATCTGACACAGGACCTGTGTGGTGGACAGACAACACATGATAGGCACACCTCTGGCCACCAAGAGGATAGGTCCACATTTGAGAGCTATGCAGACTGCATTCCAAGGTAAAGTTGTTTGTACACACAAATCCTGTAACACCAGTGCTGTACAAAGCATAACACAACTCTACTCACACTCTGTCTGTAGTTCCTGAACCTCCTACAGATATGTAGCTGCCCTGAGTGTGCAGGTTCTTCTGTAAGAGGTATTGCTACCTGCTGTCTGTAACACTGATGCCCACACATAAGAAACATGTCCATCACACAGGAAATGTAAAGGGACCACACCCACATGATGTAGGGATTTATAGTAGGGGGGTTGCCATGACAGTGGTAATTAGAAGTACTGCACATGTGTACTCATATGGCTATCTGGATAAGTATATTTACATATATTTCCACTATTTGTCCTGGACATGGAGTGTAGCCCTACCCCAGCCCCTATAGTCCCAAAGGCATAGTGCAAGGGGATGTCAGGTATGTATCACAGGTATATTAGTAGACTATTGCTACTGTCATTGGGATTGTCTTCACAGACATGGTGTGTGTGGAAGATCACATCTGTTTATAACATGTGTGCCATTGGCTACTGACAGACATCCTAAGGAAATAATTGTAAAGTACTGCTGCTAGCATGTAATGCCCCTGTGGACTGCAACAGAGATGTTGGCTAATATATGTGGAAGTTCTGGCACACCCTGTACAGTCCAGAGGTGTACACATAAGCCCTTAGTGCACAACATATGTACCATGCCTGACAATATGGATGTAGACAGCCATGTAGATGGGTTTAACACATAATGACTGGCATATATTTGCCACCATAGGTTATGCATTCACACACTCCTGTCTGGCCTGATGCATAATGACTGCTGGTACAGGGGTACCATGGCCACATACTACCCACTAGACATTGACATACATCTGTGCAGCATCCCACTGCTCTGTCTGACATACATGATTTTTAAGGGAGACCCAGCAGCAGTACATCTGGCAAGGATCTGCACATTTCATCTCACTGGGTAAGTACACTAAGCTGCTAGGCATGTACCAATGGACTGTGCAGGCTACGGGCAGACTGGCTCTACAGTGGCCTACATCTCCTATGGGGGAATGCGCATGTACCTGCATATATAGCAGGCTCAACAGGCATGTCACAGCACAGGGCAAGATACACCTGTGTGAAAGTGCATAACCACAACCAATGTGAACACAGCCACATCCACATATGGTAAGCTAGCATAATATTACAGTATGTGGACTATCTGTTCTACGCCATCCTCATATGTGCCACTCACAGAATGACCCTACATATACTGGGCTGCTACACAGTTTGGTCTAATGGCTGTCTGTAGTATGGGACATGTGTGTGTATGGCCCAAAAAACATGTATGCCGATACGGTACCATACAGTGGGGCAGCATGTAATATCAGAGAGGAGGGGAACTAGAACAATGACATCTACCACAGTCTGTACACAGGCTAAAGTACATATTAACAATACACACACTGCCGACATTCACCATAAGTACACAGACCTCAGTACTGTACAAACATCCACGGAATGTCCAAGTTATGTCATGAAATATAACCCCTACTGTACATAACATGTAGCAGTCTGATATTTCACTGGCTTGTTATCAGATATGATGACACTAATTATGGTGTACAGCACATATGCACCACTTCATGCACGACATATGTACAAAGGTTGACAGTGGTGTGGCTGGAAGCACATACACGGGGGCAGTATTGATATGTTGCTGTGATAACCTCATACATTTACTGTTGTAATGGTGTTTGCTGCAACATATGTCCTCTGAGGGATATGAAGTTAGTAACTGTCACAGCCTTCACCATCTGCAGACTGCAACCCTCACACTACTTTCTGCAGTCCACAGATAGATGCTCCATGGCTAACGCATGAAACCAAAGGCACAACACTGCCCAGTCTGCAGATGACGATTCCTCATAAACATGGAACTGACATGGCAGGTATTGAGACATGTACAACAGCTATATCCAGACAAACACTGTTAAACCAACATTACTCCAAATGCAGTATAGCAGCACTTACAGTCTGTAGTCAGGTCAGGCACATCCCCCTCCTGTTTGTTGCCCTCTTTCCACAGTGTATGTTAGAGGTAAATCCCCAGTTCATCTGAGATGCTGTTTGCCAAACAACAGATCTAGTTCCTGCTCACAGTGAATGAAATGGGGCAATACCACCATGATGTTCCTAGATATTGGAGTGTGTTTCCATGCCATTGGCTATGGGAATGTTACCACAGCTGTTCCACATGCGATCAGTTAGGGGAGGGCTGCAGTTCCTGCAGAGGCCATCAGCTGATCATGAGCATCACTTAAAATACACATGCTGCTGCCTAAGCAAAGCAGATTTGGGTCTCCACATCCACCAGTGTGGGAGTGGGAGAGGCAGACAGAGGCAAATACATGTCAGGCAGGAGTGGGAGAGTAAAACTGAAGCATGTTTGTGTCACACACCTACCAGCACAGGGTATCAAACCCCTGACAACTATGTAGTGCTGTCACAGTTTGATGCAGTTATTGGATGAGCCACATGGGTTACCTGTTGTGGAGCACTCAGAACATATATGTGATGGTGAGTGATATCTGCAACAGGGATATGGTAGATATATGGTAGGTGACGTACACATGCCTGTCTGCATGAACAGGTGTCAGCGTCAACACAGCCACACTCTCACAGGGACACACATACATTGACACACTTGGCAGGGCCAGGAGTACAACACATCAGTAGTGGGATTGCCACAACACATCACTGTGCAGCTATCACATGCACCACACAGGTCATACGGAGGTTGTATGGCCAAAGATTATGAGGAGGTGTCAGACATCAGACAGCATGCTTCAGTATGCCCATGGGGGCTCTAGTGAGTGTGGATGTGGATATACACACCATACAACACACACAGTGCCAGTACTGACATGCATGTGTGCATGTCTGCACAGGTGTGTGATGGTCAACTGTGCCAGCAGGCTATACAAGAGTAGTTGATGGGTATACCTTGGCATCAGGCCACATGACAATGGTCTGCATTGTGGCTCAGGGCTGTAGTTTCTGCATTTGTCCACACAGGTGGGTATTGTATCCCCCATCCAGTCACCTGGGTGACTATTGTGTGTGGCCAATGCTGTGCATAGCTTGCCATGTATGTGTTTCTTAGTCCATGACATGGATGTTGTTTAGGATGTGCACACCTACCACATGCATGTACAGTGACATGTGGAACTGTACCTGGGGTGTCTGGCCTATGTTGTGAACACAGATTATCATCAGATGTGCCAGTCCTGCCCACCTATGGCAGGAACTGGTAATAGGCAGCAGGTTTACCCTGCACCTACATTGGTAGCATGCTATCAGCATTCCCTGGTGTCAATGACATCTGTCCATACAGGGCATGTTAAAGAAAAATAAGCTCACAACAACCGTATATTCCTAAGAATAGCAGGTTCAAGATGCCCCAACAGACTCGAAGCTGGAATACCGATGTACACAAGTTTATTAACAATTAAGAGCCACATACAATATGCTCAGTTGCTAATATGGTTAAGCGCTTTCATCTGTCTCAACACAGATTTCTTCAGAACCAATGAAGCTCCTACAATCCATTCCTTTTATAACATTTTTGGTGCCAAAATCATTAAATCAGCAATATTCAATTAAAATGCATTAATTAAAAATACAAATAATATACTATTTTTTAAAAAACACTTTATATTACAATGTTTTAAAACAATCCTATCTACCTAATTATTGGAGCTGTACTATAGTCCAACCTATAAACATATAAGTATTGAACTAAATTATAATCCTATAAGAATTGTAAAGTTTACATATATTATCTTTGAACATCTACTACTTTCATCTTAACGTAATATAACATTCGTCAGCAATTATATACCTTTTCCTCCACTCAATGTATTAATCTCTTGTGATGTTTATTTTCTATATTCTCATTAGGAATATATAGGAACTAATACATTATTACCTTATACTACTGTATCTAGATTACCCTAAATTCAGGTAAATATACTAAATTCCTATACAATGGAATTTAGTATATTTACCTGAATTTAGGGTAATCTGGGATTCCATTTTTGCAAAGAAATTCTGTAAACCACTGGACCCCAGTGGTGTAGGAATCACAGTAAACAAATCTTTCACATCAATGGTTAAAAATACAAGACCTTCATTGAAATCAAGATTATTGCACTTGCTCAAGAAATCCCAAGAATCCTTGCACACATACTGAACATTTCGCACTACACCTTTACAATTTAAATCCAATTATTTTACCAAAGGGGAAGTGATGGAAAATCTAGTGTCCACAGTATGACTCACTGGTGAATTTTCCATGTCTTTATGAATTTTTGGTACACCAAATGTCGTGGGTACCTTGGGGTCTTTCAAAAAAAAAATTGTATTCTTGAATAGTAATCTGTCTTTGTATTAACATGCCATACGATGCTGCATAAATTTTAGAATACGCAAAATTTAACTAATTTAACTAATTTCATAAAACTTGTCTATGTGTCTACAAACAAAATGCTATACATCTTGTCAACAGAACAAGCCCTCCTCCCTTTTCCAGTTTCATGATCCTACCAAGAAGAGTAGTTCCAGAACCGCAAAGTGAAGACAATAGTTCGTAAAAAAGGTAAGTCCTTTATTAGTTGCCAAGTGGTAAAAATCCAAAGACAGTTGGTACAAAGCAGCAAAATCAGACCAAATGGTAAAATCCAAAGTCAGTAGGTACAGAACAGCAAAATCAGACAAGCGCTTTCGCTTGGAGAATGCCAAGCTTTTTCAAGTCAAAAACATTTGCCTGCAGTGAGGCAACTGTTTAAATGAGGATGTTAATTAGTCACATGTTTGATTAGAGCTGAATTGCATTAAGAAACAATTGAGACTGTTTTGAGCAAAAACAGCCAAGTAATAAAATGAAACATTAAAATGTGCATAGGTTAAATTGACATTGCATTGTTTATACATGACTGGTAAACCAAGTGAGTGTTATGATGAAATTAAACTTTGCTTGTCAGGTTTGGATAGAAATGCAAATACAAATACAAGTGGAGGTTTAAAAAAAGCTGTGTGTGATCCAAGTGAGTTTGAAGTCAGCAGTGCTGTGTAATATGAGACTCAGTGTAGTGCTGTTATGTTAGCCTTAAAAATAGATGTTATGATGCATATAAATTTGCACTACTTGGTGACTTGGGGCAAGTGTGTTCCATGGGCAAAGAAACAGTGTTGAAAAATAGTGAAAATAGGATGAGACATGCTATAATCTAGCCCTTCTGAGCTTCAGAACCGAGCCTATACTAAGTGTGCCATTTAACCGGGGGCCTGCCTGCATCTAGCTTGAGTTGCCAGACAAGCTCCCTGTATTCAGTCGATTCCCAGTCCCCTCCTCTAATGTTAGGGTTCACTTGTTCAAGGATCATGAAAGACAACTTGTAGTTGGGACATGTAAGTGAGTGTTTGAAAAAAGCGTTGCTTTCCTTTTCTTTTCAATGTCGTAAGTGTGTTCGTATAGCCTTTTCCTGAATTCCCTCTCTGTTTTGCCCACATAAAAGGCACCACAGGTGGTGCAGAGCCCGATATAAACAACCCTTTTGTTCCACATGAAAGTGACAGGGGGATCTGATACAGGTGTGTCTGGATGCAAGGTGGATGTGGGATTTGTTTGCAATGAGAGGACATTGCTTGCAGGCACCACATTTGAAGGTGCCCTTGTTGTTGTGAGAGTTGTGAGTAGTTGCAATGGGTTTTCTCGAAGATGTCTTTGAGGTTTTGCCCTCTTCCTCCTCACAAAATTAGGTTTGTCGAATGATACTCCTGAAGTCGTCATTGCCAGCCAGTACAAACCAGTATTTGGATACAATAGTTTCAATTTGTTCAGAGTTGTCGGAAAGTGTAAATGAAATTGCCGTCCATTTCTTTGCTCTGTTGTAACATGAGGTTGGGGATCTGCACTTGCGTGCGTCCAAGCAGTGGGGGGTATAAGGAATCCCTTTTGGCAAAGATTTCATCTTTTATTGAGTTGAGCAAGTTCTCAGGATAGCCTCTTTGGGTGAACATGTCATGTAGATTGTGAGTCTCTTCTAGAAAATCGGAGAGTTTACTGCACATTCTGGATGCTCTTATAAGTTGGCCCTTGACTATGCCCTTCTTTTGATGAAAAGGGTGTTGACTCTCGTAGTGTAATAGACAGTTCGAAAAAGTGGGTTTCCTGTAAACCTTGGAGTGTAGTTCCAAGGATTGGGCATCCCTATAAATGGTAGCGTCAAGATAGTGCAGATGTTCATGACTGATGTTGTGTGTGAAAGTCAGAAACTCTGTGGTACTGTTGATGTATTCCAAAAAACTCGACAGTTGGAGTTCAGTACCTTTCCAAATGAGGCAGATGTCGTCAAGGTATCTGCAATAGAAGGTGACAAACTCTGCCCAAGTGGTGCCACCAACTATGCCAATGTGGTTTTGCACAGATGGGAACAGGACTACATTTTTGGCACCACTTGGGCAGAGTTTGTCACCTTCTATTGCAGATACCTTGACGACATCTGCCTCATTTGGAAAGGTACTGAACTCCAACTGTCGAGTTTTTTGGAATACATCAACAGTACCACAGAGTTTCTGACTTTCACACACAACATCAGTCATGAACATCTGCACTATCTTGACGCTACCATTTATAGGGATGCCCAATCCTTGGAACTACACTCCAAGGTTTACAGGAAACCCACTTTTCGAACTGTCTATTACACTACGAGAGTCAACACCCTTTTCATCAAAAGAAGGGCATAGTCAAGGGCCAACTTATAAGAGCATCCAGAATGTGCAGTAAACTCTCCGATTTTCTAGAAGAGACTCACAATCTACATGACATGTTCACCCAAAGAGGCTATCCTGAGAACTTGCTCAACTCACTAAAAGATGAAATCTTTGCCAAAAGGGATTCCTTATACCCCCCCACTGCTTGGACGCACGCAAGTGCAGATCCCCAACCTCATGTTACAACAGAGCAAAGAAATGGACGGCAATTTCATTTACACTTTTTCCGACAACTCTGAACAAATTGAAACTATTGTATCCAAATACTGGTTTGTACTGGCTGGCAATGACGACTTCAGGAGTATCATTCCGGACAAACCTAATTTTGTGAGGAAGAGGGGGCAAAACCTCAAAGACATCTTCGAGAAAACCCATTGCAACTACTCACAACTCTCACAACAACAAGGGCACCTTCAAATGTGGTGCCTGCAAGCAATGTCCTCTCATTGCAAACAAATCCCACATCCACCTTGCATCCAGACACACCTGTATCAGATCCCCCTGTCACTTTTCATGTGGAACAAAAGGGGTTGTTTATATCGGGCTCTGCACCACCTGTGGTGCCTTTCATGTGGGCAAAACAGAGAGGGAATTCAGGAAAAGGCTATACCTAACACACTTACGACATTGAAAAGAAAAAGGAAAGCAACGCTTTTTTCAAACACTCACTTACATGTCCCAACTACAAGTTGTCTTTCATGATCCTTGAACAAGTGAACCCTAACATTAGAGGAGGGACTGGGAATCGACCTTGGAATACAGGGAGCTTGTCTGGCAACTCAAGCTAGATGCAGGCAGGCCCCCGGGGTTAAATGGCACACTTAGTATAGGCTCGGTTCTGAAGCTCAGAAGGGCTAGATTATAGCATGTCTCATCCTATTTTCACTATTTTTCAACACTGTTTCTTTGCCCATTGAACACACTTGCCCCAAGTCACCAAGTAGTGCAAATTTATATGCATCATAACATCTATTTTGAAGGCTAACATAACAGCACTACACTGAGTCTCATATTACACAGCACTGCTGACTTCAAACTCACTTGGATCACACACAGCTTTTTTTAAACCTCCACTTGTATTTGTATTTGCATTTCTATCCAAACCTTTTGGACAAGCAAAGTTTTTAATTTCATCATAACACTCACTTGGTTTACCAGTCATGTATAAACAATGCAATGTCAATTTAACCTATGCACATTTTAATGTTTCATTTTATTACTTGGCTGTATTTTTGCTCAAAACAGTCTCAATTGTTTCTTAATGCAATTCAGCTCTAATCAAACATGTGACTAATTAACATCCTCATTTAAACAGTTGCCTCACTGCAGGCAAATGTTTTTGACTTGAAAGCTTACATTCTCCAAGCCAAAGCTTGTCTGATTTTGCTGTTCTGTACCTACTGACTTTGGATTTTACCATTTGGTCTGATTTTGCTGCTTTGTACCAACTGTCTTTGGATTTTTACCACTTGGCAACTAATAAAGGACTTACCTTTTTTACGAACTATTGTCTTCACTTTGCGGTTCTGGAACTACTCTTCTTGGTGTTATCAGTTTTGCTCTTATTTTTCTTCAACAGTTTCATGATCCTAATGTGAGAGGATTTTAGAAAGTCAAGCAAGGCTAAATCCTCCCTTGTAATATTAAATCCTACAAAAGCTTTTTTTTTTCATTGAAACAAGCTCTCATATCTAACATTCACATTTTTTTTCAAACACACTTAACAAGGGATGGAGAGGTAGGTTACATATGATGGAAAAGTTTTAAACCTGGATTTTGTACATCATTATTGTCAAACAAGACAGTCATATTTAATTTATGCACAACCATTTTCAAGTCTATTAGCTCTTGAACTAGATTTGCCCTTTTAGCCATTACAAAAGTGAAAGCTTTTGAAAGCAAGTCCACATGTGTTTGTACTACTGGACAGGAACTAAGGTTTAAATATGAAAGTCACCTGTTTGATTAGTAACAACCTGGCAAAGTTCCGTAGTGTCCAAGAAAGTCGTGACACAGTTCATCATTTCCAGTTCGGCCTCTTCTGGCCATTGTTTGCCCATCTCAGCCCTGAGTGCTGGTGGGGGCGAGGGTATTGTCATGCTGGCCATTGTCCTCTCTGGGCTTGTTGCTTGCCCTTCAGCCTCTCAGAATGTCATAATGGAGAAAAAGCCAAAGGGGAGTCTCCAGAATCGGCTCTTACTGCTGCTGTTGCTGCTCAATGTTGTTAAAGCCAAAATGTTGTTCCGCTTCATTTTGTTAAACATTATTGTACGCTGTGTTGTTGCCCCACTCCTTGAGAAGGGGATGGGATGAGATATGCCTTATTATGAATATACTCTAGTGTATCCCTTTCACGTTTTCTCATTTTTATTTCTTTTAGCTTTTCTGTTTGTACATTAGTGGAATGCTGTACCTTATAATCTTCATAGTTAATATTCTCAGTCATTTTTCTATCCAACACACTGATGTCTTCTACCGGTTCCTCAATAAATATAGTATTATGTTTGACAATAAGTTCCATAAATTTACAACCGTGTCTATCAAACAACTGAAGCAGTTCTTTATGTAGTAGTGAATTGTTTACTAGGCCAGTGGGGTATTTCTAGAGCTTCAGTACTTTTTGAGACGCCATTAATTTTGATGGATTCCATCAAATATGTGTTTTCTAACTGCAGGTTACAAATTTGTAGCAGCCTATGCTCAAAGGCATCCAGCCATTCCAAAAGGCTGCCATTGTTACTCTGTGCATCATGAACTGCAAATTCAATTCTAGGTACTACATGGTTGCTGTTATGATGAAAAATGAGTGGTACATTACCATTTTTGTTGTTATGACCTCCATTTGTAGCAGGAGCCAGTGCTGTTTTCAATCTCAGTGTTCAAAATAAGATATATTCCAACTGGCCCTCTCCCATTCATGTTTTTACAAACATTTGGAAATTGCAAAGAATCAAGTCTTTGAGATACCTGTTGTAACACTAAATTACCCACTGAGTGGTTTAGTTCAACTTCTGGTTCAGTAAACAGCGACTGTGAATTGCTAGGACTATCCCAGCCATCTCAAACACAAAAACTTGTAAAAGGAACAAAACCCAAACTTTTAAAATCCAAGAAGTTATGGAAACCATTACAAAACACATTGTTTAATATAAAGTATAAACAGATAAGCGCTTTTGTCTTTACACAATAAAAATACTTCTTCAGATAAAAAAAAAAAACACACACACACACAAAGAAAAACACACACACACAAAGAACAGTGTATTTAAAATCCACTCTATGAAGTCATGACCAGTAGTTTTCAAAGTTACAATGTGCCATTTGACTGATGTTGTAAAAGAAACTAAAACTGCCTAATCTCAAAGCCTTCTAAATAAAAAGCATCTAGATAAAAGCAATTTTTTAACAGTCATTACTAAAATTGTCATTACACTTGAAACAATAAACACATTTATCGTTAATAGACTTTAAATTTAAGCAAACAAATAATACAACAAAGTTCATTCAGACCTGGACTGGTGCTTGCACTAAAATGAAGCTGCCACTTAAACTCTTTCGTTTCCAGCAGCAACCCCCAAGGTCCCCCCTGTGATTACATTCTACCTGTTCAAGCACTGTAACTTTAAATTCATGTTCTGGGCATGACAAGAAAGAAGTGCGTCTACATCACTTCAGTGAATACTTACTTTATCGAATTGCTATTCGTTGAACCCACATTGTTAAAACCTCTCATCAAATGGCTATTTTATCGATCTTTTTCACAGGGAAAAGCAACAGCTGGCCAACATATAGCGCCTGTCACTAAATTCTAAAAATTTAAAACCCACCCAAGTGGGGGGCTTTGACCCACTCCACTCCTCAATTAAATATACCAACTCCGCGATTGCACTACAGTGGTGAAGAGGGCAAATTCCCCAATGATGGCTAACCATTGTTTTCCCTGTAAAAAAAAAGTTTGATGAAATGGTCATGCGATGAAGAGAGGTTTCGACAATGTGAGTTGGACGAATAGCAATTCAATAAAGTAAGTATTCATTTAAATGATATAGACACAAAAGAAATAGGGTGCATCATTCAAGCTATTTATTGAGACTTGGAGAGTTAGGGGTGGAAATGGAGGGATGGGCTGTAGATGGCAATAAAGGGATGCCTTATGCAAGAAGCAGGAGAAAGCAGCAAGACAAATAAAGGATTAATAGAACAAGTATTCCAGATATAAAGGAGAAGGAACAAAGAAGGAAGGGTGGAATGTTTTTGTCTTCTCCTTAATCAGTTGGTCTACCTAGCCTTCCTGAACTTCACTCTCCCCAGACACAGAGAATGGCTGTGGACTGCAGCAGGATCAAGGCATCCCAGGTCTGCGTCATACTGCTCCTGCCAGGAGTACTTTCCCTATTTTCATCCCCATCATGTGCCTGCTCAGGTAACTCTTTCTGGGTGGGCCATGAAATAGGGAACCACACTAACCTACTCCTTGATTCAAGGAGCTAATATCAGCAAGTCATCCCACACACTCACACTAAGGAAGCACTTCATAGTTGTTTCCCTGGCCTCCATCAAGAAAATTGTACAATACTGAGTGCCACATATACACACTTATTAATCTTTCCCAACCAGGATGGCACACCCATTCTGTTCTGTCATGTCATTGCTTCAGACATCCAAGCCACTAATCGCAGCCAGATTACCTGCATTGTAGTCAGGACGTTATCCTTCTACACCAATGTATTATAACTCCCTGTATATTAACTTCAAAACTGATCAAGTTTCAGTGTATGAAGACAACTTCCTTGCACCTAAAGTTTCATGGTCTCAAATGTAGCATGGCTAAAATGTGATACTACATTACCACTGACTAAAGTGGAGTGATTAACTGTTTCAGCATTACTGAACTTGTTGAAACTGTGTGTTCTAATCCAGATTCCAGAATGGAAAGCTGGATTTCGTGAAGGGAAAGCAGTAGGCATCAGCTTGACTGGCTCAGACCTTTGAGCTTAGCATGGAGAAATCCAGAATGAAGACAGCAAGGGCAACTTGCTCAACATTAAGAAAACATTTGACACTGCAGGATGACTATTCCTATATAAAGTAATGAAGAAGGTGGGATAAGGAGACAGAAGACTGCTCTGGACTGCAAACCAGGAATAAGAGTTAAATGTTAGCCTCAAAGGAAAGCTAGAAATAGTGAGGCACAAGACAGTGGTACGCATTATTTCCAAATCTGTTTATTCTAGGGATGGTGGTGGTGCTAGTCAAAAGAATAAGGGCATAGCTATAGGAACAGGAACCAATAAAGCCAACTTAATGCTGTTTTCAGATGACTGCATGGTAAGGACACAGAGACTGGAAGAGGTCTGGGGGGGTGGCTGAAGTTATTCAAAGATTTCAAGAAAGAGTCAGGGCTAGTGAATAACTTATCTGTGACTATTTTGTTTAGGCCAGTGGAAAACATGGTGGGAAGTAGTAGATTAGGAGGTATACAAGAATAATAGGGTCAAAATATAGAGTAAAAACTATGACAGAGTTTGTATCAGATGGTGATAACAGAGAACACCTTACCTAACCTCTTTTATTGCATAGCACTGAGGATGTTACAGCAGTAGTATAGCACCGAGGATGTTAGAGCAGTACTATAGCACTGAGGATGTTACAGTGGTACTATGGCATTGCGGATGTTGCAGCGCTAGTATAGCACTGTGGATGTTACAGTGGCACTATAGCATTGTGGATATTACAGCGGTACTATAGTACCAAGGATGTTACAGTGGTACTATAGCACCACGGATGTTACAGCAGTACTATAGCACTGTGGATATTACAGCAGCGCTATAACACTGTGGATGTTGCAGCGGTACTATAGCACTGAGAATGTTACAGTGGTACTACAGCACTGTGGATGTTACAGCGGTACTATGACACTGTGGATGTTACAGCGGTACTATGGCTCTGCTGATGTTACAGTGGTACTATGGCACTGCGAATTGTACAGTGGTACCATAGCATTGTGGATGTTACAGCGGTACTATAGCACTGTGGATGTTACAGTGGTACTATAGCACTGTGTATATTGCAACAGTACTATAGCACTGAGGATGTTACAGTGGTACTATAGCACTGTGGATGTTATAGCAGTACTATAGCACTGAGGATTTTATAGCAGTACTATAGCACTGAGGATGTTACACCAGTACTATAGCTCTGAGGATGGTAGTATAGTCAACAGCTGTCACCATAACATTCTGGCATTTTGTAGAGATTGTAATGAGGGCAAGTGTATCACTTAACCTACCCACTCATCATCTTTAAAAAAGAGTTGGAAGAGAGTATTACACAACCCCTCCCTTACAAAAACCATTAATCCCATTGTTTGTCTCTGTGTCTTTGTGCACTCACCTGTGTACCTACGAAGCTATCTAAGTAAAAGTAATGTCAGCCCATGTGGTGAAAATAACCTAAAAATGCCTGCCCGCCTACCTATCTAATGATCAAATTCAGCTGTGGACCTGTCCTACTTAAAAATAATGTTGGACCACGCAGTATAGATAGTAACAGACAGACAGTTGTCTGTTCTCGCTATTCTCTATTCTGGGCAAAGACAGGAAAGATCTAGTGGTTTTTACAACTGCCAGTCAGATGAGGGAAAAGTATTACAGAAAATGTGATGAAGAGGAGTGTATCTCACAGGAAAATGGAAATGTTTATAGGTTCTTAGGTGTTTACCAGGCTAATGACCACAAGAGCCTTTTTAAGCCCAGCCATGGATCCCAAATCTTCTGGTACCCTTGGTAAGTGTAAGCAGAGGCTTGGAGATGAAAAATTTACAAGCAGGGGTCTGGGAGTATGAGCCATTTACAAGTTGCCTGTGTCCATTAAAGACAGAGGTGCCAAGACATGGATACATTTCCTGTTCCTCATCTAATTTTCCAAGTTGCACTCGAATTGGGTTATGAAGGAGCTCTGCTTTGCATGGATGGGAAGCCTGTTCCAGAGATGGGGTAGTCTCTGGGATGCATACCTGTTTCTCCAGCAGGTCTTAAGGAATGTGGAGATACTAATAGGAAGAATAAAATGAAATGAGATATAGGGAATGATTAAATGTGTCACTACTCATGACATGGGAAGAAAAGACACTTTCTATGCAACAAAATATGAGAACCATAGAAATGTATGTGTGTGTGTGTGTGTGTGTGTGTGTGTGTGTGTGTGTTTAATATTTTAGACATAACGATTATGTTAATACTGTTAATGAAATATTAAGTATTTCACTAAAGGGATAAGTAATGACTATAGATGTAATGTGACATGGTATATCACTTTTGTGTGAAATACATCTTACCTCTGTGGTTATATTTCTTTTCATGTCTTTTGTATGTATAAGTGGCTGGTAGACTGAGCCCTTTGCTTTTAATTTGGAAAATAAGTTTAAAGATTTTATACCTTGTGTCAGTTCTTATTATCTGGATTGTTATGATTTTGTTTATAAATTAAACACATTTCTGATAAGTTTAGTTAAAGCTATATATATTTTGGTTGCAGACAATATACTGCAAAGCAATATAAAATGAATATGGCTTGCAAAACGAAAAACTTTTTCATTTAGGTTTCTGCAAGTTAGACTAAGACTACTAATAATCTGTCAGTTTTAGATGTTTGGGGAAGGCAATTTTTTTTTTTTAAATAATTTTTGAAAAAAGAATTCAGTTATATATTAGAATTATTGATGATATTTCTTTGATCTCTAAGGGTTCATCTGTTAGGTGAATTTTCACATGCAAGTCAAACATAGCACAACATTTTGGGGTTTAAATTTGTCCATAATTCACTTTTCAAAAGTTAAAATGGAAGAAGTGCCAAAGTCAGTTTAAACACCAACATTTATAAAAAGCCTTCCCAAGCTAATATCTTGTGCAGCAAAATGATTCAATGGCAGGATTTCTGTCTTACAGTTCGAGTCCAAAGTTCAGTCTGTCTGGACGTTTCTTCATTGTCTCGAGTTTGCATGTTCTCTCTCTGTGTACATGGATATTCCCTGAGTGCACTGGTTTCCTCCCAATAACATGTTGATTGACTCGTGACACTAAAAACACACACGCGCGCACACACGCACATGCACACCCACACGCACACACACACACTAGCTAACAAATGCTATCTGAATAAATAATCACAGTTGTCACCATAGACGCACATTAAAATATAGTGGCTTCTCAAACAGTTTGAGTGGCACTCTACCACTAGCAATTCCATTTTTTTTTGTATATTGTTGTGAGAACAAAGGTTAGTGCAGCGAGTAGTAGTATTTCATAGCAACAAGCTCAGCTCAAATGCCTTCTGTACAGAGTCTACATATATTCCTTGCCCTCAAGTGATTTTCTCCAGGTACTTCAGTTTCTTCCCACATCCCAAAAACATGCAGTAGGTGAGAAGGTGACTCTAAATTGTCCATGGGTGTATGTCAGGTGTTGGTGTGATACAGAAGAAGGGAATGCCAATCTAGTTGTATTCCCTACTTGGCAAGTATGCTCTGTTGATGGCAATTATTGTTCAGGGGGTCACAATGCTAGATGGAATGTGATTCAACCAGGGATGGTCCACCCCAGGTGCAAACACTAAAGGAGTGCAGGCATGCCTTTTAAAAGCTTTTTACATTTTAAAACATGAAAAGCTTGAACTAAAACCAGAGCTGGATCTTTTAAGAGTGTTCTTCTCTAAGAACATTGTGTCTATGCATCCATGTGTGCATCAAAGCACTCACCTGTTCCATAGTCCTTTTTGACATCCCACCTTTCCGCCATTCAGTACAGAATTTAAATACGTGTGCATGTTTGTGTGCGTGTGTGCACATGTGCGTGTTTGTGTGAGCATGTGCATGTAGGTTTGTGTGTCCATGCACGTGTTTGTATGTCTCTTTGTGCACGTGCAAGTGTTTGTCTGTGAGTGCACGCACAAGTGTTTGTGTGTTTTAGGGAGTAAGTTAATACCTCTTAAATCTGAACAAAGCCTAAAATACTGTCTGGACAAAAGTCCAAAAATAGGGACAGACTGTAAATATTGCTCTTATAAACTGTCAGGGTTAGAAATGGATCTGGCTCTCCTTAGCACAACTACAGAAATACAGTATACAGGAAGGGGAGCCACATGACTGAATAGATGTGGAAGCAGAGATAAAAATAATAAAATAAAAATCCATGTTTTATAATAAAGACTGGCACCTTGTGTAATACTCGCCACAGACTTATTTGTCTCAACGTGTTTACAGCCAATATCCTGCTAGGACATAATCTTCTCAATATGTCTACAGTTAATTTTCTACTAAACAAATAATTTGCAATAAACAAAATACCATTTGTTGTTCTCTGGTCTGCACTTAATCATGCCTTCATTTTAATACAATCTGTTTTGCAGTAGTCCATTTTCTTCTTTACTTTTGAAGTTCTAACACATTATTCTGAGTGACATGGACTTCTATTAGTTTGTTTGCTTTTTGTTTTCTAATTTTCAAAATAAGAACTCATTTATCTTTTGTGTGTATATATTAGTATTATACAAGAAACAGCAGGACTCAGAAAAGGCTTTAGGTTCCAGTATAAAAGTTGTTTAATAAAACACAATAAAACACAAGTGCTTTCATAGGTCTATCCCACTTCTTCAGATGTATTTACAATTTAGATAAAACAAACCCCTTTTACTTATATACCCACAGAACAAATCACATGACATATAAATAAAAACATTTAACACATTTAAAGCAACCAATACTACATGTGAGACCTATAAGTAAATCAGCTTAAAAACTGACATTATGCAAAGAACTAACTTCTCAGTGAGGTAGGTATTCACCTTCAGGAAAGTAATACATGAAAACAAGTTACCTGAACAATGGCCTTAATGTTAACTTAGGTTTTATAGGAACATATTCATTTAACCCATGGCCAGAGTCAGCTCTTAGCCTCACTATCCACTTTGCCTCAACTCTTCCGTGGCATTACGTAGATCTTCACCCCTGATATTTTCATGGGTTCTACCTATTGCAAGAAATTTAAGTTAAGATCAAAGCCATTGTTCAGGTAATTTGTTTTCATGTAGTATGTTTGTGAGGGTGAATACCTACCTCAGTGAGAAGTTAGTTCTTTGCATAATGTCAGTTTTTAAGCTGATTTACTTATAGGTCTCAAATGTAGTATTGGTTGCTTTAAATCTGTTAAATGTTTTAATTGATATGTCATGTGATTTGTTCTGTGGGTATATTAAAAAAAGGGGGTTGTTTTATCTAAATTATAAAGACTTCTGAAGAAGTGGGATAGACCTACGAAAGTGCTTGTGTTTTATTTAAACAACTTTTTTACTGGAAACGTGAAGCCTTTTCTGAGTCCTGGTGTTTCTTGTGGTTTACTGGATATTGCCTTTTTCTTGGACTTGGAAACTTAGGAGTTTTGGTGACATTTTTGTTCTTATTGGTCTTTATATTAGTATTATGTCCAACAGCATGAAAACTGTCAATTATTTTTACAACCTGTATATTTCATTTGCTTTACACCAGTAACATACGTACCTCTCAAACTCTTAGCACAAGAAATCTAGGCAAAGCCTAAAATAATTGGGGAACAAAAGGCCAAAAATAGGGACATAGTTTAAATATTGATATTATAAACTTTAAACATTGCTAGAATAACAGGATTTGTGTTAGCATGCATTTTCTGAACAACATGGAGTCTGAAACTCAAATGTATGTCGTTATTTAGAAACTTCATTCCTCAGTGATTTACCCAAAAGCCACACGTTTTGTGAGGAACAGATCAAAAATCTTAGGCAAAAATCTGGACATTTGAGACATATGCAGGTTAGTAAATTTCCTCAGGCTCAAACCTTGTACCTTGGTTACAGGAAACAAAACCCTGGATCCTTTACACCAACTACCAAACTAGTAACAAATGAGTTTTGATGCATTTTCAAGGAATTCAGTTTCAATGCATTAACAAGGAATTGTAAGCGTCAATGCATTTTCAAGGAATTGTGAGCTTCAAGGTAAGACAGGTTTACTGCTACTCATGCACACATTAAAATATAGTGTTTTCAATGTGCAGATAGCATACTTGTTGTTTGATGGAGAAGGCTGGGGGTTCTACTCCCACAGCATGTAGATGGATTGCCAATACTGTGTTGTACTTTAATGGGGAGGGGGCAAGGGTGCTGCAGTCATGAAGTGTGTCACCCTTTGGATGAGAGGGCTAGTAACTATGAACATGTTGTCAGTCATCCATTCCCTTTTGCAATATTACCAGCTTACCTTTTTTTGTTACTGTAGCATAGGCAATTTATTCTTCAAGGGCAACAAGCACTGAATGTGTAGATGAAACACTGAAATGTAAAGTTATCTGCTAGCAGCAAACTCCTCAATAGTTACAGATCTGATTAATGTAGGATTATTCAGAAGACTTTTACTTCTGTAGAGATTGTGTATTTTTACTGGTATTGGTGGATTTAATGACAGAAGTTTGAGTGGTTTTATGATTGAAATGTACCAAAATAAGTGGTTTTGTCATTATTGGGTGATACGTTTTGTTTCCTTGCTACATTTTGTTTCCTTGCTTAGTGGAAAAATGTTCAAAACTACAAATTTAAAATACACTCTTAACAAGAGGTGCTATATTATACAAGGAATATAATTTAATACAATCAGGAAGGTAAATCGAATGAACACGTGCATGTATAGATTGTCCTGAACATGTGTGCAAGAGGCCTATGGTTTAAAAACATCTCAAAGGTAAACTTTATCTGCCACTGGTCAGATGCATTTTCTTTTAATGTGAGTTTCAAAGCCATTTCAATGAATGTGAGTTTCAATGGCAGAGAAGTTGACTGTTAAAGCTAAGTCTGTTTTCATTGTGACACTATTGTTTTTTTAGCAAATGTCTTTCAGTGTTTGTGTTATAAAAAATATGAAATAAAAGTTTTAATTTAAATACAAATATTGGTGATCAGTGTAGAATTAAAGAAGAAAATAGTTATTTCTCCACAGTAACTCTAAACACTGTGTGCATGCTAAGTAAGTACTGGGGCACGGAATGGCTGCTGGAGTTTAGTGTGTGTGTGTGTGTGTGTGTGTGTGTGTGTGTGTGTGTGTGTGTGTGTGTGTGTGTGTGTGTGGAGGGCCCAATACATTACCTTGCCTAGGGCCCCATTTGATCATGCTCTAGCTCTGAACTAAATGCTTTGTTTCTTCCTTTTGCATGTGTTTGTGTGTCCATGCCTGAAAATGTGGTAAAGGATTGGAGGAAACTCAGAAGGAACTACAGACAAGACTGAGGAAAAACTGTGGTTATTTCAAAATTAACATCAGCCTTCTAGTTGTGCAGTAGTATGATGTAGTACAGATTTTTGCGATGGAAACGTTTTTATTTATTTATTTTTTGTTAAGTTTGTTTTTGTTTTTGTTTGTTTAGTTGAAGCCAGCAAAATGCATTAATCACAGCAAGTGAATCAACAGGGCATTGTGGACTACTGAACTGAAAGTAAGCATTTTTTAATTTCAGTGTAACCAGATTTTCTTATTTTTGGAAAGGGGGAGTGGGATCATGGCTAGGCTTATGTGGGTCTTTCTGCGTGACAGGGTGTGCACATTTATTTAAATATTTTGCATATTTAATATTTATATGCATATTACATATTTTTTTTCCATTGTACTCTTCTGTCCTCTTTTTGTTTTGGTGGGTTAGCAGGTAGCTAGCTAGGTATGGGTTAATAGTGCGCCCTTTCATTTGCTCAGCTTAAATTATGCCATTAAGGCTGACAAGTGAATATTCGTGTTAATAAATTGGTATAATGTTATCCTTTTTTGTAGGGGGAGGGTTGGCCTGCTGTGCTATGGATGCATGTAACTTTTCACTTGATGAGTTTAAATTCCACCCTTAAGGTGCATTTGTGTGAATAAATTGAATATTTATACTTTTTGGGGAATGAGTTGGCAGTAACTTTGTCCTTTTTATATTATTTTAAAAGCTGGTTAGTATGTATTTGGGCAAAATAAACTGGAATATGTATTCTTTTTTTTTCTCATGGGATGGCTAGGCGTGCTCAGTTTTAAGGTGAATATTAATGGCTACTGTGTATTTGTATAAAATAAATTGGGATACTGTATGAAACACATTTGAAACTGTCCCAGTTTTACAGCCTGTTCTTGTATTTGTTTAATATGTTTGGTCTGGCAGCTACTCTCATATTGTTTGCTTAGTTTATAATCTGCCTTTACATGACTAGTGTGCATTTGTATGACTTATACTGCAATCTTTACTCTCTTTCCCTAGGTGCTGTATTTGTAAACTCAAGTTGAAACTGTTCCAGATTTTGCTGAATGCCCCCAAGTTTGCTTCAACTTGATCAGTTCCTAATAGAATTTGAGGTAAACTGTCCTCATAAATTACCAAATCCCAAACTACTGGGTCTTAGGGGTGTGTTGTTAGTGTCATACCCAACTTTCCAAAGTAGACAATAATGCATTTTTGACATTTAGCTTTAGTTCATGATCTTGGCACTAGTTAGTTGTTTGAGACAAGACTTTCTGTAGGATGGCCAAGTCTTTTGGGTATTTTATTTTATTTATTTATTTTACATTTGTTGACCGGGCTAGTCTAGCTGGATACATGTCCCTTTTCAGTAGAGGCCCGGGGAGAAAAGCTCCAACATGAGGAAAAGACACAAAACATTTACATGCAGTAGAAAATAGCATTAACATAGAGATACAAGAAAACAGCGAGCTTTACATGCTGTTTAAATAACATTCACAGATATTATGTAGATAATCTAACATGGTTACATTGTGAAGCCGTGAGGTTAAGATTATAAACTCTGAGATGGGGAAGAGACTAAGGTGGTGGGGACCCTTGGAGTTAGTCTGGTTTAGGACAAGGGCATAACCAGTGTGACTTAAGGAATTCTTTGAGGTAATTTTTGAATTGATTAAGCAAGGTCATAAGTCTTAGGTTGTTTGGGAGGGAATTCCAGAGCTTTCCGATGGAATTGGCATAGAGAGCATCACCTCCTGAGTTATTGGATTTGATGGCTAGTACCTGGACACTTTTTGATGATCGGAGGCAGGTTAGGTTGGAGTAGGGGGTCAGTATTTTGCTCAGTGAGGGGGTTTTGTCCGGTTGGTTAATTATTTTAAATGCTTCAGTGAGTTGGTTGAGTTTGAGAAGATTGGGCAGTTCTAACCAACCAAGTGTCTTTAGGTTAAGGCAATGGTGGGTACGATAAGGCATTCCTGTTATAAATCTGGCTATATGATTATAGGCTACAGAGAGTTTATTGAGCTCTCTCTTATTGAGGAACAAAAGTACCAGGGAGGCGTATAGGAGGGTGGAGAGGAGATGAGTGCGAGCAATGGTTAGTTTGGCATAAGGGGTTAAAAAGTTCTTTATTCTGTACATTGAGCCGAGTTTCTTGTTTGCAGACTTAATGGTTAGGCTAATGTGCATATCAAATTTAAGCTTGTGGTCAATAGTCACACCTAGTAGTTTGGTATAAGAGACAGGCTCTATGATGGTGCCATTGGTGGATTCCACGTGGAAGGTCGTGTTATTAGCATTTGGAGGTTCTTTTCCTGGGGGAGTAGATACAGAGGGGAAAAATAGTAATAACTTGGTTTTAGTTGGATTAAGTATGAGTTTCAATTCAGAGAACCATTTTTCGACTATAGCAAAACAGTGTTGGGTTATTGCTTGGAGTTTTGGGAGAGAGACGTTGGAGCAGATCAGGGTGGAGTCCTCTGCATATTGGATGCAGGTGGCTTTGGGGATGACTGAGTGAAGATCATTTATGAAGATGGAGAAAAGAAGGGGACCAAGTATAGAGCCCTGAGGACACCAATGGCATTGGGGAGTAGGTCAGATAGCCTGTTTTGCCACTGGACAGCTTGTTGCCTACCAGAGAGGTAAGCATTGAACCAACTTATAGCTAGGTTGTTAAGATGTAGGGTTTCCAGGGTATGGAGCAGATGCTGGTGATTGACCATGTCGAAGGCTTTCGATAGGTCAAGAAAGAGAGCAGAGGATATTAATTTATTATTACGGTTGTTATTGACTGAGTCAACAAAGGAGAGAAGGGCAGTGGTTGTACTATGATGGGGGCGAAAACCATGTTGGGTATTATACAAGAGACTGTTAAGGGTGAGGTAGTGTAGGAGTTGTTTGTGAACACACCGTTCCATAATTTTGGCTATTGGAGACAATATTGCTATGGGTCTGTAGTTGGATGTTTCTGTGGAGGTCCCTCCTTTATGAAGAGGGATGATATAAGAGATTTTCCAAATAGAGGGAATGGTAGCTTCAGTTGTGGTTCTGTTAATCAAGATTGATATGGGATAGGCAATGGCATCTGACGCTATTTGTAGGTATTCCGCTGGGAGGTGGTCAGCTGCTAGGGTGGTTGGTTTGAGTTTTTGCAAAAGGGTACGAATATAGGAGGTAGATACTAGTTGTAAGTTAAAGGAGGGGTGAGCTGGGTCATTAGTATGAGTTGCGGATGAGGAAGTAGTGGTAAGCTGACTGGCTAGGGACTGGATGGTCTCGGTAAAAAAAAGAGTTAAAAGTGTTGGCTATTTTTTCTGGAACTTTCCCAATGAGTTTCTCAGGGGTGGGGGTGGTAGATTTACCAGGATGAAGGAGGTTATTAAATCCAGCCCAGAATTTCTTTGGGTTATTCTGGCGTTTATCCTGGAGGTGACAGAAATACTGTTTTTTATCTCTAGTAATGGCTGTTTTAGTTGAGTTGCTAAGCTGTTGAAACTTGATGCGATCTAGAGGAGTTTTAGAAGCTCTCCATTTATTCCAGGCCTGGTCTCGGAGTTTAATTTTAGTTTTAGTTTCTCTTGTTAGCCAAGGTGCTATCCGTTCTTTGGTTCTGATTAGTCGGTTTGGGGCATGGGAGTCGAGTATCTTAAGGAATGTGTCATTAAAGTATGTCACGCTCTCTTCTAGGGGTAAAGTTTTCAGGATGGACCAATTGCAGGATTTGAGTTCTGCAAGGAATTGTTTTGGGACAAATTTCTTCTTGTTTCTAACAAGTCTGTATGAGGGAGGGTTAGTAGGTGGGCATTTATGTTTTATGATATAAGTAATAAGGTGGTCACTAAGGTCATTGGGAAGGGTCCCTGTGGTGTAATTATGTGCGTCTTTGTTGGTAAGGATCCAGTCAACGATGCTCTCTTTTTGCTGAGCATTTCCAATTCTAGTTGGAGATAAAATATTTTGGGAGAAACCATATAAGTTGATAGAATGGGGATTTATGTGTGTGGAGCAGTGGGACCAGTCGATGTTGAAGTCCCCTAGTACTATGGTTTCTTGAGGGTAATTGGTGGCTAACCAGCTGAGAGTTTGCTCTAAGTTTTCTGAGTTCTTCCCTGGTGGTATATAAATTACTATTAGATTAATGCATTTTTGGCTGTTTAGGCATAACTTTAGGGCAATCAGTTCTAAATTAGTGACCTTGGGAGGTTGGAGTGGATTCATAATGATATTCAGTGAATTCCTAAACATTACAGCTATTCCCCCACCCCTTTTATTTACCCAATCAGCCCTGAGGATATTATACCCAGGTGGGAGAATTTCTTCGTCCGTAGTGGCTGGTTTCAGCCATGTTTCCGATAGGCACATAATGTCAGGGGAATGGGTAGCTAACATAGCATGTAAGTGGTGAACCTTGTTGTTAATGCTTCTTAGATTAAGGTGGAATATAAGGAGGGAGCTAGTAGAATTCCGGGCGGATTTAGAGGAGATAGAGTCTGAGGCAGTGTTAGGACCTGGGTTGAGGCAGTGTTAGGACCTGGGTTGGGGTGGATGTCACCATCAATGGTGATACATTTTTTCAGGTGGTCTAAGAGTCTTTGGAGTTTGAATAGCAACTTAAGATTAGATTTAATGGTGGGTACCTTAGGGTGGCGGAGGGTAAGATGCACTATTTTGGAGCCTAGGGTATAAGCAGGGTAGAGAGAAGGTGAGATAGGGTTAGAGGGAAGGTTTGAATGCGTGGTAGTGTGACTCTTGGGGAAGGGAATTCCCAAAAGTGCTTGATTTTCATATCTAGTTAGAAAATAAGGAATAAGAAGGAGTAGTACTGTAAGGGGGATGATAGAATATGGGTTTTTGCCCATGGTATAGAGAGAGAAAGGCTAGTGGGTTGGGAGGACTAGGAGAATTTCCTTGGTAATGAAGGAAGGCCAGGAGTGTGGGAGGGGAAGTGGTAAATTGAGGGGCGGTCGTGATTGGTAGAGAGCAAGTGGGATGGGCTAGTCGACCTAATAAATGTAGAGGTAGTGGGGGCGGGTGGGATATGGGGGCAGGGTATTTGATCAATGCTCCTAGCTTGCTCCTTGCTGGCCATTATTTTGTTTCATTTCATGATTATTACTAAAAGCAATTGTCTTTCTGGAGGCAGTGTTAGAAAAAAATCACCACGGGGGGGTGTTTAAAAAAATGTTTGCTATGGGTGTAAAGAGTGCTAGGTACACCACTAGACTGAACAGCGCATGGATGGATGAGAAGCCATCATTTTTAAAAGAGAAGGTATACTAATAACAAGGTTTCTCATACTTTAAACTTGATCTCTATTTTAATATGGAAAACTATGACAGGAGTGTGCTCTGTAAACAAAACAGAGCAGTGTTTTACGGACATAAATAGCATTAAAAATATTCTGGAAAATTCTGATACCTGCTTTAGAAATTAAATTGTAGTAGAAGTTAAATTTAGATTGCATTCATATACAATTTCATTATTCAAGGCGGAATATGATGCACAACAGTAATTTTTTATTTTAATGGGAAGTTCCCCAAGAAGACAAAACATGCAGGTGTCTAAACTAGGGATGCTATAAACAAATTAAAGTAACATATCAGTTTATGTGCACTGTTACTTCAGACCTTTTTTTCATAATTGTACATTGTGTAATATTTGTGGTATAATTTAATTATCTACTTGTACGCTTTACAAAACATCTTATGAGTATTAGACATCATTTAAGTGATATTAAGAAAATTAACTTAAAGATATTTCTCCAGAACAATTATTTTTATATTTTAGGTGTTGCAAGTTGTCATATCTACTAAGTAAACAAGTTGAGACAACAAACCTTTTGCTGTATATAAATACATCTAGAAAGTCTATTCAAATTCCAATATGCTTCTGCAATGATTGAATTTGAATGCCTGACCTTTTCTCAAAACAAAAGACTGAAATATTAATTATTTTAATCTGGCACTTCATAGACTTAACTGGATACTTGAAAGTATGTTGATAGCTGCTTTTCTCATTATTTTGTCTGGTAAAGTGTTTACATGAACTCTTCTGCATGTGTTTTATGTCATTTTTGCTGTGCCATTTCATTGTTTTCTTTGAATATTTAATTACTGAAACAGGCATTTAGTTATACAGAAGTACCTGGTTTCAGGGCTTCTGAAACACTACTTTTAACAAATGCAGAAGCTCTTGTCAGCTCTTTGACATTGTACGATAAAACCCTGACCATGACCATGGTCACCATGGAATGATTAGTATCAAATTGCTGGTGACTGCAGGGCAGGTAGCAGTGACTGGCTAATGCCAGTTTGCCCATCTTTGGCGGAGTTAGGCTGCCTGGCTTATCATGCCATTTACTCCTGATGGAGGCTACAGGAATGCATGATGAGTACTGGGGGTCACCGTGTATGAAATGGTTGCCTAGTAATTCTTTGCTTTGTTTTATGTTCAGGGCACCCTCTTTTGGAAGAAGGCTTGAAAAAAACAATCCTGAAATTGCAGCCTCATGCTTTGGCCGAGTATACTGCCAAAATTAATAAAACATTAACTGAACAAAAATGATTCCATTGTCAATAAGGTCTATGATGATGTTATAAGCAGCAGATCATTGCATCAAAAGATGCAAACTTGCCTTGAGGTTGTAAAACATCAGAGGATACCATATTAATAAGTGGGTACAGAGATAAAGCCATCTGCTTACTGGGAGATATGGGTGCTTACCTCTTCTCACCTAAAGCTAATGATTTAGTTCTGTGTGTTCCTATTTCAGCAGAAAGGTCCACCAATTAAAAGGTATTTGCCTAATTGAGGGATAACTGATAATTTGTTGATGCAGGAATAAAGCATATGGCTTAGTCCCAAAAGTTAACTTATATGAAAAATGAATTGTTACTAACATTTTGAATTTTAATTAAATCCATTTATTTCCTAAAGACATATCACTGTATAGGTATAGTGTGTGATTTTTAAGTTAAGTTTCCTTCTGAACTGTATGTTACACGTCTGTGCTGATTTCTTTATTGTGTGTTTATGCTAATTACTTCTAAGAATATGCAACATGATGGGTGAGATATGGAGCAGATAATCTTCACAGTGGGTAAATGGCATTGCTGTAATAGGCTGAACAGTTTGTTTGTCTTTAGGCTTTTCTCGGTTAGGGGTCGCCACAGCGGAAATCCGGTCTGCTAATGATTGGCAGTTGTTTTTTTTTTTATGGTGTCGAGTTGCCAGCCCGACGCCCAACCTTCAACGAAGGCACACCCATTCAACACATGTCTTTCAAATGCCCACTCGGCTGTGGGGAGGACATGCAGACTCCACACAGAAGGCATTCCCAACCCAAGCCGAGAATTGAACGGGAGAACCTCTTGCTATGAGGCAATAATGCTACCGCTGCACCACCACAGAGTAATAAGCTGAATAGTAAATGTTCCTTTTCCTCTTAATAATTTTGAGCATAACAAAGTACTCCATCTTCTTTGTTTCAGAAAGGAATTTGTATTAGATACAATTCTTATAATTCCAGTCATTTTGGAGCCTTAGTATGTTTTATTTATAGTATCTAACTTACTTTTAAGCATAATAATTTGAAATGAGAAAGACAGTCCTTGGAATAGTCCAACTCATCATTTATCCACTCACTTTGCTGTCACTTGGTATATGCATTAATCAAACTGAGCTGTTTCAACTTCATAGCCAATACTTAAAGCCGTGAAAAATATCTCCCTTTGGCAGAAGCTGAATAAATGTTCCAGGGATATCTGACTCAGTAAATAACTAAAGTTAACTGAAAAAATATTAAAGAACCAAGTAGATGGAATTACTGCAATAAATAATTAAGTGTATATAAAATTTCATTATATTAAATTTCTTTCAATCCTCACCCCGTCATGCACATCATCTATAACAAAAGAAAATAAATTTGTTTAACAAACAGCACTATGTCTCTGTCCTCCAGTCTGTCATAAATGAAGACTTCTCCCATAATGCATTGTGCTTCACTTTCCTGCAGTCTGTCATGAATGAACATTTCTCCCAAAATGCATTATGCTTCACTGCCATAAATGAACACTTCTCCCATAATGCATTATGTTACACTGTCCTCCAGTCTATCATAAATGAACACTTTGTCCTCCAGTCTATCATAAATGAACAGTTCTCCCATAATGCGTTATGTTACACTGTCCTCCAGTCTGTCATAAATGAGCACTTCTCCCATGGAGCATACACACTCTTCCCATTTGACTGATCGTTTTTCTCCATGTAGATGGCCTGAACATTCCCAGAAGGAATGATCATTCTCTGAATCCCTTTCTTAACATTTTCATGCTTATACTGTCTTTGATGTATTGTTTCATGAATTGTTATTCTCAATATCACGCCATCAGTAGCATTCTGTATGCAATTTAGTTGGGGGGGGGGGGTAGCCACAGCATGGAATAGCACCAGCACAGTATCTGTGCATAAACATACCACCAAGAGGATCACTGTAAATTTATACCTACCTTAGTACTGTCATGTATGAAATGTTAAGGAACTTACCAGTTCGCAGTTTTATATCCTTGCTCCTTTCTACCATAGTCTCATAAAGAAGTGCAGTTTTTCCACTGACCCATGTCCTAAAACATGTAGACTCCATTCTTCTTATAGACCTTCTTTTACTGCATCTGCACTATTTATAAAACCAAATTTTTTCACGAGTGTAGCCCTTCAAACCTCCTTCAAAAGCTCTATTACTTTTGTTTGTGAAACCTCTCTTTCTCCAATGTGTGTTAGGCTCTAAAAGTCACTGACAGATCTGCCTTTTCTGTGTGTGTGTGTGTGTGTGTGTGTGTGTGTGTGTGTGTGTGTGTGTGTGTGTGTGTGTATATATATGCACGTGCGCATGCACAAATGTGTGTGCTGGTATATGTGAACAGTATTTGCTATACTGTTCACAAAAGATGTATTCTCTTTTATGTTAATGACTTTGCACTCCACTACTGCAAAGACTATCTCTGGTCTATTTAATTACATTACATATATTCATTTCTAGTTTAGTTCTGGATACTAAACCAAAGCAAAAACTAGGGATTTAATGTTTGAATCTGCCCAATGAATGAAGAAACTACTTTTGGTTCAAACAGTCAATGACTTGAGGAAGCACCTGGCAGATCTTTCACATTTTTAAATGTGTGGAGTATATAGATGCTTTGGTTGCCAAGTCATCCATTGATATTAGGAAGACTACGCCACAACTTATGAAGAACACTTACAACATATACACAAATTGTGGCAGTGTCATACAAGTACTAACATATACACAAATTGTGGCAGTGTCATACAAGTACTAACATATACACAAATTGTGGCAGTGTCATACAAGTACTAACATATACACAAATTGTGGCAGTGTCATACAAGTACTTTTGCTTGCTTAACAAGAACTGCCAATGTTCAAGGCCTGTTCCTACTGTTACTTATGCCTAGATTGTCTTCTGAAGTCCTGAATTGCTGCCACCAAACACACAAACATTAGCATTCTAGGTGTAGGTAACTATGAAGACTAAATGTCAGAATCATAACTAAGGTTGGGTGAAGGAAGATAGCTACCCTGGGTGCAAGCCTTGGCACAGTTCAATTGGCAATGCAGAATCAGAGTATTGGTAGATTGCAATTGATTATTCTATTTAATCATTTTAAAAGTTGTGCATCTGTGATACAAGTGCAAAGAGACACTTTTTTGCAACCTTAGTTTGAGAATGTCAATTTGGGTACTGCCCAGAATGCCAGTTTAACTAGCTACTGCTAAAAAAGTATAGGTGATTAAGGCTGTTTGTTCCAGATTATATTCTTGTTTGCTCACAGCTAGCTGCTCTTGTAACATATCTTGGATTCTCCTCCATCCTTCTTTTCCTCAAAACAGTTTTGTATATGTTAATGCCACCATAAATTCTACTCAGTATGGTGAACTCAGTACCTTATTTGTGAAAACCACTTCCATGCAGCTCTACCACTCTCCCATTGATGAAATATTTTCTATCACTACTGAACCATGCACTCACTGTTTTCAAATAATATTCACTTTTATGTGCATTTCATTCTTTAGGAGCAGATGTTATCCTATAATTCATTGATTTCCATATCTTATATGAACACCTCTCTGATACTTAAGTCAGTATAGCCTTCTGATTAACATATGTTCTGTTTATGTCCGTGAAAAGATAGGACAATCATTACTGAACACATTTTTATGGACTCTGGCTATTTATGCTTACATGCATAATAAACTCTCATTTCAGTACAGCTACTTTCTTATCCATATCAGAATCCCTTCAGTTTTTCTTGTGGCTTTTTCTCAATTTTTTTTCACATTAAATCATCTAAAAGAAATACCCTAAGATTTCATTCAGCCTTTGTTATTTACAGCACCATTGATTTTTTCTCCAAGTTAGATTGTTGTACACTTCTTTGCATAAAAGTCTTAGCTGTCATACATTAAGCTGTTTGCACAGCTCTACACTCTTTTGCATTCTAGACACATTGTCTTGTGTAACCATTCTATAGCAGATTATAGCAATATATGCTATGAAAGACAGTTGTCCCTCTGCCTCCTCAGCAGTGTCTCTTTTCCTTGATATGAAGGAGACATGGTGCTAATAATGACCACTGTGAAAACCAGAACCCAGTAAGAGCTTTGTGTTGTCTACTGTATAGTCAGTTTATCATCACTCTTTCTGATACACTGTATACTCTGTATTTTACTAAACAGACCATTCTTCCTTTACACATGAAGTTTGAGTGACTTCATTATCAAATTCTCTTGTGGAAGAGTGTCAGATGCATTGCTGATGTCTAGATAGACACATCCAGAGCCACACTATCTTTCACTGGTTTAGATGCTTGTATCTTGACACCCAGACAAAATCTGGTGAGCTTCATTATTAAAGTTTTTGTGGCACTACATCAGATGTCACACTAAAGTATAATGTCCACAGCCAATTCAGTTTGCATGCTACAGTTAATTCTTTGCAGTACAAAAATCTACCTCGCTCTACTCATTTAACCTTGTGTGTAAATTGGACGGAAACTGTTATTCCATTTGCAAGCATATAACCTCTATGTATTTATGATACTGCTGTATGTGTGTGTGTGTGTGTGTATATATATATATATATATATATATATATATATATATATATATATATATATATATATATATAATTATGAAGTTATGATTTGTTTAATGTTTTATTCACTTTTGTATGATTGTAGGACATTTATGGTAATATACACTCACTGCAAATGCTGTGACTACAAATATTGCAGAGTGTGAAAATGAAGTGTAATCTACTTTCATTAAAAATAGAGAAATTTCCCTTTCTCCAAGATGCTGTGATATTTGTGTTAATTACATTACGTAATGGGGTATAGCCCTTCACAAAAGAGGTTTAGAGAGCAAGGATTTCAATATACACTAGAGCGTACATACTGCTTTTATTTTTTTTAATACTAGCACAATTTAAATTCATGGCATTTGCACCAGTTCATAGTTGTGTTGCTAATTTGTTTCACTATTAATCATTTTTTCTAGTGTTGCCTGAACCTTCCACTTGTTGCTTTTACTTGTTTTCTGTAATGACCAGGGTCATAACAAAATGTTTTTTTTTAAGTGCCCTATCCACTTAGGTAACCAGCACTATGCATATGAATAAAGTGCATTTCCAGATGTGATGAAGAGTGAAACATGACAAACATATCATAAGTGGAGCAAGATCAACTGCTTATTTTAAAAACAAAACAGACAGTAACATCAAAAGCATAGCTCTCAAACCACAATAACTGGTTTCAGCCACAAAAAGGTCTTTATAAGTCTGAAAAACAGTAATTTGCATACATTTGTTGGAAAACATCTTATGTACATAGTACTGAATCAGTAAGAAAACAATGCTAGCCATATGTCATTTGTCACGATCTTTACAAAGCTGGCTCACCATGTGGTATGATGGACATTTCTGTCTTAACATCTACGCAATTTTAATTTGGTCACCCCTTTTTCATCCTTAATAGACAGGACAAGGTGCAGTGCTGACACCATTTGTATTTTGCAATAATATAAGATTCAGTTGATGCAGGATATCACAAATTAACTTATTTCTGTTTTTTGATGCAGAAGAGATCACAGCTGTTATATTCAAGTTCATAGTTCACCTCCATTAGAATATATCTCTGTTATAAGCTATATTCCTTTTATGTGTATCTTGTGTGCGTTTGTGTGTGTGTGTGTGTGTGTGTGTTTTTTTACTCATTTATTTGGAGGCCTTAATGATGGTCCATGTTTCCTTCTTTCAATTAGTACCCAGCAGTTATGGTCTTTTGAGGATATTTTGTACATTTCTGGAAAGGACAATGGAGATTAAGCTAATCTAATAGTTCAGTCTGATGGATGATATGGAACTGGATATTTTTGTTTTTTCAGAGACATGATACAGAAATGTCCCCCTCTGAGCAACTAACTGTGGACACAATGTAAGTACACTAAAGTGCAGCAAACATTTGCTATGCTGGGAAGGTAGGATTTGATTATGCTTCTAAATTAAATCCAAAATCCTGACTGTCAAGCAAGATTGACAGTGTGTGTGTATGTGAGTGTCCGTGTGTGTGCAATACATATAATGTATATGTATAGTCATCCATCCACATCCCCTTTTCTCATTCTTGCACATGGAGTCAGGGTATCACTGCTGGGTGGCTCTATATATTATGTATACACACAAACACATACATTACATGTACATACACACACACACACACACACACACATTATATATATATATATATATATATATATATATATATATATATATATGTATAAAATTTTAATACCATTTTCATACTAAAACAAATAGATAACTTTAGAAAGAAGCTTTACTTTATAATTTATCTTCTAGCAGATATCTATTTACTGTTACCGCTTAAGTGTTGTCAGATGACGTGAGTGGTTTTCTTTTCTTTGTAATGTATATATATTCTAATGTGTCATTCTAAGAAAGCATCCATTTCTACAACCGGTTATAACCCAATCTTTCGAGTTTCACGTTTTCATACACATATATACACACACACAAAATCCCACACCTTTGGTTTAATGTATCAGAACTCTTGAGTATCTGAACTGCAGACAGAAATGTTTCTTCAAATAAGAATGAAATGATGCACTGTGTTCTCCCTTTCTAGACATAATGTGGTACTAAAGTACTGTATCTAACATCAGTAACTTATTTATTAAATCCCATGAAAAACTTTTGTAATTCCATAATCTCAAGTAATTTTAATACTTACGTTGGCCAATAAAAGTTAACTTAACAGGTTTGTGCCTCACTACTAAGTTTCAATAATTATGAGACAACCTATTGCATCAAAGCAACTACATCAGGGAGAATTTTTCTTGCCCATAATATATATATATATATATATATATATATATATATATATATATATATATATAACATCCAGATAAAGGAATTGTGAATAAAAATACTATCAGTTTAGTGCCTTGAGTAAAAAATTCTTCAAGGGGCCATCCTAAATGCGTATGTGACCATTGCTGAAGCTGAGGAAAGTTCCAGAAATCCCCAATTACATTATCAATAGCAGTTTCCATGACAGTGCAATATATATCATACATTTTAAAACAGATTGTTCCATAAAAATTTGAATAGACAAAGCTGAGTTATGAACATCCTAAAACACCAAATTAACCATCAGTAGAAAAAAACAGTCTGACTGAAATGGTATACAACAAACGAGAATGAGAATTTCCTCAGCAAGTAATTGAAATATAAATGAGATATGGCAGCACTGACAGAACTACTAAAAGATTTTACAACAATCATAAGCCCGAATAAGTGTTAGTGATGCAGTCATATAATTCTTTACCAGTATTCCTTTCTTCCTTTGCTCCTTTCACACTGTTACAGGACACTGTGTGCTTACTTCTACAACTAAGATAACATTCAAGACCGTCTCTCTGAATCAGCATCCTTTCTGCTATCAAAAACCTGAAAATAAAAGCAGCTTGACTGCTGCTCACACATCCAGAGTTCTTAGCTCAGTCACTCAGGTACATTTCAGCAGGGGACTTGGGGTGTACCACTGTGATGTTGTATAGGGTGCTTGTATTATTCACTAAAGGCTTAAAATGGACTGCTGTTTTACTTATTGTTTGTTGTCTTATAATTACCATGCACTGATGCTTTTTCACATGTATTATATGTTGTTAACTGTACTAGATTGTGAAGCTTTTCTCACTGGGCTTCTGCTGAAAATGGGTTCCTGACCTTGTCGTACATTTCCCGGTCAACAAATGCCAAATAAATAATAAATAATTGCAGTGAGAGCACTGTGTCCTACCACAGAATCTATGCTTGCATCCTTAAACAATATTTATTATATTACTGGCTGGTCCTTTTGTCCTTCAGGTGATTGGTTATAGTCTTGCTGCTGATCTCTCAGCCAAATTTAGTTTGCTACATTCCTCTCTGCAACCTTTGACGCAGTCAGTTTGTTTGCTGTGAAACTGCAACTGTGTGAGGAAAACTCACCTGTAGATTCATAGTGCTTTGCAGTAATTTACTCCCTCTAAACAGCTCTGGAGTAGCATATCTCTAGTGTTTCAAAACCATGTGTTATACTAATGTCCCTCGTACATAAAATTGTTCCACTGACAGCGTAATGGATAAAAGACTCATCCTGCTGGTGTCTAGCCGTTTCCCGCTATGCTCCCTTCCCACCCCTGATTTCCCAGCCACCCATCATGGCATTACATTTATAGGACCTCTTCTCCAGCCAGAACTCCACCTACTTCCCATCCCTCATACACACAAATATAGGTATGCCATGGACACAAGAATACATGCATAATTCCTAAATTATCAGTCTGCTTTTAGGCATTTTAACTTTTTTTCCTCTCTTATATTTACTAACTAACCACAGTGATCACAACTTACACCATCCACCCCACTCAGCTGTCCTGTATTCATACCCCAGTGTTCTATCTCCTCTTTCTCTAACATATCACTCTATAAAGCTACATACCATGCTTCTCTTAAACATTACTGCATCCTTACACTTCCTGTTTTATCACTTCACAACTTTACCATACACTACGCAATCTTGTACACATTTTTCCCACTATGTGATCCATCTCTAACCATTCAAATCACCCTACTTCACCACTAATCACTTCTATTATATAAAGAGACTCACCCAATCTTTACTTCAAATTCAAATTACTAAAGCCTCATACCTACCTAGGGTTACCACCTGTCCCACTTTGTGAGGGACAGTCCCTCTTTGGGCAGTTGTGTCCTGCTAAAAAAAGTGTAAAAATGGGAATTGTCCTGAGATTTTAGGACAAAATTAGTTCCTATATTTTATGCGATAGTTGCATAAAACAGTTATTCTGTATCTGAAACACCTAAATGTTATAAGAAACAGAATACGCAACTAAAATGCTACAAGAGTAACATTTTATTTAGGCAAAAAAGGCAAGTTCTGTCCTTTGTACTGGCCGTGAGTATGTTTTGGCCTGCAAAATCTGATGTTTGTACCAAAAATGTCCCACTTTGGGCATTTAAAAAGGTGGCAACCCTATACCTACCACACCAAAATAAATGTATTTTATTTTATTTTACATTTGATTACTGGGAAAGTCTGACTAGACACATGTCCCTTTTCAGTGGAGACCCAGGGAGAAAAGCTCCACCTAGTACATACAGTTTAATAACATTTCACTAGAATTGACAACACAACATGATACAAATACTAGATAAGAGAGTTTAAACAATCAGGAACCTATATGTTTACTAAGTAATCAGTTATAATACAAGAACATAGGGTAGTGAAACATAAGTAATACAACATGAAATCTTAAAACAATTTCTATAAAGAATCAGAAAATTAAAATAAAGTGCAGGTAGGAATAGAATAGAGAAATGAGAGACATTTACATTATGTAATGTCTGTGTCAGACTTGCATGGTTATCAGAATCAGAATCATATTTATTAGCCAAATATGCACGCATACAGTGAATTTGAGTCTGGTTTAAGTGACTCTCCAAGTATGAACTGCATAAACAACATATGTACAACTATTAAGAGCAAGATAAACGACATACATGCAACTATTAAGAACAAGACAAAAAAGTAAATATACATATACATACAAGCTGCAAAGTGCAACTCAGTGCAAGCAATACTGAAATAAGCTCTGAAAGAAACACTTATTAACAATATGTAAATAATAATGCAGAATCCTTGGACACTTCGGAAAAAGAATACCCCAGCCTAAGAAGGTGAGTTAACTGTTTATGAACTTGATGGCCTGTGGAAAAAAGCTGTTCTTACATCTGCTTGTTTTAGGTTAACTGTTCTTGTTTATCATCGTAGCTAACTGACTTAGGGTTGCCACCTTTTAACACTGCCAAAGTGGGACATGGTGGTGTGACCAATATGACACTGGCCACACCCCACTATGACATCACCAGGTGTTGAAGTGGAGATGCAGTATTGCAGTTATGGGAACAACACTGTAAAGTTATTATAGCATTCTGAAAACTCACAAACCATTTAAATGAAGTGAAGCATTACTGCAAAAACACATTACTCAGTTGTAACAGTAAGTAAACTTTAAAGGAAAAAAACACAGTACTCATTAAACAGACACTTGCTTAACTAAAAAAAGTAAAATAATTCTTCATAAACTAACCATGACTATTCTGAAAGAAAACTAAAAAATCTACATACTACATACAAGCTAAATGTGTAAAATTTAGACTATTTTATTGCAAATTAAAGCTAAAGCAAAGAATAACATGAAACTATATGCTGCACACTAGTACACTAAATTACTTTTTTTAAAACTGTACTTTGCATTTGATTTTATGGCCTGAAGAAGGTCCCGGTTTGATACAATATTTGAATAAAAGTCACTACATTTCATCCAGTAATTTATAGTCATCATTAGTTCAGCTTTTAACAAGCCCACACTACATCAGTTTTGCACATCTGTCAATTTACTTTTCACCAAAGAAAAAACTATCTCTGCAAAAGCATTTGATGTTGGTATAGATGTTACCCTAGCAATTATTGGATATAGTGCCATCAGCTCAGGTCCTTCTCTGAAAAGCTTCAGCCACCTTTCTCCTGGGGTCAAGCTTGTGGTACATAACTGTTGGAGAAAGGGCCTAATTGCTAAATAGTCCCTGAAAAGATGGTCTTCATCTGCATCCTGCAGACTCAGGGCAGTGGTCACATTGAGTATGTCACTGAAAGCAAAGGGCTCAGTTAAAGATAATTTAGACAGTGTAAACAAGTAGTTGTTTTCATTATAGTCCAACCACTGTTGTAAGTACTTTACTGCTGTCTCCAAGAACACAATGAAGTCTCTTTTCAGTTTAACAGAAGTGCTGTCTAATGTGCTCATAAGTGCCCTAAGTTTCCCTCCAAAGAAAGCACCTTCAGCTCTTGCCTGCAGTTTTTGCTTCAGAGAGACCATTACACAAAAAGTTTTCATGGCAGTAAGTGCTGATTTTTTTAATGTACTTATATGTTCATTAAAATCAACAAGAACAGCACAGAGAAAGTGCAGATAGTACTAGGGCAGCATAGGCAATTCATTCTCACCATGCTCATTAGCTGAAAAGTACTGCCATATCTGCCGGGGTGTCTCATCTTCTCCCTGGGAGAGGAACTAGGACTGGAGCACTGGGAGATTTTGCACTATTCTTTCAATAGCTGTGAGTAGTGACAGCCACCTTGTTGGCACGCGTCTTAACATATTCTGAAATTCCATGCCATAAAACTCAAAGAAGTAAGTATCTGGTCCTTGTGGTAGAATCTGAGAAATGGCTGAAAAGTTTCATCACAAATACCTCCACATCATAAGGTAGTTGTGCTGCACCATTTTTGGCTGCATTGTGAATGATGTGGGCAACACGGTTAGCCTTCTGAAGTGATGGACACTTTTCTATTAGTCTGCTATACACACCAGCTTTCTTCCCATAGTTCACACTGGCATTATCAGCCCCATATTCTGAAATAGGTCTTCATAGAAGTCCAAAATACCATTCACCACCCCTTCTACTTTAGAAAAATACCTCACGACAAGTGGAAATAATTTTATGTTCCCCTTGTTGGAAGCATCCGATGAAATTGCAGATGAAGTGACTGCTTTGTGAAGGTCATGCAGGAGGCATTCCAATGAGTGTGGTCCCAAAACATTTTCGGCAATGGCTTCACCTTGGTTCTTCCACAACATAGTTTTTTTGTAATGTCTGAGTTGCTGTACAACTGGCTGGCCAACATTACTGCACAGTCCAAACTGTTATAGGAAATACTGTGCTTAACAGCATGTAAACACCTCAGAGGCTTCTGCTGCTATGATCCTAAGTTCTGGTCCCTCAAGGTTTGTGTTCCTTGCCCACTTTGTCATCAGGTGACTGGACTTTGCTTGTAGAATAGCCTCTTGCTGTGCAACATCGTTTCTTACACCGGGGGTGACTTGAAATTCCTTTTTGCAGTACCTGTAGAATGCTTTTACATCACTGCATCTCTTGATCTAGTCGAATTCCATTTTCCAAACATCCTTCTACTTGCACATTCTCTTGGTGGTGGTTGACTGCAATGAAGCTGTTGCTGTCTTCATTCTTGAATCTGTACTTACCTGATATGCAACATATAGGTTCATAGGTTGGTACTAGGCTATCGGCCCTAGGGCCTATACAAGCCTAGCCATAACAATGTCCTGGCTATTTCTTCCCACACTATTTACTTCCTGGACCCCTGTCTAGCAGGGTGACTGACGTGATCCTCGAGGTGAATTTCCTTTCTCCCATCCAATTGTCAAGGTTCCTTTTGAAGAGGGCCAAAGAGGCACTCTGCTTGACATGTATAGTCTATTCCAGAGTCTGGGGAATCTCTGGGTCAGGAACCTATCCCTCCAGCATGTTTTGTTTATTGTGATGACAAGGTTTAGATCCCTGGAGCATGTGGCTCTGAGGGATTGGGATTTCTTTAAGTGTAGCATGTCCAACAGCTCTGGGTTTGACATGGCCTTGTATGTTAAGCGGAGATCGCCTATGAGTAGACGATATGCAACAGAGTATAGCTGGAGTTTTTTAAGGTGGTCGGCATAGAACATATGCTTTAGGCCTGTGATTCTTTTAGTGAGGTATTTCTGCGGCCTTTCCAGTTGTTGCAGGTGTCTTGAGAGGTACATTCTAAATGGGGCATTGTATTCTATAATGGGTCTAATGAGGTATGAGTACAGTGGGACAATGACCTCCGTTTTTCTGGATGTAAAACTATCTTGGTAGGGTGCAGCAACATATTGGTGCATGAATGAACTAGCTAGAAACACTGGCACATGAAAGAACTGGCTAGAAAAACTGGAATGCAAAATAATTGGTTTGAAAAAGACTGTCACCTGATAACAATCATAAAAACACTGGGGTATGAAACATGAAGCAGTTTCTAACGTTGTATTTTGATATAGATTCACTGAAGACCTGAGAAAGAACTGACCTTCACTCTAGATGATTGCCACTGTTATATGATGTCCCGACGACCCATGTGCAAGAATGGGAAAAGGGGGGTTTAGATGGATGGATACAAACACTGGCACTTGAAAGACCTGGCTGAAAACATTGGCACTTGCAAGATCTTTCACAGACACTGGCACATGAAAGAACTGGCTACAAACAGTGGCACTTGAAAGCTCTGGCTACAAACACTAGCAAGTGAAAGATCTGACTACAAACACTGGCAAGCGAAAGAACTGGTTTGAAAAACATTGGCACCTGAAAACTGTCAAAACTTTGGAATATGAAAGACCTGAGGAATGGAGCAGAAGAGAATTAACATTACAAACCATTTAAAAAGATAAAATAGTAAATGACGTAATGTAGGAGGGCATTTTGGCCATTGAAAACTTGACATTAACACAGCTTGTAGAAAACCAAATGCATTATTTTTACCACTGAACATGCCCCCCAACCCTCCAGAAAATAAAGTTAAACACATTTTCACCGTACCAAAAAGCCACTCTAAAGTGAATGAGAATGCACAGCGGACACCATAGACCTGATTTACCTTTTGAACACAGCAGTTAAGAAAAAAGAAATAAACGTATAGCACTAATTTACACAGCACAATGATCTGTTAATGAACAGGCCCAACAGCAGCACTGGCCATAATCAGTAAATGCATTATAATGAAAGCAGTACATTGTAAATTTATTGAAGATATTACTAACTAAAAACAAAATACAAACTTTGCTACTTATAAAAAGCAAACTATCCTGAAATCATGACCTGTTTTAGCACAACCCCAATTGCACTGCATTAACTTCTGAACATGTATCCACCAAAAACAAACAAAAAAGCAAAAAAAAAAAAAAAAAAAAAAAAAGCAAACATTTTACCTTTCAAAAGTACTTCTTGCAAGAGCAGTACAATGCACAGCAGACCCCATGGACCACTTTTCCCTCCGAACATAGAAATTAAGAGAAGTAAAAATAAAACTTTAACAGTAATTTACCCAGCACAACGATGCAATAAACATGTCCACGTAAAAGCAGCACACCTATATTCACATTACAGGCAAAGCAGGGCATTTTAACATTATTAAAGACAGCATAAAAATAAAATGCACACATTTACAACTACAAATAGAAACCATCTTGAAACAGCTATGGTAAGTTGGCAACATGTACCTAATAAATACACTACGTTACCTATGAGCATGCCCCCTCAAAAGATAGTTATACCACATGCACATTGACTTGAAGAACTGACATTAGGAAAAAACACCCAAACAGTATATGTTAAATACTTGAAAACAGCATTAAATTGCATATATTTCCACATGAAAAAATGCAAACTATGCTTGAACATTTTCTATCTGTAAACAGAAAATACCCTGAAAAAGCCACAATAGAACTATATTACACTACATTTATCTTTAAGACTGCCCCCCACCAGAAATAAACAAAACTTCTATACACGTTTCAGCCTTTAAAAATGAATGCTTCGAAATCATAACCAAACAACCACAGCAATTATAATTACACATGCCCCCCCACACACACACACGCACGCACAACACACTTTTTATACCTTTAAAAAATACTACTTGGAAATCTCAAAATAACCACTGCACAGTTTAAATACTGAATACTGTACTCCATTTACCTCTAAACATTAAAAACTTAAAATTTAAATTAAGCACAAAATTCCCATTTTAAATAACTAGAGCCCAAAATACTATTGACAGTCTTCGCTGGGCTAGCTGGCTTCCTGCCCGCTGGAATGGCTGGCTAGATGTCTGGCTAGATGTCTGGCTTCCTGCCTGCTGGAATGGCTGGCTGTATGACTGGCTCCCCTGCCTGCTGCAGTGGCTAGCTCGCTGGCTAACAGTCCCCTGCCTGCTGGATTGGTTGGCTGGCTATATATATATATATATATATATATATATATATATATATATATGTGTGTGTGTGTATTTGTGTGTGTGTGTGTGTGTGTGTATATATATATATATAGTTTACTATCAAAATGCCATTCGGACAATGTCCGAATTGGAAAACTCAAATGGCTTAGTTCAACATTTTTTTTCAATATTATGAAATGTTGAAGTCACAACAGTGAATGTACACTAGCATCCTCTGTTGTGGATTCAAAATTTTGAATGCAGATCGCACTATAGTGGGGATCAGGAAATGTACCCTTTCCCTCTCTGTAGTGTTATCTCGGAGTTTGTATATATAAGTATCAGCTGGAAAACATTTGTAGCTCATTACCAGAAGTGTGGTATTTTCGGTAAAGACGACAATCCTGAGTTGTCGACTTTACTTAAATATCTCGGTCAGTTATGTGCACGATCGAATATTTGATTGCCGACATTTCAGGTCAGAAATATGAACACTCGCACTTGTCAGGTGTGAGATTTTCATAGTAAACCTATATATATATATATATATATATATATATATATATATATATATATAATATATGAAACATACACACAAATATAAATATGTGTGTGTGTATATGTCTATGTATGTATATGTGTATGTGTAGATATATATATATATATGTATATATATATATATATATATATATATATATATACACACACACACACACATATATATATATATATATATATATATATATATATATATATAATATATGTGTGTGTGTGTGTGTGTGTGTGTGTGTGTGTGTGTACGATTCTCAGCTGGAGTGCCTTCTGTGTGGAGTCTGCATGTCCAGTTGCTCCTGTTTCCTCCCACATTCCAAAGACATGAAGTAGGTGGATTAGACACTCTAAATTGGCCATAAGGGTGAATGTGCGTGCGAATGAGTGGTATGGATGAACTGCCATGGCACAACTAGCCATCCGGTGGTGTAAACTTTGGCTCAAGATGATTATCATTGTTGAAATTAAACCCCGACCCCATGTGCAAAATGGAAAACTGGGGTTGAGAATGGACCACTGGATATATATAGTGTGTGTGTGTGTGTGTGTATAATGTGCTGTGCTTCCCTACCCTTGGTCAGCTTGTCAGCCGCAATGTAGATAAGATGTGACAATGTGAGGTATTGCCAGCTGTGCCAGGAAAAGTAGGGCAGTGGATGTATAACATATGCCAGCATAGCTAGCTGGAGTTTTGTAAAGAATTATATGTCATTTGTGTATCAAACTGATTTGTACAGGTGCTTGTATTGAAAATGTACCAACAGTGGGTCCTACTGGATATAGAAAAGAAGTATACCTGTATGTCAGACTGTATTGTAACTATTGAAATTAATACATTGTAACAGAGGATACTGGAAGAGAGGAGATTAATCTCAGTGCAGCTCACTTTGAAATTGAAGGACCTGGTTTAGGCCATAAATATTTTATCTTACAGTTCTGACTGCAGCCAGAGACAAAATGTCTGTGAAAATAAGGACTAGGAATCCTGTTGCATTGCCCTTAGCAGTGAACTAATTGCATCCCTGGAAGGGTAGAAGTGTTGAAATGGTTTTATGGCATTCAGATGCTGTAACACATCTTAGCAAAGATCTATCTGTATGGTAACACAAATGTGTGAGATTCTGGTTCAATATCTAGTAAAGGGGGATAGTATGGGAATCAGAAGTCAGATGACCAGATGTATGTTATGTCATTCTGTAATCCAGCACTGAAATGATGTTTTAATACTACATGAGACAGAAGTCTCACATCATTCTGTTTTTGAAACCTGTTATAGAAGAATCACTCACTCACTTCATTTTGCCTTGCTTTAGTAAGTAACCAAGGAATACTATTTCTTTAGATCAGTCAGGTAAATATAGTGAGATTAGTTAAGTATTATTCTGTATCTGTGAGAATCTATTAATCTGTGTTATGTTTAATATTTCCTGTGATTGAAACTCTGGTGTTTAATATAAATAGATATCCGGTATTTTTCTTTTCTTTTATTTATTATTAAATATATTTAAACTTTTCATTGTGAGAGAGAATATTTGAACCTTTGAGAGTACTTGCAGTTACTTGGTGACACTGTAGCCATTCCTGAAAGCCTTACTGCATTGGTCAAATGCTATCATTTGTATTAGTATTAATTTTACTCAGTATAATTGGGTACCCTTGTAAGAGCCTTTAGAGTAGCTGGCTTTGGAGTGTCTGGTGGCAGTAACTACATTATAGTCTGGCAAAGGGTAGCACAACAAGTAAATATATGCCAGCCTTTCCCAGGTATGTGTGTGTGTGTGTGTGTTTGTGTGCAAATCAAATCCTTATGTGTGTAAATCAAATCTTTGTGTGTGTGTGTGTGTGTGTGTGTGTGTGTGTGTGTGTGTGTATGTGTGTGTGTGTGTGTCAGCTGCTTGGAGCAGAGACACAGAGCACTGGTTTTACATAGAAGGTGGTGGAGGACTTGGCTTCGACACTCAGCTGAGGACTCAACTCTACAGCCAGTCGACAGTCTTTTATTGGGGGCCTGGAGAGAGAGAGAGAAAAAAAAAACAGCTCCTGGACTGAGTATGTTCCCTGTGTGCTCTTAAGGGAAATTGTGCTGGATGCAGAGAGCTGCATCTGGAAATACTGTGTGTATCTATCTTTGTTCCAAGTTAACATCTCTCACCAGTGTCAGTGGTGAGTAGTCAGGCTGCTTGATTAATGGCCAAGAGGAGGGACATCACAAAGACTACAGCACACCTTGTAAAATTCCCAAATGTTGATCTCCTCATCCCACTGTAAATATGTATGTGTTCATGTGTGTGTATCTGTCTGTCTGTGTGTGTGTCTATGATTTTGCAGGTATGTGTTTATAATTCCATGACATTTAACATACTATCAAAATGCTGAAACACCAAAAAGTCAAAATTTACAAAATATTGAAAACCTGTTTAATGCAGGGTGCTTGCCCCTTGTGCACCTCCAATCAACATGCTAATTGTATATATCACCTCTGAGATTACACAACAGTGAGAAAGTCAAATTTCATTTTCCCATTTTGACATTTCAGCATTTTGTCTTTTCTATCAAATATCTTGTAGCTATTTATCTATTTATATCTGTATATGCCCTTGTGTAGGCGTGGGTGTGTGGGTGTGCATGCATGCGCGCACACACACACACACACACACACACACACACACATGACATACACACCTTGGGATGAAATTAGAACTCACTGAGTTTGCTTCACTGATGCCAACCCTCCCCCCACTTACTTAGACACTGTCATAGCAACTGCACTGGTTTTGGTTTTCTATTTGCGCTTCAGCAATGATTCAGTTTATAAAGGCTTTTACTTGAAGTTCTATGATTATAGAGTTATTCTATTTAAGTATTGGGAGTGTGGGATACATAAAGGGGTTTATCTACTGGAAAATTATTTTTTCAAGCAACATCTTTGACTGATATGTTTTGTCAGTCTGGAGATTGGAGGAGCTTAACATTGATGAAACATAGCAAAAGATATAAACATAGGGTGGCCGCTGTGGTGCAGTGGTTAGTGTTGCCGCCTCACAGCAAGAGGTTCTCCATTTCGATCCTTGGCTGGGCTGCCTTCTGTGCGGAGTCTGCATGTCCTCCCTGTGGTCGTGTGGGTTTCCTCCAGGTGCTCTAGTTTCTTCCCACATCCCAAAGACATGCTGTAGGTGGATTGGATACTCTAAATTGGCCCTAGGTGTGAGTGCATGTGTGTGCCTTCTGTAGAAGGTTGGGAGCCAGGCTGGCAACTCGACACCGTAAAACTCCACTGCCAATCATGAGTGTACAGGTGATCCGCTGTGGTGACTCCTAACCGAGAAAAGCCAGAAGAAGAAGTAAAGATATAAACATATAATTAATAGTAATGAGCTGGTTGTACTCATTCACATTTCACGTAATATACCATTCTTTTACTGGAGATGTACTCTTAGTACTAGCATGGATATCAAATGTTTTATAAAAATCAATGTATAGAAAAATTCCTCACTATGAAGGAGGTATGGAATTCCTTGAAACTGACTATGTATAGCTCTGCAGTAATGAGACTACATTCATATTTGTCGACCTCATAACATCCACGCTAGTGATGGTTTTAAAACATGAGGAGAAGAAATCTGAGATGACATTTTATCTTAGTTTAGCAGAAGCAGTTTGGAATAAAGCTGGAATAGAAATCAAACCACAAGTACACAAAAAAAAAATCAGACAGCAAATGAATGTGCCAACAAACAAAAGAAAGGATGTAAGGAAAAGGATCAGATGAGAAGGAGAAACTGAAAAGTCCATAAATATTGCGGCAAATGTAGAGATCTTCTGGAACAACTTCATGTTGGCCAAGATTTGACACAGAAATGGCTAAGGAGAGTTGAACTGAAACCAAAAGATGAAAGGCTAACTATGACAGCCCAGGGCAATGTACTGCATTCACTTTGGTTTAATAATTCCATTGAAAACATTGGAGAAATAGACAAATGCATGTTTTGTAAAACAAAATTGGAAACAGTTGCACATCTTGTTGCTGGGCGTGATCCCCTCATGGCAGAAGGCCAGCATACTGAAAGGGACTATTACATCGCAAGGCAGTTGCACTGTGGATTGTACAAACACTGCAGTACAGAAGTAGCTGAAAATCACTGGGAACATGAACCACAAAGTATTATAGAAAATGATTTATATCACATGGTATTAACCATTACCAACAGTTTAAAATATATACCATAGAAAACAGATATAGTAGTCCATGAAAAAAGATAAAATGGTAGGGCTGATCCTTTAAATTGCTACACCCAATGATTGCACTGTCTTAATAACACTGAAATGGTGTCATAAAATATTGAAATTTGCAAGCAGAAATGAGACCAATGTGGAAGAAAGATGCACATACTTTTTTCAACATTAGTAGGAGGAACAGGTCTAATAAAAAATTACAGTTGTTCTTAAATATGCAAGTAATGCATGTAACCTCACATGAAATACAGAAGGAGGTGATTCTGGAAATATTGCCATTGGTGAGAAGAATAATCTTAGCTAACATTAAATACTGAAACAATATTAATTTCAAAAACTTTAATCGTACCCTAATTTAAGAATGGGGTCCATTCTTATTATAGTATTAGAAACGCGAAACACTTAGAGAAATTAAATCATCACAGAGAAATCTCAGATGCATACTGTGCCATCCCTAGGAATTATAAGTTTATGAGCATACCATTTTGTTTACAGGCTTATGATGTCTTCAAGAGGAACATAATGCAGAAGTGAAACCTAATGCTAAGACAGTGATACGTACTATGGGGAATGTACCAGTACTTCTCGGAAATAAAGCAGGAAATATGATGAATGGAATGCTTAGATGTCATTAGGAAATGGCTACCATCAACAGAATGGTTGAAAATATGTTATCTGTTAGAAAGTATATCATGTACATATTGCATTTATGTGCAAGACCTGCATAAAACAAATTATTTCTCATTGCTTATAGTTGAGGAAGTGGTTTCATTAATTTCAAATACTAAGATTATTTTCAGTGCTAGATGCTAACCAGGATCATTTGCACATAAAGCTAGATGAAGCAAGATTCGTATTGTGTGGATTTAATATACCATTAATAAGATACATATTTCATAGACTTACATTTGTTATTTAATAATCACCAGAAGTGTTCTAAAACAGCTGTTATATAGCTAACTAAAGAAATGGAAAATGTAGCAAGCATAAGTAATGATCTGCTAATGTGATATCAGACAAGACTGCTGCAACTGCTGAATATACTAAGACAGTAAAATTTCAAGACAAAAAATGTAAATCTAAAACAGATGGACAAGTATGGAATAAATTTATCTTATTCTAACACTAGCGTAACTGTAATGTTATCCAAAAAAAAGTTTTTTTTGCAAATGGCAAACACTGAAGTAAAATTGGACATTATGGAGATTTTTTTCTATTTATTTGCCTATTTACTTATCCTTATTTATTTAATTGTCTAGTTTATCTTTTGACTAGGTTAGTCCTTCTATGCTACTGGTCTCTTTTCAGGGAAGACCTGAAGTGGTATATATACTGCTAGGGGAAATGTGTCCAGAGCAGGGAACTTTCCCTACTATTTAGAGCTGCTAGATGGTGCCAGAGGGCTCATGTAGTAGCAAGAAAGGGACCTAAGGAAGGAACAGCATGGAGGAGGATAAAAAAGCTATGGAGAGTTTTGAGGTGGAAAATGAGAATCTGGAGAAGAACAATCTCGATATGGAGCATCAGAATATAAATATTCCTGTGTGGTAGATGATGCGCATTAGCAATGTTTAACTGTCTCAGTGGAGAAGGAAGAAAACATGTTTGTTGGAGTGGTTCAGATAACGGAATAGGAGTAAGGAGGTCTGTTAAAAACAAATAAGCAGAATGACCCAAGTGACAGCTCTGTTTGTTTTATGGGATGAGATGACAGAGCTAACTTTTTTGGAAATGCTGAGCATGGTAGTGTGGAAAAAGACCCAGATGATGTGGCAGCAGAAAATGTAATAGTTGAAACTTCTGTAGCAGTGACAGAAAGTAAATGAGGAAGGCAGCAACAAATTGAGAAGGTGTCTTATTTTGTGGAAGCAGATAATGCAGCAACTAAAATATATGCAGAAGTGTTAGCTGGCAAAAAAAGACAGAGCAGCAACAAGCTGTAAGTAAAACATTCAAAAATGGAAGACCAACTGTGAAAATAAAAACAAAGAAATTATACTATAATAGACAGATATGTCTATAACTATTTGGTAACTCTTATGGATTTTAAAGCTCTTGATCTTTTACACGTTGGGATAGTGACTTCTTGTGACTTAGCACTTGAAACTGAGGGACTGATGAAGAAATTTCTGGAACTGTGTAACAAAACAAAGGATATTTATCAATGGAATATTTATTTATTTATTTATTTTTTGTAGCAACTTAAATGTTAACTAACAGTATAAAACTGATGAAACTGTTGTAAAAGTTACAGATGAGAGAAATGGAATGGAATGAAGGGTGAAGGTTGGGAATTGTCTTGAAATGTAAAAAAAAAAAATGGTGAAACACTTGACAAGTGTTATTTTTGTGGTTGGTCATAGAGGGACATTAACTTATTACAACCAAATGATGTCTCCAGGTGTTTCCACAGTTACATCCTATTGATTCCTCTAAGCATCAAATATTGCTTATTCATATTTGCATTAATTCCCAAATTATACTATATACAACAGATTAAAATATTTCATCATAAAGCTGCTTCCACAATGGCAAAAACAACTTTACTGATATTTGACCTCTGTATAGTACAGACAAAAAGATATTAATTGTTGGTCATACAATACTTATTTATATTATACATTTCATATTTTTCTAAATATCTTGATAGCCAAGTAGTGCAAGCAGAACTGCTTAGCCTCATATGAAAGCCCTCAGCTGGATGAACAAAATATTGCTGACAATAAATACATAATTTTAGTGGTTGCTGAGATATTGTAAATTATTTACAAAATATTAAAAATGTAATGGTTATTGTGTTTACTGTGATTTATAAAATCCAGTTTAATACCTAGAACCTTAAGAATACTAATCCTATAAATATATTTGGTGCTTAAGAGTTTGGCATTTGCACTTATTTAGTAACACCTCTGCTTTCAAAGATATGAGCATTTATTTAAAACATGAAAACCTAATTTGATTTTTATCAAAATCTTAGGCTCCACCTGTGTGAATTTACAGTGTAAACTTCCAGATCTTCATTAAAGGGAATGAGTTAAGATATGCTGGCCAGCCAAAATCATATTTCTTTTATGGAGACTTTTCTCATTTCATTAATGATGTTGTCAAGGTACAGTGACACCACTGTTGGAGAAAGACATAAGTGATGCATTTGAATGGATTGTCAAGAGCAGACAGTAAATAATGAAAAGGGGAAAGGGACAAAAACGCTCATCAGGAAGGATAAAAAGTGCCTGAGAGAGTGGATGAACTAGGTGAAGAAGAAACTGCAGAAGAAGAAAAACAATATGGAGGGGAAAATGAGAGAGAGACTGCATGCAGGAATAGAGGTCAGGGGGAAAGACTGACATCAGTGTATTGTTTTTTGAAGTTATAGGTAATGAAAAATCTGATTTTGAGGATCAATGATTATTTGCACATAAAACCAGGAAAAATATTTAATTAGTCAAAAAGTAAAATTAAGAAAACAAAAATTTTAAAATAGTTCCCCTAAATTTAAAAAGAGGGAAAAGAAACAATTTTAGAGTAATTTCAGGATTATTAACATTGTAAGGACAGAGATAGTAGAATGGTATGCTAAATGTAATGCAGATGTTCTTCTGTTACAGAATGTAAGATTCCTCAAAAATGAAGAAAGACTGCAAACAAAAAATTATAGGGTAGAAATATGATATGTAACTTAGGAAGTGAAAGTTGTTCTGGAATGGCTCTGTTGTGAAAAAACAGGGAATCTTCTAGGTATAATATTGATAAAGATGGGAAGATTAATTGTTGTGGATGTGAGGTAAAGAGAACATGTTTATAGAATTATAACATTAATGTTACCATAGAGATCCAATAAGTGCTCGAACACCCCTGGTTGGTGCCTCCTCTGGATTAAAATATTAACTAAAAATATACTATACATTTCAGTTCAGTGACTGATATGCCCTGATGTTTATAAATAATTGTAGTCAAAATCTAGCCAACAGTATTAATAAGTATATTAATTGATTATATTTTGAATCTATTAGTCACTAAACATATATATTAACAATAGAACGCAAATCTACACAAATTTGGTGTAGAAAGTCTAGTGATAGGACCTTAGACGAGTAATCAAGTATTTATAAACATCAGGGCATATCAGTCACTGAATTGAAATGTTTTCTATACTGTAATATTGTATATTTTGTTGTATTTTAATTTCATTATTATTATTATTATTTTTATTATAGTATATTTTTAGTATTAGTTATTACTATTATCTGTCATTCAATTAAGAATTTTGTATGACAACTTTATATTGGGAACATCTTTTTAAAACAAGCGATCAAGTTAGGTATACTACCTTTAATATTTTAGTTACCTACAAAGCACTGTCACTTTAAAATTCAAATATTTAGAGCTTTTTTTTGGCGCCTAAAAGGTTTTAAATATTTGATTGTTTTGAATAATGGTGTTCTGAAGAAGCCCATAAGATTTGGGTGAAAGCGCTTAACCATTGTTCGCAAGGTTGTTTACGATAGTACATTTAGCGTACAGATATTGTTTCGCACTCTGTATACTAACGCATTTGGGTTTGCATGTATCAAGTGAGCGAGCATGCAGGAATTATTATTGGGACTTCAGTTTTAATGATTTTGGTTTTTATATATGCTACGTTTCAATAAACCAGTTTTAGAACATTTTGGATTGGCGTGCTGTTTAGAGGAGCAACAGTAATTTTACAGACTATAGTCGCAGAGTCTTTTGTTACAAGTGGTAACATTGTTTCAGCGAAAGGGTATCATATTGCTACTAAAACTTTGGCCATACAACGAATCCAGAGGAGGCACCAACCAGGGGTGTTCGAGCACTTATTGGATCTCTTTGGTAACATTGATTTTCAGTTTATATGTTTGAGATTATTGCAAAGAATTATAACATTATATGCATATGAACTAGCAAGGAAAGGGAGAGAGAATGAAAATTATAATTGTAAGGGGGCTTCAATTGTGAATTAAGGTGAAGATGTAAAAATAAAGGGAAAGATGTAAAAAAAAACATATATGGAAAGATCATATAACCATGCATGACAGCTATAAAAACTGGTCTGAATGAGGGATTGAATTTTAAAAAGAAAAGTATAAAAATTGTTTTTTTCCCCCAATGGCAGTATGATGTAAGATGTGAAGAGAACGTGAAGTATAGAAAACTTTATAGAACTGTAGTTGAGAATTTATTGAAAAATACAAGACTGCGCTGTAATATGGAAAAAGATGCATTCATTTTTATCAATTTATTTTATATATATATATATATATATATATATATATATATATATATATATGTGTATATATATATATATATATATATATATATATATATATATATATATATATATATATATATATATATTACTGGCTAAGCCAACATATTCCCCGGGATTCATGAAGCTTGCGCCAGGCGCAGGTGTAGCATAAGTGGTACAATGCCAAATATGGCCGTAGAGTGATTCAGGTATGATCCAATTCCACGTGCACTACAGGCATACGCCAGAACTACGCAGCCCTCGGTATAGGTATGCTAATCACCCCATGTGCAGTGCCGCACCATGCAAATGAAGGTAAATAGCAATTCATGAAGTGGTGCAGGTATAGCGTAATCCCACGGAAATGTAAACCAAAAAACACGATTTACATTTTCCCAAACAGAACATCGGAGCTATGGAAGCGGACCAGACTCGTGTATTACAAAGTTAACATATGCCAATGGCTAAATACACAGCCAATGGCATAAGAAAAGATGCACAACACCTAAAAAATAACATTTAATGTCATGTCCACAGTAACACAAAGTACAACCGCAGGGCATGTGTGAGCAAACTGGAGCACAAAGAAAATATATACAAGTATCAGAAAATCGCAATATAATACAAATCAGAATTTCACCATAATATGCAATGGTATGCATGGTACACCACAACCAAGCTGCAAGGGTTGCTAAGGGTCTGTGACAGTGTTCGGCATGGTAACTATGAATTAGTAGCCAATGCCATGCAAATGAAGCAGGTAATACTGAATTGCAAATGTCCCACTGGATTAAGGATGTACCATATGACGCAGCGCTATAACACCGAGGAGTGACTCAGAGGTATACATGACATCAGCAGTGGGGTGTGCCACCATAGCTGTAAGCACATTGGAGCAATGCAAATCTGGCCTGGCCATTGCTAAGCAAAGCTGCAGGACAGGGGTGGGGAGGGAGGTAGGTATAGAATCGTTTAGCTGAGAGCACACATAGTGCCCGAAAGCGCATGTGTACGGGGATGAAAACGTGCCCGAAACTGGGTAAGCGGTTGCACGCACCACGAACCATAGCACAAACAGGAAGGTCAGGGGAAGAAAAGAAGGAAATGCCACAGTAGGGTAATTGGAGTACAAGTGAGCAATTAACACCTATTAACTCACAGTGGGCAATCTGACGGCAGCTGACAAGTCTGCTCCCAGAAACCTGCAAAACAGGATAGGGGAGGCATCGGATTGCAAAGAAAGGAGAACTGTCCATAGCAGAGCAAATCAAACCTACAGCAGACCGGCAATAGAATACATTATACAAGATAGGCCAGGTCTAGGAAAGTACAAATTAAAGTAGGCTGCTGGATGCATGCTAGAAAATTGTAGGTGAAACATGAAGAAATGTAAAGGGAAGGGCAAGAGGGAATCCACGGCAGCCAAATGTAATTCAACACCAAAGGCACCACAATAGTAGTCCCTGTAGTAAAACACATAAGATACCCTGTAGCTACGATCGTACATACACACCCTATGACATCACCGGTGTTCACAGCACAATAGTATAAAGTGCGAAAGCACCCTACACACACCTGTGTATTCCCAAACACTGCATCATAGGTGTAAACACACGGGGAACTTTTAAAATGTACATATTGGGAGCTGCCATAGCTGTGATTCATCACCATGTGTTATAGAGACTGACGGTGTTGTGGAGGATGATGCTGACAACCACCGCAGGCCCCGGAGGAGGAGAACAGTGTTCAGACCAAGAGTAACCTACCAGGGGCTACATGATCTGGAAATAGTAGAGCGTTACAGGGTGGACAGGGACATCTTACAGCAAATAGTTGAGCAGTGCCAGCCACGTCTGAGAACCAGAAACAGCAGAGGGGAACCCATCCCAGTGGACATGAAGGTATGTGTAAGCTTGTGAATACTAGCCACAGGTACCTTTCAAAGGCCAACTGAAGATATAATGGGGATCTCACAGGCATCAGCATCCATCCAGGGTACTACACCAGTTCCTGGATGCCATGTTACCACATGCCAATGAGCATATATACTTCCCCAGAACTCAGGAGGAGTTGGACAGCAATATGCATCACTTTCACCATGTGTCACGCACATGTGGTGCAATAGACTGCATGCACATACATATCAAGTCACCACCAGGTGAGCATGGTAGGCACTACATAAACTGCAAGGGATTCCACTCTATCAACTGCCAGGTCGTGTGCAATGCCCATGGCATTATCATGGATGTGTGTGCTGGCAGCCCTGGAAGCTACCATGACTCCCATATCTGGCATACCCCACAGCTGTATCAGGTATTTGTCAGGGGGGACATCCCACATGGCCACCTTGTGGGGGATGCTGGCTATGCACTGGAGCCGTGGATGATGACTCCCATCAGAAATGCACACACACCCATGCAATAATGCCATAATGAGGCACACGCACAAACCAGAATCATCATAGAGCATGTGGTCGGGATGCTGAAATCATGGTTAAGTTGCTTGGACACATCTGGTGGAGCCTTGCAGTACTCTCCAGGCATGTGTGCCCACATCTTCATAGTATGTGCCATGCTAAATAACATGATCCTGTGGAAACAGCTGCAGCAGGGACAAAATGGTGAAGGCCCTCATAGCCCACCGCACTTGCCAAGGCCATCACAGGCACAGAGGGATTCAGACCATGAACACCATGTGCCAGCTCCAGTAGGTAGACGGAGGTGTGCCCAATATGCCTACGCCTTGGCAAAGAGGGAACGTATAGCACATACTCTGACAGTGTAGGCCCCTATGGACTGACACACCTCTCCACCTGCATATATAGTAAAATGGATGGCACACACACACACACACACACACACGACCACCTGTAAATTGTAATGTATAGGTGGCTCACTGTGTGAATCCACCATAGGCTGCCCTCAAACATTGTACACACAACAGCTATTGGAACAAGGAATGTCAACACCTGAACAGTACATGCGCCTATCAGCAGATGTTGGTGCTGTGTGTATAGGTTCCTAGGTACATCGGTAGGTACACGCCCGATTGTCAGAGGCCATACACCAAATGAGGCAAACAGTGTCTGCTGTCACCACAACATCGAGTAACCAACTGTCGTTCAGTGGAGCAGAGGCAGTCGCAGGATCACATGTGTGTAAGCACTGTTCTGCACACACTCTGCACGGATTCCCTGCTGCATTAATGAGGGGCTCCACATAATGTAATCATGGATGTTGTGTCAAGGCATGGGGTGTACACATGACAGGTATTCGTCAGCCCAGCATGCTCCACCTATGTTCGTTCAAATGTGTAGTACATTATCGTGTGTGGCTCACTGTGATATACATACCCAGTGCTGGAGCACATCCAGTAAACATCACATGGACATACCAGTAATTGGACTCATTCATATGTAAACTAACTGAGTTACCCATGTGAGTGCAGTATGGAGTAACAGCGGTAGTATACTCCACATACAAAATGCCATAACACATGTACAAATCCCAGATGGCCAAGTGGTAAATGCAGTGACCGTTGTGCATGTTCCCGGTCCCACATCCTGCAAAGGATGTAACGTAATCCTGAAGGCACGAATAATGCATGTCGGATGCAGGTCATCAGATCATGTTTAGCACACATTAGCAGGAATATGCATTACCCAGTGCTGGTAAGCGTCGTTTAAATATGAGTATACAGATATGCACGAAACAGGGCCAAACATCTCTGAATATCGCACAGATCACAGTCAATGATGTCCAGAACAGGTGAAACCAGCATTATTCACCCCTGTACTAATAGCGCCTGCTCTGAGGGGTAAAATGACCACTGCCAGGAATAGAACACGCAATCATGTATACAATCACCTAACACTATGGTAGCCAAGATGTACCTACGGCAGGTGTGTAATGTGACAAGTTCAGACACAAACGTGTGGAGTCCAGGAAGCAGTATACACCAACAAGTACACAATGAAAGGTGTAGTTTGCCTGTCACTTTCCCTGTTTTATATATATATATATATATATATATATATATATATATATATATATATATATATCTTTATATGCATACATATATACAGAGATATAATACAGATAGAAAGGGTGATAGAGAGATATATGTTGATATATACGGATTCACCGATATCTGCAAATATATAGATAGGTCAACGACATTCATAAAACCTTGGAGGTACAAATAAATAGGACACCGCCAACTATGGAATGTGTCACATACTGACACGGGTAACCACGAGGCTGAAAGACCGAAAGAACACAGTACCGGAACACTAGAACCGCGAGTAATATTATCACGATAAGAAGGGACGTTTAATTACCGCTGCCGGTGTTGCGGTCCACGTAGGTACTGTGTTCAACTGTGTTTGTGATTGCCGTAGTCTGTGTATGTGTGTGTTGAGGGTGCCGTGTGCATTTCCGTGTGACTGCAATGTGTGTTTGTGTGTCTGCATCATGTGTCTGTTGGTGCCAACTCAGAGGTAGATCATTACGGTAGGTGTGGTTATAGCTAGCCATAGGCATACTGTTGCCACCTGTCCCACATTAGGAAGGACAGCCCCTCCCTGGGCAGTTGTGTCCTGACATAAAACATTACAAAGGGCAACTGTCCGAGATTGTAGGACATTATTATGTCCCATATATTATGTAATAGTTGCATTAAATAGTTATGCCTGTATGTAAGAAACGTAAATGTTACATGCAATATGATAAGTAGCCAAAGTCCTACAACAATAAGTATGTATTGAGGATAAAAGTATGTGCTATCCTGTGTACTGACCATGGGTATGTGTTGGCCTGTAAACACCGATGTGTGTCCCGCAAGTGTCCCACAATGTCCATTTGAAAAGGTGGCAACCCATGCCAAAGAGGTTCAGTTACCAACACAACGGCAATGACTGTAAATATCTGGGAAAGAAATACACGGGACAGCTGTCAGTTGGTAACATCCCTTTACATATCACAGTAATTCCAGAGGTATGGAAGTATCAACCTCACCTGCATACTATATAGAAACTAATTAACAACGGCCCAATGTATAATCCCGTAACAAATGTCTACTAACTGATAGCTCTTTAATTAGGGAAGGAGCCCACACACATATATGGAATATGTAGAAATGCAAGCCCCACAAACCTATATATGCTACGTACACCCACCTACATCCCCCCACATGAAACTATAGCAATACAGACTGCAATTACAGCACAAACATCCAGTCAATCAATTACGTCTGCAGAAGCGTTAACATACCTTGTGAGAGACACATTTAAAGGCGCCATGTGAAATTGTAGCTGTTGTATAATGGAACAAATGGCAATGTTACAGGTTTTGTTTGCAATAGTCCCTTATCAGATGGTTGGTATGACAGGTACACTCACATGTAGAACCACATACTCTAGCCGTCACACACAATCCACGGGAGACATGAATCCAAACTATACGTGTCTCTACACATAGCAGTTGCAATTACACAGAACAAAACACAATACAGGCTGTCTCCCTGAAGGGATGGCAAATGGGCAATGCCCAAGTGGAGAATTCATTTATACCCCACTGTTGCCACGTAATTGGTGAATGGAGTAGCTGCACAGCTGATGTGCAAGTAATATGTCACTCAGGAACAGCAATTGGTGGCAGGAAACCACATGTTACAGGTATCGACGTATATAAGGATGACTTGCCAGACATTCAAACCGTATGCTCATACCATAGAACTATTTAAACAGTGTAAGAGAGACAGTTACGAAAGTCCGGAATGATAGCAAGGTATGTAGAACACTCGGTATGTAAGTGTATGTATAGCCTGTTATGTATTAATTATGTTGGTGTATGTATAGCCTGTTTTGTATTAATTAAAAGTGTCCACAATGCATAAAGTGGGAAAAAGTATTATGTAGTGATGTCTTGCTGAGCATAGTAATGCTTGTAGAAATTGTGTGTCCTGCAGTGGGCCACAAGGTAAACATCACAGACACCACAAGGGATGCTACATGAGGGCTTTAAACAGAACAATTCCATACCACCCGCCGTCAGTGGTAGGGTATGTCCAACAAGTACGTGCCATAGCAGGGGATAGTATATGTTGATATACCGTCACAGTAGGTATGTGTATAGGCATATAACGACAATGACATGTCGAAGGTGGTCCCGCTGTGCAAGTATGCTTTGCATTATGGGATACTACGTAAAATATGTGTAATGTACAGTATTGTAGGTAGATATGTCAGATATTCTACACAGCATAACAGGCATATCATGCATACCAAAGGTATCGTCTATTGGCATGTACAATATACAATAACAGGATACATATGGCTTGTAGTCACGGGACACTGTAATAGCATGATAGCTAATCTAAATGGAAGGGCTACTCAATTAACCATGCACAAAGGACATGTAATGGCTTCACAGGTTCATAGTGGGGTACTATGCAGCCTGGCAAGTCTGTGTAAGCACAACTACAGTTTTCACACCAGTGGCACCTCTCTAGGGTAGTGTCCTTTTTGTGAACAGCAGAGCCATGTGTTATCTGCACCTCTGCACAGTACAGCCACTGCAGTGATCCCTGGTGTACATGTGTATCCCATCCACCAAGTGAGGTATCACATCAACAGTGCTACTGAGTGTCCCTGCGTGATGTACATAGGAATCATGTTCCAAAGCATGGTTTGGGAATGTAACCCTCAAGCACATCCCACTCATTGTTGCGTATGCACATATCCATGAGCATGTTGCTCACAGTGGCTTTTACTTATGTCACGTGTATCCATGAATATTGTTGTGGACATGGGCCCTGTCTGTTCAGCAGAGGTCACCCCTGAGTATGTAGTATGCAAATGTGTACAGATGTGGTGTCCGTAGCTCTGCTGCATACTTCAACCGTCGGAGCTCAATAAACGTCATGGCGTGTTAATGTTGTGGTATGTAAAGCCATAGCTGTTGTGTAAGGTACACCCTAAACGGGGTGTTGTACCCTTGAATGTGTGTATACATCTGGAGTTCAGAGGTACAATGGGTGCCTATGTTCCAGCTACAAACCCAGTACAGATTAGTGTGGCCACATAGAAGGATATCCACGCTACAGTGGCAATATGGTTATCAAAGGAGTGGGTGCGACATACATGTGTACTACGAGCACGTACAATGAGACATGTATGTAGGGGACTACCACCTATGTGATAGTCAGTGGGTGAATGGTGTAATGCAAAGGGGATGTTCATGCACCTTGCGTCATGCAGCTTGAGGCCATGATATTGATATCCGGTACCCATCACAGTGACACCCTTATGGAGGGGGTCACTATCAGCTGGTGAATTAATCATGGTGCTTTGTATGCAGTTGTCTGTATAGCTAGGCAGGGAAAGTCCCTCTGTGTTAGCCTGTACCTCAGGGAAGCATATACCGAACATGAGAGGCCCTATGATTGAGGACTGTGGTACGCCAAGTGTAACTGAAATACAGTAGGTACTATGGTATGCTACCCTCATTGTGTGTGTCCTGTCTGTGAGCCACTTTGCATAGCATCCTGAGACATAGGGGTCGATGTACAGGTGGATGTGTATGTTGTCAATACCCGAATGGAGAACGGTGCTGCAAGGCAATGAGAGGACAATGTAGGCTGTGTGGACCCTCTTACCTTCATCAACTACCCTGGTAACTATATGAAAGGAGTCCACCAAGTGTAGGAGCCATGCTCTGGCCCTAACAAGTCCAACCTGTGTGGCATCAAAGGACCAGAGCCCACCAATGTCTCTGTGAATGACTTCCATGATGATGTGCCCCATAGCCTGCAGAACAGTCCAGTCAGGTGTGTAGAGCAATAGTCCCCCTCGTGCATTGTGGTGACACCTGTTTGGAGTGTGATAACTGTTGCTGTGTGCCATTCAGGGGCTACAATGTCTGATACAAGGCTATTACTGAATATGGTGGCCACGTGGGGAGACATGTCGTTCAGAGGTTTGTGTAAATTACAGCCTGGGATGTTGGACGGTCACATGGGGCCAGTGTTCCAGGCCAGAGTGCAGGTTAGTACTGTGTAGGTGTGACCGCAGGGACACAGCAATGTTCCTGCATGGATTGTGGCCCTGTAGGGAGTGAGAGGGTGTAATGTTTGCATTGAACCCATCCACCAGCATGTTGCCAACATCACCTGGTTCTGTAATGTTCCTGAGTAACTGTTGTATGTCAGAGAAGATGTGGGTATTGCCATTGACTACTGACATACCTCCATAATTCCTTGTGGTACACCCTGGAATGTGTTGCAGTAATGTTTACATAGCTAGTTTCAGAGTATGTGATGAGGGATCCTGTAGCCCTACTGATGCTGACCAGTGAGCTACCCCACCCATGGGATTGTACTCCACTTTCCAACAGCCTCCACCTGTTGTAAACTATGTCCATGGAAATGGACCCTCAGAGTGGTGTCCGTTATCTGATGGGTACCATCATGGCTCTGTGTGTGGAATAGCATGATCCATGCAGTCGTTTAAGTGCTAATGAAGTGCACTGGGGTATGTTTCAGCATTTGTATGTGCATTGTCCATCTGCACGGATGCCATGACGTTAACTACTGCTGTCATAAGACGTCTGTAGTAGGCGTTGTAGTACTCTTGTACTGTGTATGCCATGAAGGGTGTGGTGCCGGGATGTAGATAACAAGGGTGATTAGCATATGTTTGGAATCCACCAATGAGGGGATAACCCCAGGTGTGGAACACCAGACACATGATGGTAGTGTCCATGTCAAGGATATTGTTGGTCTTGGAGGTGGTGTGTATGGGTTGATCCAGCTGAGTGGAGGTTATGAATCCCAGACAGCTTTGGCCTAATGTGTCAGTACATGAGTGGCTATCCCAGTAAAGTGTGGGGTAGTATCAGTATCATATCAGTAGTACCTGTCTTAGCCCTACTGTCCAGTACACCAAGAAATGAGGTCTGGTAACCGTAGGGTATGTTGTTGAATCCATAGCTTGTTACAATGTATATAGCAGTTCTGGCCACAGTTAGTTGCACATGGAGCACCTCTGATGCATTGTGCTAAGTAACTAGCCAGGATGTGTGTACAACATAGTGGAATATGGGAACACCTCAGCCGTGGGTGTGCCGGTCCAGGTTACATGACTGAAAGGTATGGTCTGTGTATAACCTGTCATTGCAGGTGTGCTCTGCAGAGCCTAGAGGCAGGTCCCAGTCACTGCAGAGATAGTGACGTGGTTCATTATAAGGAGTGCCTTGCTTGCGTGCGTCAGAGATGAAGATGTCAAGCATTGTGTCACATGACCCCCATGTTCTGCTTGCCTGTTCCCGTTCTGGTTATTGGAAACTGTTCAAGACAGGCAGTATTGAAGCAGCAAGAGCCTTACATGTTATCTGTACTGCCAGGGCTGACAGATGCAGGTCAGCTGTGCCAAAGCATCGTGTTTTGTTGACCATGTCAGTCAAAGTGGACAGATGCCTGTGGAATGACAGCAGAAGCATAGGCAACTGTTGAAGTGACACAGTCAGTCATTGTACAGTGGTATCAGGTCCGGATGAATGCATAATGCTTCCCAGGGCTTGACCCATACCTTCAGGGCTACAAGACCAGTGAGCTATTGCATGTCCCTGCACATGTAGTCTGTGAAGTTGCATCTCAGGGCAGTCGCACTATCATGGAGAATGACAGTCAAATTGTACCTGATGAGGTGTGGCATGGGTACATAGGTTATGTTGCAGAACCAGTTACCTGACAGCAAGATGTAAGCTACTATCACCTTGTGTAGCCTGCTGAGTGGAACATCAGTGTGACTGCCTACAGAGTCACCTATGACAGGTGTGTTGTGTATGTTATAACACCCTATTGGCTGTATGTGATGGGCACACATGAGTCTGTGGGCTATAAGTTATTGCTGTTGTGTTTGGTGATGGGGGCTGCCTTTGGTGCCTACACAGAGTATGGTGAGGTACTGCACAAGTTGTACCCGTATGTGTGGCCTGTGGTGGTGGAGATGTTGTGAGACTATGTGATGAGTGGGGTGTGTTGCGAATGTTACACATCCCCACATGATTGTCAGGTGCAGTCAGGGTTGGTGACAGCATTACCCCCAGCAGGGCTGCATATGTGCATCTCCCACAGGCTGTAGTGTCGTATGTTGGGAGGTGAGCATTGACTGTGTACATGAGACAATTGCTCTATTGCCATATGTAAGACATATTCATCATATAGACAGGCAATAGCACTGGTACGTGACAGTTGGACATGGCTGTATATACAACCATGTCTCACAAGATATGTGAGTTACGTTTGTACAACAGCTGTTGTACTGTAAGCAAGCTGGAAATGTCAGGACAGACAGTGTACTTGTGAGAAATGATGTGGAATGGGTGCTATATTAATCAGTAGCTCATGAAATGCTCACAAGTTCTGCACAAGTGCTGAGCATGGAAATACAATACAGATAGGGTGTTGGATAATATCAGCCCACAAGTGGTGATGACAGTCATAATTGGTGGCACCGCACTATAACCCTGCTATGTATGGTCTGCAAGTCCATGAACCATTATCAATGTAGATGTTAGCAGTACAAGTGTACATGACAGTATGGATGTTTGACTACATATACCTTCGTATGTCACGGGAGTGTTCTACCAGTGGCCTGTTGACAGAATCAACACTACAAAAGGTGCCAGAGTGACATGTGCATATCACACCAGTGCCAGCTACAGTAAAACAGGGTTAATGTGTTGTACTCCACCCTCATTGTAGCCCATACCACACAGACAAATGTGAGGCATCTGTGTATGTAAGGATGTGAATGGCCATGACCTATGAGCAATAGCTGTCTCAGTGTTGTGAACAACATACATAATAGGCTTTGTGGGTGAGGTGTGTGACATATGTGCACATTCTGACGGATGATATCAGAATTGTCACCGCTAGGTGAATATCCCTGTACCCATTAACTACCACCTAGGCTGCGGACAACATTATGGACACTGTGTAAGGGATGGTGCTGTGCAGTTCACCTCCTTGAGCTGGTGATGTCTCCAGGCCCCTTAGGTAGTCATACGAGGTATCCATGTCATGACAGGGTGCCATCCATGAGCATGGAGAGCATTGGACAGGCATACACAGCACTTGGGTGACCAATATTGGATCACATATCACCTTTAAGGGGTATTGGCCATGTGTGGATGGGCGATACCAGCCTTCACAATCCTTACCTCCACTATGCAGCATGCTGTCTACCTTGCATAAAGATGTGCTACACTATGATGTTGGACATGCTACATGTCCATATCCTGATCTGAAAGACATATGTCATGGACAGCCACCGTCCTACTACTAGGATTGGCACATGCTGGACAGATCCCTGTGCCATACATGTGACATACTCCCGCCATACCATGCAACCCTGTCCATCAAAGCTGCACATGTCATCTCTGTCATACATGGTGTGATGGCCGCATGGTAGATGTAGTATCAACTGTCTGGATCAGTAATGTGGCACTGATGCACCTCGCAGTGGCAAAATGGCTGTCAGATACAGCTAGGAATCCTTACCCGCACATGCTATAGTTGATGACCATCCCTGCGAATGATGTTCGACTAGCCATTGTCCCATTTCTATCACATGTGCAACACAGGCGAGCCATGGCAGGATGTTGAACAGCTGTACTGTGCCGTGTAGATGTATATTGCAGAACACATGCATGTAAAGGTTTCCATGTGTATGTGTGCATTGTCACTGCTCAAGTCCATTAAGGCAGTGTATGTGTTGATATGTGACATATACACAGCATCAAGGTCAACAGCATTACCGTGGACACATCCAGGCATGTACTGATAGGTAAGAACACCAGTGCAGGCGAACACACTTGCCCACATCAAGACAGCATTCACATGGAGTATGAACATGTAATGAGGTGACACACATGTATGGTGATGATATCCAATGCATAATGGGTGTTACATGTGTGTGACACAAACATGTCAGTCATGTCAGTGTCATGATGATTTGCAAAGATAACTGTGCAGATGTACTAGATTTACTAGAAATGTATGTGCATCAGTATCTCTGTACATCTCTGATACTGTGACCTGTCGCCATGATTATGTCTTACAGATAATGCCTCGTACATGCCTGCCAGCATACAGCCACCAGGAGGATGATGTCCTCATCCTGTACCGCCACGAGAACTACAAGGTGTTGTTCAGCCATGTGCCACAGCATGCCCAGCAGCATGACGACCTGAGACAGGATCTTCGCAAGAGGGTGTATGATGTGGGTGGCCATAACCGCACCTACTAGCAGGTGCGCAGACACTGCATGGACTTGATACGACATGCAAAACAAGGTGCCACTGCACTTGCCAGGGAACAAGATGGAGCAGGTGGTGGGCCACCAACCCAGCCCCCACTCACGCACACCAAGGAGCTACTCGCCAGTCTGGGGACACCCTCAGAACAGCATCCTCAAACACTAGCTGCCATCGTGATGGTGGGTGTCTCCCAACCAATGAGCCTGGAGTTGCCTGGTAAGTTACTACTGCACATATGGCTATTATATCCCATTTAGTTGCATGTGTCACTGTACGTTATGTAATGTGACATTATATGCAAGGTATGTTTACACACATGCTGCATACTACAGTATGCTACCCTGTGTATGCACACATGTGCATACTATATGCTGTTGTAAAGGCGAATGTGTTAACATGCACAGTGCACCCTGTTGGCTGTCATACAGTCATGGATAATGTTCAAACTGCTGTGTCACCCCTATACAGGTACCTCTGGCGTGCCGCACAGACATCAGTCCATTGCAGGTGAGACTGTCATCAGTATCAGGCATGTTAAAGCATAGATCTATTCGCCATGTGGCCAGTTAACACCTGTACACATGATGTTCGGTCCAGTCATGATATACAGGTCGCATCACCCATCATTCACACTGGCCACCCATGTGCAATATATACAAACGAAATGATACACCAACATGACACCACAGTATTTGTCATTGCTACATGTGTGGACAGCTGTGCATACAATGGTGGAGGTGTTGTACAATGTAAGCATATGTACTATACATTGGAACAACACGTGTGGTACGCAAACAGTACCACACAGTGAGCTATGATATGGGCAGCCCACAGGAGTCACCATTGTGTTATATGCCCCTGCAATGGGTGCACACATTGTGATGTGCCATCTGACATGTCCCAGACACGTAGTGTTCTGGCTGCAATATTGTCACACTATCCCATAACCCATACCCTACATACCAAACATACAACCCGTTGTCTGCATAGCCCTGTGGATGGTGACATATCCGACATCTATGGGTGTATGTCATATGGGACAACACAGACATGTGAGATTGATGGCCATCACACACATTTGGCCAACACATGTGCACACATGGCCACGGGGGATGGCCTGAGAGACATAGCCACACAGTAGATGTGATGTGTATACACCCTGTTGCACATTGTCCACACATGGTCCAATTATAGCCTTAGTTGACTGATTATACTGTTGACGTGGTACACTGGACATCCTAAAATCCTGTGCACAACTAGTGGAGATGCCACTGAAGTCTACCATATAAGATGTGTTGAACATCACGACTGTGTCATAGCATGACAGTAGTCACCTCTATAGCTTCCACAGACATTGACACCACATCAGGCCACAGATACTGTACATTTCCTTTGCTGCTGTAGGACATCACTGTTAGCTGTGCACCTCATGTGTGTGGTACATCAATGTCATGTGAGACATGGTGAATTGACAAGTCTGCTATGTGTGGACATGGTTGCCAGGCAGCTAAGACTCTGTAGTAGTTGTGCAGGGGTGTCATCTGTAGGTCCTCCAGTGACCTGTCACATGACGCACCATGGTTTGTTGTGTATACACCTCAGCATCGTGGGTCACCATCCACAGTTATGTCATGGGTATGCATGCAGTTATGGCTATGCAATGTGTACATATTATGCACTGTATAGCAATATAGACACCTCATGATGCCATGCAATGGCACAGTGTCTGTACCTCACACTGTATAGCAATGTAGACGGCTCACACTACCCTTCCATTCTCATGCACATTTACATCAGCCATGTGTACTGTTATCCTGTTCTGGTCCACATGGTGTATCACAGGGATGCATGCATACTGCCATGATTGCGTGAACTGCATGGCTACTGATATGACACCTGCTTGCTGTAGTGTGCACCCCAGGGAGGTATGCTGGCTAACACTATTAATGTCTGAGCTGCATGCCGTCTGCTGTATCAGTCATGCTGCATGCCGTCTGTCAAATCACATGCATGGTGTATGTGTGTCTATGTGTGTCTGTCTGTGTGTATGTGTCTGTGTGTGTCTATTGTAATTTAGAGTCTTTCTTTGCATTCACAGGTGATGTAGGTAAATTACCCTCCTGCGGTCCATCTGATGTTAGTGTCCTCACAGATACTAGCAGTGATGAACATATGCATGAGGTACAGGCAGGGTTGTCAGGTGCAGAATCTGTGCCAATGGTTGCCATCCCAGCTATGTCCCCCTCTTCCCTGCACACAGTTCTGCTGCCAACACATGCTGCATCACCAGTGGCCATAGAGGAAGGACAGTCAGCATCTGTTAGCATGGAACAGGAATGTGTGGTGGCTACAGAAGGTGTGTCTCCATGCCACGGTGTCAGTGTAATGACTGCAGATGTGCCACACAGGCATGTGGCCGGTGCTGTTCATAGGAGGACCTCTGACAGACATGCACCTGCAGGACAGAGTGCAGCAGCTGGTATCACCAGACATATGTTCCAGACTGTAATGGCGGCACAGGCACATGCTGAATGGCAGAACAGAGAAGGGCAGAGGCTGCAGAGGGCTGCTGTCCGTACCCTAAATGACAACATCCAGGCATTGGCAAATGTTCAACAGCAGATTGCTGATGTTCTGGACAGGCGATTGGGTGACATGGTCAGAATCCTTGACCGTGGCATGGCAATCCGCGAGCGTGAGCTGTCTGTGCTGCAACATCTGGTAGGAGTGAGGCATAGGCCACGTTGTTGTAGGCCAGCTACACCACCCAGTGCAGGTCAACGTGAGCATGCCATCTCACATGCCCGCTCCTATTGTGCCGGTAGCAGTAGCAGTGCAGCTGCGCTGTCCACACCTGGACACAAAAACCAAGTGGATGTGGCCCTGGACATTCCCAGTGGGGACACGGTTCCAGTGGACATGTGTCATCAGACAGTAGTCAATCTGTACCTCCGCGTGGTAGTGCCCGGGAAACCCCTGGCAGGCACAGGTCACGTGGCCGTGGCCGGACACAGTGAGCTGTACAACCTGGTCTGTACAATCTGGAGCTGTCAATAATACCCCTGTGTAGGCCTCACAAAAGGCAGAACTGTGTGCACACATACACGCACACAGCAAACACATCTGTAGGGCACCACAACACCCACATGCATACTGAACTGACATGTCCAATCTTATCACTGGCCCTTACCCACACACATGATGTCATCCATTGGTGCAGCCTATGCCCCTGGCAAATATTATCACCCTGTGCATATGATGAAGCCTGTGCCGCATCCCTGTCATCCACACCATCGGTGCAGGGACATGCTCAAATGGTCTGATGCACAGGGTGAACAGAATAGTGAGAGAAGTGTATATTACATTAGTTGTGTACTGTTAACATGCACCAGACATACCATGTAGTACAGGTTTAGCAGGCATTGTTATATGTTCACAGTATGTGTCTCGGTAACAACAGTAACAGCATGTTGGTAATGATGGCCTGGTTGCCTCCCTATGGTCTACTTGCATGTGCCTACAGGTAGCAGTGTTTGCAGTCTCCCATGTGTAACTATGGAGTACTCACAGGCATGTATGGCAATATCAGCATGCTATACGTAGCCTCAACCTGACTGTTGGAAAGGCTAACATACCACAGATGTCCACACATATACTGATCCAGAAGTATGGACACACAGTACATTACCACAACGCTGTGTGACTCATGACCAGTGGACTGTACATAGGTCTACAGCAACTGTGCAGACTACACATGTACCGGCAGGGTTCCATTATGTGTTATGCATTGCAATGATACCACTGTAATAACCAGGTCAGCTCTACACATACCAGGGGCCCTGGGTCTTACACAGCTGTGACAGATGACTGTTGCTGTACACCCAAGAACACATGTTTGGATATGACATGCATGTAATCGCAGTGGATATGTGCATGGACCACACACACAACACATATGTACATAGCATAGCTTTTGCTGTTCTCCGTGCAGACAAGTGGCTACAGCAATCACACGCACGCAAATGGAAGGTGGGTCCATGGCTGTTGAATGCTAACAGTACATGAGGTAGCAATGTTGACCGAGGACACATTCCCTCTGTACTAGTTACCCATGACACCCATCATATCATACAACAGTCCATGTGTTGTGTATGTCATCACACAAGTCCACCAATTGCAATGCATACAAACATGGCTACATGACAGGCATGTAGGACCAACACACATGTACAACTTGTAGTGCGCATGCAGTTACCATGCATGTGCAGTAGATGATGTATGTAACTCATCTGTGCGTAACTACAACATGCAGTTGCAATGCAGCCCCATCATTGATACCTGTATATTGTGACATACTGACAGTATGGTAGGATGTACATCAGGTATGGATGGATGTGTACATAAAGTGGTGATCTACCTGTGCAGATGGATGTTTGCCAGGGATGGCTCACAGGTGTGTCACATGCCATCCTACTATTACATGTGCAAACAGTACGCTATGTTACTGTTACTTGATGGTGAAGACACAAAACCTACACAGTGGTCAGGTGTTACTGACTGTACGTCACTTGACACCTCTAACACTTACATCCTACCGTGTGCATATAGCAGCACAATTGCCGGACATAGCTTTGGTGCACATAATGCGGCCAATACTGCTGCATGTCTGTCAGACGTATCATCATATAGCAGGTGTATCATTCACAGTACTGCCATGTGTGTTTGCTTGTGTGACCATATATGCCACATATGGTGGAGAATACATCCCAATTGTTACACACCCCTGTACACTGTTGTAGAGATCTGTACATACTGCAGTGTGGAAAGCATGACGTAGGCAGGGGTGGTGTGTGTATCACACACATCAGCTATCCGTATGTGTATGACATTTGTGGTCTCCACAGTGTGTGTGTGTGTGTGTATGTATGGCTGTCTGGTGCATGGAGTGAGGGTGTATGCTACCATACAGAACACACAGGATCCCTAACCCCTCATGGTGATGCAGTCTGCTACCCTGTTGATGCCATCGTTCTCAGCCGTACTGGCTACCTGTACATGTTCTTACTCTGTGTCGCATCGTGTGGGTGCACAGTACTGTGAGGGTGATGACCACATAGGCAGGGGTCCTCACCTCAGGTGCGCAGTATAGTGTTGTTGACCCCGTGAGTGTGGGCATGTTCCTGTAATGTGACAGGGTAATACTGCTACACAGTGAGGCCTCATACTATCAAGTGGCCTCTAATGTTATCGGCCAGACCGCTGTGTTCAACCCCTGCACCATGTCAAAATACCTGTGATGTGACTTGGTATGGATGCTGGTCCAATGACATGGTGATGTCTGAGGGCTACATTGTAGACTGCAGTGTGTACCTCTGTGATCTGCAGCTGAGACATCTGTGATGGCTCCTGAGTGTGTACTGGTCAGTACATGTGAGTGGCCTTCATGTACGTGGGGACAGTAACACCATACTGTGCCCTTCTATGTTTAGAATCCATGTGCATGCAAGATGCCAAACCGCACCCTTCTGTGTTTAGAATCCATATGCATGCAAGACGCCAAACCGCACCCTTCTGTGTTTAGAATCCATATGCATGCAAGACGCCAAACCGCGCCCTTCTGTGTTTAGAATCCGTGCGCATGCAAGATGGCCCTTTGCAACTGCTAAGTGTGTGAGCATGCCCAGTACGCCGTTGTGTAGATGGACACACAGTACATTCCAAACTACACCCTTCTGTGTTTAGAATCTGTGTGCATGCAAGACAGCCCTTTGTAACTGCTAAGTGTGTGAGCAAGCCCAGTACGCCGTTGTGTAGATGGACACACAGTACATTCCAAACTACACCCTTCTGTGTTTAGAATCTGTGTGCATGCAAGACAGCCCTTTGTAACTGCTAAGTGTGTGAGCAAGCCCAGTACGCTGTTGTGTAGATGGACACACAGTACATTCCAAATGGACTAAGTGTGATACTAAGCGTGTGGGCATGCCCAGTGACACCTTGTGTCGGTGATGTGCCTCTGTGTATGGGCATGGCCATTGACATCCTGTATAGTGATGGTCATCCAGGCAACAGATGTCCATTTACAATGTCATGATGGATGCCTACATTGAACACACTGGTTGACTGTCTTGAAGGTTGCACTGTCTGTGACACGTCCCGTATCCTTGTAGTGTTCTTGTAGTGCTCCATAGATATTCAGTTGCCCCAATCACACCACTGCTGTGTGTGTCTACGTCTACCTTGGGACAGTAATATGCTTGAAGACTGCTCACTCTCTATACATTCCCTATCGGCGTCTCTGCCTTTGCGGATGATGTCACCCACCTAGAAGTATGCCTCTGGGAGTGCTGTGTTCAGTAATCTTGGTAGCGCGTTCTGTAACTGCGTAATGCTGTAGTGTGATAAGGTAGTTAGGTGTATGTTTGACTCCCAGCCCTGCCAGGGGTGTGTGTGTGTGTGTGTGTGTGTGTGTGTGTGTGTGTGTGTGTGTGTGTGTGTGTGTGTGTGTGTGTTTCCAGCTGCCTGGGAACAGAGTAATGCTTTTAGACGGCTCACACCACATACCTTCCCTATCAGCGTCTCTGCTTTTACGGATGATGTCACCCACCTGGAAGTATGCCTCTGGGAGTGCTGTGTTCAGTAATCTCGGTAGCGCATTCTGTAACTGCATATTGCTGTAGAGTGATAAGGTAGTTAGGTATATGTTTGATCCCCAGCCCTGCCAGGTGTGTGCCTGTGTGTGTCTGTGTGTGTGTGTGTGTGTGTGTGTGTGTGTGTGTGTGTGTGTGTGTTTCCAGCTGCCTGGGAACAGAGTAATGCTTTTAGATGGCTCTCACCACATACATTCCCTATCAGCATCTCTGCCTTTGCGGATGATGTCACCCACCTAGAAGTATGCCTCTGGGAGTGCTGTGTTCAGTAATCTTGGTAGCGCGTTCTGTAACTGCGTAATGCTGTAGTGTGATAAGGTAGTTAGGTGCATGTTCAACTCCCAGCCCTTCCAGGTGGGTGCCTGTGTGTGTGTGTGTGTGTGTGTGTTTCCAGCTGCCTGAGGACAGAGTAATGCTTTTAGATGGCTCACACCACATACATTCCCTATCAGCGTCTTTGCCTTTGTGGATGATGTCATCTGCCTAGAAGTATGCCTGTGGGAGTGTGGTGATGCCTGAACTGGGTAGCACGTTCTGTTACTGCATAATGCTGTAGTGTAGTAGACTAGACAGGTAGATGCTTGATTCAGGGCATGGCAGGTGTGTGTTTGGCAGTTATACCATATGTGTTGGTATCTGTGGGTGGCTAGCTGCAGGATGTGTCCAGTTTTTTTTGGTGCTGACCTATTTAATGTCCACAGCCCACATATTCTGCCTAGACACTGGGTTGTCAACACATACAGTCGCCAATAGGTCTGGTGAGTAACTGCCAGCAGCCCTACTCTTACCCTTGCTACGGTCTGACCCATGTGACGCAACATAACACACATGCCTTGATATTGACAACACTACATGATGCAGGTGGCACATGTTTCCTTTCCATTCCTGTCTAATACATTGCTGTCATGTGGTTCGCTGTTGTGACATAAATGCCATATCTACATATGTGTACATGTATATGTGTGTATGTATATATACACATATATATATATGTATATATATATATATATATATATATATATATATATATATATATATATATATATATATATATATATATATATGTCCATGTATATATGTCTACAAATAATATATGTGATATATGTAGATGTAGAGGTGGACATAGATGTGAACATATGTCTGGGGACTTCAGCACTACTGACTATTTGTGCCGGATGATCTGTACGTGATAACCTCGGATCTATGTATATCTGCCATGGCGTGGTGTTAATGCACATATTCTGTGGTGTGCAGGGCCACGGGTGGTTGTTGTGTCGACACCGGTTATTTTGTTGCTGGGAAGACCATGGGACATCGGATATGGTGATGGTAAGGCACCTGTTGCCAGTTGTGTGTGGATATGAGCAACACTGAGCAGTGGTTAATATGTTGGGTTTGGTATGGGTCATATAACTATTCATTAGAAGACTATACTATGCAGATGAGGTTGACTATGGTGTATCACATTTATCACCAGGGTGTGCTGCTGGTCCCTGGAGTGTATGTGTGTAGTCAGCCAGGTGCAGGTCTCTCATATAGTTGATAGCGTGGGAGGGGGGGGGTCAGGCATACTGTACATACATTGCAGAACTTTGCCTCTGGAGTGCTCCTGCCTTAGCAAACCTAAGCTAGGGGTGTGTCTATACCTGCCTGGTGATTGGAGGGATGACAGCAGTGGTGAGGTAGTCAGGGTGTCCAGGCTGCACAAACAGGTGTTGATCTGCACAATCAGCTGATGACATGGCCAGCCCGCACATGAACAGTACACTAATGCGATCAAGCAGCATACACACGTTTCATCCACACTCTACACCACTGGTGTATACCTGCAGGGACATTTCACGACACAGTCCAACCAAATGACACGGGCTGCAGCAGGCAACATATACCAACATGTGCAGGGGGCTGGGACAGTGCGGATGTGTATGCTGCCGAACAACCCTTACTGGGGTGACATAAGACTTTATTGATCGAGGGTGACTTACCAGGGTCTACATGGGCTGGGGATGTTGGAGCACTATGGGGTGGACAGAGACCTCCTACAGCAGCTTGTTGACCTGTGCCTAATACATCACACAGGCCGAGGGGAATGCATCACAGTGGATACCATGGGATGTGTTGTCCTAGGTATACTAGCCACAGGTACCTCACACAGCACAACTGGGGATATCATGGGTATCTCACAGGCATCTGCATCCAGAGTATTGCACCAGTTCACAGACACCATGTCAACACATGCTAGTGAGCACGTACATGTCCTCAATACACCTGATTAGTAGACCAGCAATATGCATCTGTTCAACCACATGGATGACTACCCTGGGGTACTGGGTGCTATAGCCTGTACATGTAGCAGCACCCAGGGAGCAGGGTAGGGCCTACAGCCAGTGCAGGGGCATACCCTCCAACAGCTAAGCCCTATGCGATGGCCAAGGCATGAGATTGAATGTGTGTGCTGTCTGCCCTGGAAGCTGTGATGTGTCCAATATATGGTGTCTGACACAGCTGTAGCACACCAATGCCTATGTGGACATCCCCTACAGTCTCCCAGTGGGGGATGCTAGGTAAACACTGGTGTAGTGGCTTATAACACCCATCAGCAATGCACACACATCTGAACACTCACACCATACTGAGGCGGATGCACAGGCAAGACATATACATGTTCGTGTGTTTGGGATGCTTGGTTCACAGTTCTGGTATATGGACACATCTGTAGGGGCTTTGCAGTATTCACAAGCTACATGCATACATGTTGTTATGTTATTTGCTATTCTACACAATGTTAGCCTGCAGTAACAGTTGCAGCAGAAACAGCATTGGGCAGGGCAACACAGCCCAACACCACTGCCAAGGCCTGTACAGGCACAGTGTGACTTGGTGAAGGAACTACCTGTGTAGGGCACAGTCGGCGGCAGTGCGTGCACAGTATGACCTGCCCTTGGCAAAGAGGCAACATACTGCATATGCACTGACACAGTAGGTACCCACGGATTTCCCCTCGCTGACCTGCACACAGTACAATGGATGCCAAACATGACAGTACCTGTGCTCGACCATGTATGGGAGGTGCACTGTGTGGATCTGACATAGGCAGCACTCCAGCACCGACCTCAAGTCCGTAACACAACCAGGGTATGTCTATTGACCTAACAAGTGGCGGTTGTATTAGAATGTGTACTTACCCATTGCTCTGGTATGTATGTGAGCATACAAGTGACTGTGGTGGCCAAATGTTAGGGCAGCAGACAGTACACATCCATAGTGGCACCATGACCTCTGTAGCACATACGGGGGTCACAATGGTAGCCTGTAGTACACAGGGTGTGCTACCCACTGCAGATTATGGGCTGACCATCATGTGTGTCTGTACAGCCCACACACGTTCCATGCAGCTGGACAGATGTGGACCAATACAGACAAATGATATACGATGGCCTATGGATATGCACAATGACTGACCCCAACCCTGTATGACACACACAGACGACAGCAGGCTAGGCTGTTTGATGTAGGATGTGTAATAGGATGTCCAACACCACTGTGCTAGTAATTAATGCTGGGAACTGACGTACCCTGGTATCACTCCACCAGCAATTTAGGTAGGTCCACACACTGACATGGAGTACCCAGCAGACCAGTACAGTAGCAGCCGATGTGTATAACTGTTTGGCTGTGCCCCCATCACACCTATACATGAGAGTCATGTGCACCACCCACGGTGCTGTGCAGGACTGTGGTTGCATGTCCCCCCACGCTATACAGACATGTAGCAACTGTCAATGCCACATGACCATTAGCTACCCTGCAGACACAGCATGTCACCTGTCTGTGTAGAACGGAGGGGTCAGCAACACAGTACTATCTGGACATGTGACACATGCAATACAGTTGACCATACTTTGCATGCTCACACACATGATGGTATTGTCAGTCTACAACATGCGCAACAGTCATACTGGGCATGCTCACACACTGAAACACAGGACGGCCAGGCATGCACACACCAGTGGTCCGGACATATCTGCCAGTACATTGCTATACTGTTGGATGTCTGCGCTGTATGGTGTTTGTGGTCTATTGTCTGTACATATGTCATGGTCTGTTTTTCATTCTCATGAGCTATGTGTGCAGGGTACGTCTACCATCACGTGTATAGGGCAGTTCTTTATTTGCGGACAGGCCGATGCCTTTGGATATAAACCAGGTAAAGCACAGTCTAGCAGATGGGAGCTGTTGTGCATGGGTTTGCACAGTGTTAAGCACTGCTGACCTTTGGTCACAGCACCTTATACACATTTACACTCCACATTTCTTTGACAGGACACTACTGGCATACTGGTAGACAAACACGCTTACAGCCACTTGCTCTCCGACATTTCTGCTTACATTTGTCACTCATGCTGGGTGTGTGCGATCCATTGTGATGCGTATTACATCGGACTACATGACTACAGTATCAGGTATGTATAACCATTTTGCGACAGCAGCCGTTTGACTGTACGGACTTGTCGTCCTGTTCAGTGACGTAATCATATTATATGCGTGTTCCTCATACGATCTGCTCCCATCTGCCTGATACATGGGAACTGATACTCTGTAATGCTGACTTGTTGCTTGAGTTTAACGCAGCTGTCTGCCGAGTCATGCTACTGCATACCAACTGCACATTGACCACCTTTCAGATTGCACGATGGGAGACTGTAGGAGTGACACCTTTCCCACTTTACATGGGACAGTCCCTCATCACACATCACATGTGACAATACTAGAACTCTCCACCAATCAGGGACACATTTCTGCAGGATCAGGGACAGGTCATGAAAAACAGGGGCACATTTACAAAAGTAGTGCTATTAACTTGACACATTGACAGACTCAGAGGATATGACATAATACACATATTCTGACATAACAGTTGTATATAACTCTTACTTATTGTCATTAGTCAGTAAGTGTAATTCACCACCTTTCCTTCAACAGCCACTACATTTAGGAGGGATTAAGAGGGACAGTTAATCTTTCAGTCAAACTCAGGGACATACCTGATATTCAGGGACAGTTGAGTGGTATGGACAATACTCTAGCCATTGCAACTGTCCTGATTAGGGGACCTTCTCATGTTGTAGGTGTCTGTACTGGTTGCTTGTTACAGATCTTGTATACCTGACACGTCGATATGTCATATGTAGTAGCATAAGCAACTATACTGCTGCTAGGCTGTGCTTTGATTTGCTCCGATATGTATATTTCTGTACTATGCATGGCTGTAAGTATGTTCTGCCCTGGTACATCTGACAGTTCTACAGACCAGTTTCCACTTTGGCCGTTCAGACTGGTGGTGGCCCTATAGACCCTATATGTAGAGTGATTACATGTGTCGAGGCAACACATACCCACAGCATACCTCTCAACTGTCCCTGATTTTCAGGGCTGTCCCTGATTTTGGATCATATTTTAACTCTGTCCCTCTTAATCCCTCCTAAAACTAGTGATGTTTGGAGGAAAGGTGGTGAATTACACTTAATGAATAATGACAATAAGTAAGAGTTACAAACTTCTTTTACTTCAGAAAATGTGTATTAATTCATATGCTCTGATTCTGTCAATGTTTCCAGTTAATAGCTCTAATATTTTAAATGTGTCCCTGATTGTCCTTGTGTTTTCTTGACTTATCCGTGATTCTGTTGAAATTTGTCCCCAATTGGTTGAGAGGTCTGAGCCACAGCCAGTAGTACATGGATGAGCTCCACGGTTTGCATACATTAAGGTTATTCATGTAGCATTATAATTGATAATACTGTTTCCGATTACATGTAGCTGTTACTGATACAACAGATTGATGTCTGAAACCACTACACACACTATATAGCCTCCATTCCCGAACTCTCAGGCCCAGACCTCTCAACCAATTGGGGACAAATTTCAACAGAATCAGGGACAAGTCAGGAACAAACAGGGACAATCAGGGACACTTTTAAAATATTAGTGCTATTAGCTTGATACATTGACAGAATTAGAGCATAAATACACATTTTCTGAAGTAAAAGACGTTTGTAACTCTTAATTATTGTCATTATTCATTAAGTGTAATTCACCACCTTTCCTTCAAAAGTCACTAGTTTTAGGAGGGATTAAGAGGGACAGAGTTAAAATGTGGGTCGAAATCAGGGACGTCCGTGGAAATCAGGGACAGTTGAAAGGTATGCACGGGCCATGTGCCATAACTGTCATTTTTCAAGACACAACTGCCCAGACGGGTGTGTCCTTTGCAGGCGTATGGGTGTTTAACCTCTTCTATTATGCTATCATCTACCTGAAGTGGTCAGCAACTTATGCACTTTCCGTCAGTAGCAGAACTCACATACCAATGGGTGTGACTGAACACCGTATCAGGAACAATGCATAACACCCTGCGGGACACATTTAGATGATTGGTTCTATTAACCAGACACATTCACAGTCACAGAACATATGTATTCATTCACGTTTGTCGAGGTACATGCTGCTTATGACTCATACGTGTTGTCATCTGTCATTACCTGTATTCCGCCACCTGTTCACCTAATATCAGTAGTTCTGGCAGTGTTTCTTTGGACTTTGTTACATTCTGATACATAACTATGGATGTCCATGCTACTCGGGTACACGGCACTGTGTAGGTCTCTATGTATTTCCCCGATGGTTTGCAAACTATCCTGTAGATGTGCTCTTCAGGTTTGGAAGGTGTAGGCGTATGCTATGCCCACATAGGAATATTAATGACTTCCACTGGGCGGGCCTACTACATCTCTGCCAACCAGCACCTGCACACTTAAGCCCATTAATGCATACCCATGGTCCACCTACCTGGCACCCCTCTACAGCAGTCGTGACAAATACTTACTGCGAGTGCAGCTGGGGTATGAGCACACCCCTACACATTGCCCACTCTACCCATATCAGGACACATATCGTACGTTTTGTCAACCCTTGTCTTATCACACTGGCACAGCCTACTGTTCCATGTACACCTACATCCTGCTCGTATTAGTGTCATCAGATTCTTTCATACCTGACCTTTTGGGGTCCCGCAAGGGACACCATTATTCATGTTTAAAGTGTAAACCTTGCAGAACTCTCTCACTGGTCCTTTCCTACCGGTGTTTTGGACGGCGGCAGTGTATTGATCTGTATTGCCTGTCTGTATGTCTGTCCGGCCTAGCTGGGCAATGTGGGGGGTACAACATTTCTTTATTGGACCTCCCAGTCACAAATGCCTGGGCTGTAAATATGTTACCCCTAATTGCTGTGAAGTAACCTATTTATGTGAATGTGTATATCTACATTGACATATAGTTTGTTTTGTGTGTATGTGTATATATCACTACCTGTTGTTTGTGTATATATATCTATCTATATATATCCGTAGTATATCCTTGTGTGTGTGTATACATATATATATATATATATATATATATATATATATATATATATATATACACACACATATATATATATTCGTATGGATATATATGTGTATGTAAATTATTATAGCTATGTGTATATATACATCTGTGTGTCCGTTAACCTATACATTTCCCGGACATGGACACTTACACATGCGTATTGGTTTTTATCCCTGCTTCAACAGCATACTATTGTCTTAGTCATTCTGACACCGACACTTCACTCTGGTGAACTTGTGCTCAGTATATTGCACGTTATGCAGTGGACAGATGTTGCAGGTTTTTCATGTCTGGGGTGCCACTGCTAGCTGGGTTGTGATAGTGTCATTCGACCTATTCCTCGTATGCACAGCCTTATTATTCTTGCTACTGTGTTTGTTTCTGTACACATTCATATTATTACTGTTGATAGGATGTGTGTTTGTGTTACTGTGACTGTACGTCGACAAATTGTTGTCTTCATGTAGCTGTGTCTTTCTGATTTTCCCGGTTTGGGGTTGTCACAGCAGAACTCCATTCCGCTCATTGGTGGCGTATAGGTTTTACGTGCCATGCTGCCAGACCTGATGCGCAACATCCGACAACGATATGCCCATTCATCATGTCTTCATGCAAACGACGCTGTATCTGGGAATCGCAACTACATACTAGCTAGGGTTACCACCTGTCCCACTTTGTGAGGGACAGTCCCTCTTTGGGCAGTTGTGTCCTGCGAAAAAACTGAAAAAATGGCAGATGTCCTGAGATTATTGTACGAAAATATTTCCTAAGTTTTCTTTCATAGTTTCATAAGACAGTTATTTTTTTCTCTGAAACACCTAAATGTTATATGAAATAGCATAAGCAACTCAAATGCTATACGAATAAGCTTTTATTTTGGCAAAAAGGTAAAGTTCTATCATTTGTACTGGTCATGGGTATGTTTTGTCCTGCTAATCTGACATTTCTACAGTAAATGTCCCACTTTGAGCATTTGAAAAGCTGGTAACCCTAGAACTAGCTGACCTCCATGGTCCACTCCATTGCACCCGGCGCAACATACCATATCACTCCTGTGTCCATACTCGCATATCCATAGTTTCTCCTGCACACCCGTGTTAAGTTTCCCCGCATAACAGACATTATACACCTGATATCACAGCCGTGACACACCTTTACACATTGCCTTCTCATGAGTGTTGGGGCCCTACACACATTTTGTACCGCCTCGTGTATTCACAGGCTCACCATTCATTCATATTTGCACATACATGCCTTTTCTGGTGTTATGGCTTACGAACAATTGGTGGGTTACAAGTGTAGGTGGTCGCAACATGTCCTACATTCCATCTGTTTACAATGTTGACGTAGCACTTCAACGATGTTATCGCCACTGGTATAGCCCTACCTCTGGTGTGGAGAGCGGTGCTCTACCCACACTTGTGCAGCTTTTTGTGACATATGCTGCAAGCACTTCATAATTCCTACCTTGCTCTGGATTCTCTTCACAACCCTTAGGTTTGCTTTCATCTTTCAGCATTCCTAACATATCTATATATATGTATATGTGTATATATAGATAGATAGATGTGTAGCAATATAATTGCATATTTCGGTATTGTCTGTGGATATTTCTCTATACGGTGATTGAACTTTTAAATGAGGGGCCCCAGATTTTTACGACTCATAGCAATGATTTTTGTATTTACAATTTTACTACGTTGCAATTGCCTCAAGAAATAATTGAATTTTTTTTTAAAGGGTTTTCTTTCGTGCCTGATGCTCATATGAATGTAGTCAAAACTCTAATAGACCTTAAGCTTTTTGTTCGTAAGCTTAATTTAAACATACTTTTAGGACCAGCTAATGATCACTTAAGGGTGCCTAGTTCATTTAACCCCCCCCCACATACTAATTTATTGTTATTTGAGAGAATGTGTGAAATTGATATGCGCTCTTTAAGTCATAGTTCTTGTATTACAAAGAGAACTATTAAAAATATTAGTTCCTTTGAATATGACTTTATTACATTATTACAAGATTGTCAAATTAGAGCAATGAAGCCTGATAAGGGGGGTGGATTGGTTTTAATGGACTATGACAAATATGTAAGTAAAATGATGTCACTTGTGAACTCTCCTTCTTATGCACTGGTCAGTCGTAATGAGCTTAATGTAGCTTATCGTAAAATTAAGTCTATATTGCAAGACTTGTTCCTAGAAAGTTCTGTAGATATGGATTTGTACAATTATTTGTCTATTATTTCTCCAAAATTACCAACGTTATTTGGCACACCCAAAATAAAGTGTTTTAGACCCTCCTTTTAGGCCTATAGTGGACGGTAGAGGGTCTATTACTTATCCGTGTGCCAAATACATAGACAGTGTTTTGAAACCTTTAATATTAGCTGAAAACCAAATCTGTAAGGATTCCTGGAGCTTTTTGGAACAACTAGGAAGAATTCCTTTCCACCAAGACTATATGTTCTTAACTGTAGACGTTAACGACCTATATACGGTGATACTACAACATATTGGTCTTGAATGGATCAGAGATTTTATGCATGAAAGACAGGTTAAAGAAGATAGTATATATTTGGTAAAAACATTATTGGATTTAGTGTTGACAAATAATTTTATGTGGTTTGAAGGGCAAATCTACCTCCAAAAGACAGGTGTGGCGATGGGGTCACCCTGTGGGGGTAGCTTTGCCAATTGTGTGATGGCACATTGGGAGAAGTCCTTCCTATTTAATAAAGATCTTTTTTAAACAGAATGTCACTTGGTACACTTGGTACCAGGACGACATGTTTTTTTATTTGGAAAGGACCCTGTGAGCTTATTTCACACTTTATTTCTACCATTTCATCTCTAACTAATTTTTTAGAGTTTACATATGATATTCAACAGGACCAAATTAGTTTTTTGGATGTGTACATCCATAAAAATTTGGAGAAAGCTAAATTCAATAGCACTATTTATAGGAAACCCACATACTCAAACTCATTCCTTCATTATACAAGTTGCCACCCTCACCATCAGAAGAGAGCCGTTGTTAAAGGTCAAATGGTGAGGGCGGCAAGAATGATTTCTGAAAAGGACGATGTTTTACATGAATGTTCTCATTTGGAATCTCTGTTTATTAAAAGAGGCTACCCTGTTTCTTTATTCAAAGAAATTTCATTTGAAGTTATTAATAAAAGAAATTCAGGAATTTTTAAGCCTCTTTTAGGTACATTTGATAATTTTACTTGTGCAGTAAGCCCAAATATTGATGTGTATTGTTCTAATGTTCAGGACTTCCACACAAGTTTTCTATGTACCTATAATTTAGATAGTATTTTAGTTAGAGAAATAATTAATAAAAATTGGGGGTTTATTTATTATTTATTTTACATTTGTTGACCGGGCTAGTCCAACTGGATATATTTCCATTTTCAGCAGAGGCCCGGGGAGAAAAGCTCCATATTTAGACAAAAGGAGATGCATCATGAGCACAATTAACAAATACAGACTGGTAGGATATAGACAAAGAAAATGGTTACACAAAAGAATAGAACTTTACCTATGTAGATAATCCAAATAATCTCATAATACACATTATTTCCTTTTTCTAAAGGCAGATAGTAGTTTGAGTAAACTATTGGGTGATAAACCAAAAATCACCTATAGAAGAGGTCCTAATATTAAGGCATTACTTGAACACCCTATAAAAAAGTTTAATGTTTATAACAAAGGAATGTCTAAGTGTGGAAGATGTAACCAGTGCAAGTTTTTGTGTATTGATAAAGAAGTAAAGATCAGGAATGTTCGTTATAAGGTCCAAGGTAAACACTCATGTTTATCTAAAGCTGTAGTCTACTGTGCCTTATGCCAAGATTGTCCTGCGTTTTACATTGGTAAAACCGAAAGGAAACTGAGACAGCGTATTTACGAATATCAATACGCAATAACTAAACAGGACAATACTAATGCCTTGGCAAGACATTTGGCTGATAACCCCAATCATAGTTTTAAGTTTGTAATATTACACCAGGTGATACCAGATCCTAGGGGTAGTCCGTGGCAGTTAGATTTAGAATGCCACGAACTTCATTAGCAGATTAGAACTACAGCCTATGTTTATCCTGGTCTCAATGAGTTTGTTTCTATAAAATGTGTGCTAAAGAAATTAGCACTGAAAAGATAACCTTGTTTTAAGTTCCAAATACAAGTTTTATTATAAGTGTAAAAATTACACAATTTATAATACATGTAAAGTTAGATCATATACAAAGAATAAGAAATCTAATACATTTTATAAATTTAGTATATACATTCATATATGAATATATATTTTTTATACAGTTTATATTTTTTATAATTTTATGATGTGATTGATTTTATTGGTATTTACTATATTTATTAATACAATTAGATATAAAAAAGACTTTAGAGGGTTCTTAAATATGTTTTGAGTTTGCTACTATTTGCAGATTTCATCCACATATTTATTTATTCATTCATATATTTATTAATTCATTTTTTATTTAGTTTATTTTTGTGAATATGTGCAACTAAATACATATGCTTCTACTGGTTTTTATGGATTTATTTTGTTATAAGGCTTGATAAAAGTAGAGTTTTAGGTTCCAGCTTCATCAAGTGCTTTGTATTTTTAATTGATTTTTTAATGGATCATAATGACGTCATTTAATAACCATAGTGAAGTTATAAAAGGAAGGTTAATTGGTTTAGAAGTTGTCTGATGAAGGAAAGGTATTAACCTTTCGGAAAGCGCTAACATAACATAATAAAACATTTTTGTTGTCTTGTAGCTACCAGTTTTCTCACTGCCTTTTTTGTTGGTTTCAAGTTTAAGTTTAGTTTGTTTGTGGTATTTCTCTATACACACATCTAACTATATATATATATATATATATATATATATATATATATATATATATATATATATATATATATATATATATATAAAAGTTACAGCTGTAGAAGACAACATACATTTGCTATGCTAATAGCTGCGTACACCTGCGCAGGCCCACTTGCATCTACTTATTCTGAGTTACATATGTTTACAGGCACGTCTTTAGGATTACATGTGCTTTATTCCTTATGACAGTACCACTTTGATGGAATCCGGTTAATGGACCCATGTGAACGCGGTCACCTTTACATGTATAACTGTTGGCTTTATGGCACAGAGGCATTCATTACACAATTAATATGTTCTATAGTCGTACTTGCACTGGGAATGCCTTTACATTGGGTGGATGCTGTAACCAGTACACTATTTGTGTTCTGGCTCATTTATATGTATACTCATGGTTCATAGCTACTCTGACATACGCCTCACTGCTTCCCTTACACAGCAGGCATCCATTCTCCTGCTGGGAAAACTGCAGTACTACAATTAGGACATTCCCTGTTTCCTACTGCTCTGGACCCATGCTGCGAGTCTACTCACTCCAAGGATATTCATAACCCCTACACTTATAGTCCTCGCACATACGCATGTTTGATTGTCAGGGTTTTCATGTGCTGGTCCGGGTTTAGGCTCGGCCGACTGGTGACTAGCACTGCCCTGGCAGTGTTCAAAGATCAGACATAGCACATGGACAGAGTTAGTCCAGAGTTTCACATTCTACCTGTGTTTACAGACGCAGGTATTTGGGCACCTCTGACCACATTATTGGGACGGCGCTACATAATTTAGGGTGGGGAGTGGTTCCACTACATAATGCAGGTTGGGGGGGGGGGTTTCCCTTCCCATTTGACTATTTCATTCATTTATACATACAATGAATATTATTCTGGACATCTGTAATGAAATCACTACAGATATGCAATAGTCTAGTCAACAGCTGGGACAGTTGGTTTGTGTACTTCTGTGTACGGACCTCTCTGATACTCGGGGACTCATGTCTACAGTGACAGGGACAAGGCTATGACAACTCAGGGACAATCACGGACACTTCTACCATATTAGTACTATTAACTTAGAACATGTTGACAAATTTGTAATACTACTAATTGTCTGCAGTTAAATGCGTCTAGTACTCTTCATTGTTGTGAGTAGTCATTCTCATTCAACACCTTTCCCCCAAAGGGCACTGACTTTGTGAGTTATAAAGGGTCTGGCCAGTTATTGTGTGAATGCTCTGACCATTGGTATCGTTGACATGGTCATATGTACGGGTTGTGCTGTATTCCGGTGACTAGGGTTGGCACCTTTTCACATGTCCAAGATGGGACATTTTCGGAACACACCAAGTTTTACAAGCCGACACATACCCACAGTCAGTACAACGGACAGAACTTTACTTATTTGCCTACATAAAAGCCTATTGTTGTAGCAGTTTATTTGCTTATTCTGTTTTTTGTAACATTTAGGTATTGTAGATACTGCAATAATTATTTTCTGCTACTTTTACATAAAATATGGGACATATTTATGTCCTACAATCCCAGGACATTTGCCAATTGAAATGTCTTTTGTCAGGACACAACTGTCCAACGATGGACTATCCCTCGCAAAGCGGGACAGATGACAACCCTACTGCGGACACCAGATTGTTTGGGCCAACACATAGCCACGGTCACTGCAGGTTTAGAACAGTCATTTGTTTCTTAGTTGTAAGCCTTATACCTTTGGCACTTTTGTTGTTTGCCTGTTTCTTGTATGAATTACATTTATTCTATCCTGACGTGACCGCTTTAGGCAACTGTTACATGCAGTATGGTGCATAGTTATTCCCTACAGTCACAAGACATTTGGCATTGTACCATTGTTGGTCAGGTCACACCTACACACACATTAATTGTCCCTCACACAGTGGATCAGGGGTATCCTGTTTACGTCAGTGCCTTCATCACCCTTATACCATGTGCCACTATGCGAATATGTGCAATATATTCTCCAGCTTATTCGTTTCGGGACACGTGCGTCACGGGCAGGTGTTTGATCCTGGGTAGTAGGGTATGCATGACCACTTAGGCCTGGACTGTGTCATGCACCTCTAATGCACGTTCTAACTTGTGTCCAGATATCTACTGGACTGGACTTCATGTCTTCCATTCTAATGTTTACACAGGTTACGTATCCCATGAGGGATATTCAAAAATTGGACCGATCCACAACAAGAGAAATAATGAACATCTTTTTGGCATTATGAAAATGTGCTGGGGGTTTTACATGCAAGGGATACATAGTGTACAATCATGCAACTGCCTAGGGTGACACTACCTACTACATATGCGTACTGGTCACTATGTGTAGCTGTGTCTGCACCAAACCAGTAGGCCAAGTATGGCTGGATTTGGTGTACATTCAGGTAAGGGAGCGGGTTGTGTGAAGTGGAGGGGATGCTGGGTAGTCCATTATGCATCTAGGTGTGTTGCATTTGTTATGGCCAGTTCCATCAGGGTCAATCTGTGGGTATGTGCCGGTGACATGTCTATACATTTGTCTCGCACATTTCAATATTCATATGTTTGTGGGATTGTGTTCTACAATATGGCCTGTCTGCTTGTATTGCAGCTGTTTATACATGTGTTTGTGTTTCTTTCAGCTTCAGCCGCTGCTCCCTCATACACTTCCGGTTCACCTATTCTGCATACGACACAGTATCGTCTTGGAGGATTGTACCATTACCCATCCCCCCACACACACACATTCCTCACACCCCATCCATCACTGCTTTAGTTGTTGGCCCTTGACACGACCAGAGTAACACATTGAATACCCTACATGTGTCAGGTACCTGTATGGTTGTGTGGACTACCCTGCCATGTTTGCTTTCCACATGCTATACGTCATACACGTAGGTAAACGCCCATACTTTACTTTCATTACATGGTTGGTATACCCGGGTAATACCCATTCAACTGTGACACATCCTGACAAGTTTGGCTTGTACCACTGATTTCCGGAATTTGGTAGCCTGTTCTACTCATTGGTAGGATGCCACTTTTTCCTATGTCCAGGATGGGATATATTCCATACACATATCCGACTGTACTGGACAACACATCTCCACAGTCGACGGTACAGATAATACTGTTCCTTTCAGCCTACATGTTTCCTTATTGTTGTAGCTGTTTATATGCTCCTTCTGTTTCGTTTACATGCTTATTCTATTTCCTATCACATTTGGAATGTGAAATACGGACATACCTTTTGTATGTGACTATTACATGCCTTGTGGGATATGATTCAGACATACAGTCACTAGGTATCTACATTTATCGTGTATTTTGTTATGGACACATCTGCCCAGCTGTGTACCCTCCCTCACATTATGGGTCAGCTGGTGACCCTCACCATTGGGCTGGACGCACCTACTGGCGACTTGCTAACATATGATGTGTTTCACTTCCACTTGGTATAGCTATCTACACTGCATTGGACTACGGCCACACGGTCTTCCATGTCATTTGTTCGCGGGATAGGGACCCGTTATTCCCTACCGTGCATTTGTGTTTGCTTCTTCACTTTGTGTTCACAGGAACTTTCTTGCATGCTTTGCATATGTTTCAGTATCCATGGACACTGACAGATGTGATTACTATCTTGCAACTTGTTATATGCAAGCATTTTAGGTTGCACGTTGACAGATGCCATTTCCACGCCTCTGTGCGGCACTTCGACACACCCTATGCACTCGCGCTCCTTTCCTGTGCACGTGGCTGTGGCGGCAGCGTGCCTTCATTAATATGCATTTGGCACTGCTGCACCATCTTCATGCCGCACTGTCGGTGCAAGCCTACCGCTGTCCTTGTGCCAGGCTTCATGAATCCCGGGGATTATTTACAAGGTAGAAGGAAGGAGGTATTTGCATATCTGTGTGAAATAGTAAAGGAGTACATTAGTATAAAGAGGGAAATTAAAATAATTATACAATGAGAATTAAAAAAAACACAAAAGCAAATTATAAGTATTGTAAGTATTGTAATACAGCATATGAAAAATAAGAGAGATCTGAAAGTAGAACTATTTCCAGAATAAATTAAGGACAAATACTATCCGTGAATTTGATTAAATACTTGGGAAAGTAAATCTTGATTCAGTATTGGGTCTAGATGATGCATGGTATGGAATGTACAAGAAATTAATGGATTGGCAAAGAGAATATTTTACAAATGTACTGAATAAATGGTTGAAGGAAAGGTTTGTTTATGAAGAATTATGAAGTAGGATATTAAAACTGATCTGGAAGAATGATGATGAGAATGAAATAAAAAATTGGAGACCTCTCACATTAAATAGCATTGATTATAAAATAGTTATAAGAAAAATACAGAGGGGAATGGAAGGAGGGATGAAGGATATTATGTAAGAAAGTGTATATAGTATAAAAGGGAATGTCAAGAATTGTTATTGGTTGTGAGAGAAACTGTGGATGATATTATGAGTAAAAAGGAGCTGTGAAACGTATGTGATACTAGCAAGGCATTTGATACAGTAAGACATGATGCTTTGTGTGAGGTTGTAGAGAAGTATGGAATAGGTAACAGAATTAGGAGAATGTATATGTCAGTGTATGAAAATAATAGAGAAGTAGTAAATGTTAGTGAATAGGTGGATGAGTGAAGAAATATGCAGGAAGTGTGGTGCAAGACAAGGATGTCCTATGAGCAGAATATTGTTGCATTGGTAATCGATGCAATAGTAAGTGAAGTAGCTTATAAAATGAAAGGTGATAGATACACAATGCAAAATGAGGTGATAATTCCAGTCTTTTTGACATACACAGACAATATAGTTACAGTTGCTAAGAACAAAATATGGATGAGAGAAGTGCTTGCTTGTTTGAATGGCTGTTTAAAGGAAATGGGTATGGCCTTGAATAAAGATTAAAGTAGGGGTTTGAGTGATATGGTAAAAATTGGGGGTTATATTTTTCAATGAATGAAGTGTCTTTGCTGGGAATAAAACTTTAGGAAAATTGTATAGCTGTGAAGTAATGGGAGGGTTTGATACACAAAATGAAAGAACTATGTCTTCTGTGGAGGATGTATAGATAGGCATTCAGTAAAAAGGTTCATCTGGTAAATTCGGTATTAATGGGGAAAATAAAGTATTTGTCAAATGTTTATATGACCCTGAAAATATGAAAAGGAAATTGTGCAATTGACATTTTATTTAAGATTAAACCCAGAGAAAAGAGGTGTGTGAAGATAAAGGGAAATTGGGGTTAGTAAATCTAGTTGTTTTTTTTCTGCTTCTTTAAACTTTTATCCTAGATCCTGGATTTGCTCCCGTGGATTCAGCACTTCGGGCAACAAGCTCCCAACTTGTCTACAGTATTAAAATAGGTAAAGGAAGAAAATGAGAACATAGTTGCAAAAATGCTTAAATATAAGTACGACAATTTTGGGAAATGAGCATAAGAAATAGAATAAAAATATGTATATGAAAAATTTAAAATTATCAAGAAAAATAATAAAATGGAAATGCAAAGTGATGATATAAAGACACAGTGTGGTATAATAATGTGACAAAACAATATTATTATGTAAATCTATGGGAGCATTTACCATAAGAAGTGATTAAAGCAATTAAAGTAAGGTAAAAGTGGAATACCGAGATAGTAGAGTGTTAGATTTTCCTGTGCAGACTAGTAATAAATAAGTTACCAGTGAAGGGAATATGCCATGTAAAAAGAAAGCTGGAAGAGTGTTTATTATGGGAAGGAAGAGATAACAGAGCGTGTTTTATTTTTCTGGAAATGTACTGTTAAAAATGTTGAATATTAATAACATTAACAATATAGATATGAATGTGACTGTGTAAGGATATAAAATAAGAAAAACGTGTAAGAAAAGTAGATAAGAATTTAGTTTATGTAATATGGGTTATTTAAAATGAAAGGCTGAATGAAATGTTTAATGGTAAATGAATTTTAGCAGATATATTGCAAAATATCATATTATGGTTGTGGAAGAAGGAGTGGGGCCAGTTATGTAAGATTTACAATGTGGATGTTGTAAGAAAAAATGATATATATGCACATTTTATTTTTTTCTCTATTTATGTGCCTATAAATGTGTACATTTTGTAAATATGTAAGCATGCAAATAATGTTTTTTTTGTTGTTGCATTGTTGCTACTTATCTTGATAGACACAGTGGGATCTTTTACATCCAGCTGAGCTACCAACATCTGAAGCAGATATGACATTGGTTTAACATCTCTTCTGAGGGATGGCACACAAAGGAATGCAGTGCTCAACTAATGTTGTACAGCAGTGTCAATAGTCCAATCACTTGGACCGGGAATAGAACACACACGATTCTGGTCTTACAACACCAAAGGTAAGTGTGCTGCCTGCTGTGCCAGTAACACTGACAGGTGTATAGGAATGAAGCACTATCTTACAAAGTTTGTACCTAATATACCAGAGGTTAACTATACCTTCAGATAGTTGTTAGAATATGATATGATCCAGGAAATGTATAACCAGGAAAAGAGTTTTGAAATGTTCATTAAAATAGCTACAGATGTTACAGCATTAAACATGGAGTGAATAACTCCATTTTGTAAGTAAATGCCATTCAGAGAGCTATTAGAGCTGTTTTTTCCCAAATGATACCAGAGCAGTTGCCTTCAGGTTAAAAATATTTATAGATACACAAAAGAGATATGTTCTATCAGAAAAGGAATTGTTAGCCAAAGTGTTTAGATACTGAAAATGTTAAGAATTCATGCATGTTGAATTTCAGATGGAAACAAACCATAAGACACTGTAAATTATATTCAGAAAGGTGTTTTATAAGGCACCTCCTAGGTTGTAGATGTTATTTAATCTATAAAAGTATGATATGAAAGTGTAACCAGACAAGCAACTATGCATATCAGACACATTGAGCAGAATATATTTACATGAGAAGTAAAAAGAGTTGCTAAATATACTGAAATTCTACAGATATACTAAATATGACTTGAAAGTGGAAATACTGAAAGATATTACGGCAAAAGCATAAAATAAGCACAATTATCAGTAAATAATCAAAATTGGTCTTATTTTTTTTTTCTTTCAAAATAAAAGCATTTGTGTCCAGGGCATTTTGGTCAAAGGCAACAGAATAGTAGTTCATAATTGGCTTTTGCTACTGGGAAATTCAAATCAGAATTTGGTAGCTAAAGTAATGAGATATGCATCTGTAATCATGCGGACTTGTAAGCTAATAAAAGAACAAAAGTGACTATGGTTCTTGTGGGTGTAATGCAATAAACTCACTTCAGTAAGATATGAGGAACCAGTTGATAAGAAATGGTTAGCTGAGAACAAAAGCAATTCCACATCTTAATCACTCCTGTGCAAGCTATACATCTGCCTACATCCTAAATCAGCACTTCCTCTAGCTTCAGCTCTGACCCCCAGAGCTCTGTCTGGCTCATTTAGCACCCTGTGCCAGTCCCACAAACTTGCATTCATTTCTGCTTAGCTCTTCAGTGGAAGAGCAGTAAAAAAACAAAAAGACATCTGCTTACTACAGAAAGCTGATTGTCAAAAAGAAAGAATAAAGAAAAAGTGTGTTGCTACTGATTGGCTCCTACACTAAATCAGCCAGTCACACCCCAACAAATCCATGCCCCCCTACCTCTCAACAGAAGAGCAAAAACAGAGTTTTCAGATTACTGCTGAAAGCTGATTGGCTTTCTACAGTAAATCCTCCATTCATGCCCAACAATTCCACCCCTGTCCCCTAAGTCTCAGCAGAAAAGAAAAAAAAAAAACTTTGACCTAGAGTATAGCATCCAGCCCCTCAAGTGAAGAGTAAAAAAAAAAAAAAAAAAAAAAAAGCTCATGTGCCTTTTTTTACTGGAATTTCCATACAGAAAAAAAGTGCTGCGCTCTTGATTATGCCCCTAACACTTTTTAACCAGGACAATTACTCCTTCTCTGTAGCCTTGCTACACTTATGCTATTTCATATATGTTTCTCTGAATTTGTGGTAAGCTGCAATCATGTTCCACCATATACTGAATAAGTGTGCAAACTTTGTTTTGAACTTTCACTAGATTACATCTCATCACACTGTGTACGTTTTCCATGTATGAATGTATTTCTGAAGAACGCTATGTAAACTATTTAGTCATGAAGTGGCTACCTTGTAAACAATTTTATGTATTCTTTGTTAAGGCCTGAAAATCTTCATTTGTATGTAATATCATAAACTCTTTTTCCATGAAATGAAAATATAACTTGCATATAATTTTGTGCTATGAAATGAATTGTATGAAGTCTGTGAATTTGTGTGGTATACATCTGAGTTGTGGTTGAAAAGGGTCTAAGGACCAATACACCTACCTGGTTAACAAACATAAAAATTAATAAAAAAGTAAACAAGAGGATATACAAATCATATTTGGAAATAGAGTAAGATACAACATACATACTGATCAAAAATAAGCGGTCATCCAGAACAAGTTTTACACAGTTGTGCCATATGTAATGCATTCCATAACATTAATCTGAAGGAAGAGATGTTTGTGTTAAGAGTGTGTGCAGATTAGTTTCAATTTATAGAAGCCATTGTTGTAATATATGTGACTTATTATATAAATATATCTAAATTAAGTAAGCAAAACAAGTATAATAGTACTTGATGAATATTCCTAAGAAATAGAATATCTCACATTTGTATATATGATTATTCTCCACAGTATAAACGTCAGGAATAAGATTTGTCCATGAGTAGGAATTCAGCCTATGGTATCCATTTCCATTTGCCACAATCTAATGGTCAAATGAAGAGAACTACCCACAACAAAGGCAATGAGGATTACTCTCTCACAAAATTGTAATATAGGAGTGCTCTATTGCAGGGGCTCAGTCTCTCACCAGCTCAGAGGCTAATGAGCAGAAGGTTAAAAGCAACTTAAACACTTCAGCTATACCTGCTACAGCTAATTTGTTGATACTGGGAATCAAAACAAAATAAATGAAATGCTAGAAAGAAATCAGCAGAAACAGAAAAGAACTACTGTATTTTATCGAATCTATAAGATTTACAGGTTGGGAGCAGGGTATGAATAAAAACGTGATCTGAAAGTCCACAGCCTGAAACTGAAGTAACTGGTGATGCAGTCAAATCATAATCTTGTGTTGTCAATGTGATACACAGAAGTAGTCACTGATATTTATGTAAGACAGAGCCATAAGGTCAGGAAGAACAACCAGAAGTATCAGAACTAGTTCTCTCACAAGAAGATATATAAAATGAGGACCGTAATGGTCAAGATTTACTGACAGACTCCCTAACTTGTATCTATTAGTGAAGCTGTAGTGTAACAAGAATGGTCCTAGACAGACCGAGACCTACTACATATTTTTGATATGGAAGTAAGGTGCAAGAAGTGGTAGTGTGTATGAAGCACAGTGCAAAAGACAAGTAGAAGAACAATAAAGGAGATCAAGACAGCAAATGCTTTCAGCTGCTGTAATGGTTAAGGTCTTCACCACCTATGCACAGGGTACAAGGTTCGATCCTGACCTCCAGACAGTGCCTCTGTCTCTGTGGGGTTCCCTCCACCTCTGAAAATATGCTGAATGTTTCCATCTGAAACTCACCAAACAATGGAGCTGAGGGCAGCAGTACAGATTCTGTATGGTGCCCTATAGGGGAAGAGTTGTATAGGTAAACCACTTTGACATGTAGTGTGGTGCTTAATCTCCTCAAGATAGGAGAAAATGGATCATAGACTGTGTGTTATGGCAGGGCTAGCCATTCAATGGTGTAACATGTATCTCTTGGTGATTTGGTCATGTTGACTAATGCTGTCAAGTGGACATTGGTACTTGTTGGTGATGTGGGTTGAGGACCAGGTGTACACTGACATACACCAGAGAGCCCTGCTAAAGGTGGGGGGGGGTGTATGTACCTCTATTAGCCAGTGTGTGTATGCCTGTCATAAAGCCCAGCAGCCATGGATCAATAAGCTACTGGCTGGGTAGTGTCTAGTGTCCCAGCTTGGGTTACCTGGGATACCTCAGTTGAGCTAAAGTTAGATGTAAAACCAATCAACCTGCCAAACCTCAACAAGGAATTGCTGCACTCAGTGTAGGTTCACTGGCATGATGGAGCTTGTAAGTAGATGACATGATGGTAAGGAGGAGTCTGCACATTCTATATATCCAGGAGACAAGATGGAATGGTAGTGCAGCAAAGCCACTTGATGTGTATCCAGAGTCTGCTACTCAAGAGGACGACAGGCTAGACATGGTGTGGCAATTGTGGTGAAGGAAAGAGACTTCAGAAGACAGTGAGGGTGTCATCAGAATTTGTGACAGACTCATGGGAATCGCATTCCAGCCTGCTAATAGGTTGAGATTATGAATACTGTCCTGTGTCCCACAGCAAGGTTGTGGTAGTGAGGAAAAGAGTGCAGCCAGATAGCTGTTGTAAGACCTGCTAGATAAAGCAGAACAATATAAACTGATGTTGATAATAGGTGACTTAATTCACATATTGGGACAGACAGAAAATTATATGAGGACTGCCTGGGTCCACATGGGTAGGCAACAACATTAAAGAAGGAGAGGCCATTCTAGGCTTCAGTATGGCAAATGGCTTGATTGTAGCCAACACATGGTTCAGAAAGAGAGACAGTCACAAGATCACATACAGGAGTGGCTAGCACACAACTCTAGTATACTTCCTCCTAGTAATGAAAGGCACTAGGGTAGCATCAGTTATTGCAAAGTCATCCCCAGTGAAACAGTCAGCACACAGCACAAACCACTGGTTGTCACAATCATCTGCAAGCAGTGGTCAGAGAAGGCTCTCAGGTAAATAAAGACCAGGCTGAAGACTTGGAAGTTGACTGGAGAGAAAGACCAACAGTTCAAGGAATTACTCTGGGCTCTAGCATCTCAAAATGAAGAGGAGGAAATAGATGAATATGAATAAGAATGGCAGCACCTCAAAACAGCATGTGTGAGGACTACAGAACAGATATGTGGCCAAGCCAGGGATGCAATTAAGGTACATAAGGGAAGCTGATATTGGAATACAGAAGTCCAGGAAGTCATCAAAAGAAAGAAGTGCAGGAAGTAGTGAGAGATAAAAGACCAGGCTATGAAGGAGTACTGGCTGGCTAACAAAGAAGTTAGGAAAGAAGTTGCAATAGCAAAGAATAGTGTGCTAGAGGCACTCTACCGTCTTCTGGAAAGAGACTCAGTAGATGGCACCAAAAAATAAATTAAAACCTATCAGGCTGCAATCCAAATAAAGAAAGATAAAGAAGATAGTCCGACATCCTTCATAAGGGATGCCAGCAACAACCTGCTCAGCAGTCCACAGGACATCAAAGGCAGAGGGAAAGAGTACCTCCAGCAGCTTCTGAATGAAGAAAACCCACAGAAGTTGTACTGCCCCAGACACAGCCTATGATGAGTGAAGAGGAAGAGCCCACCATAGAAAAGGTGAAAACAGCACTAAGGAAAATGAAGAAAGGGAAAGCAGCAGGCTTAGAGGTCACAGATATGATAAAGATGCAGGGTGAGATAGGGGAGATATGGGTCCTTAGGGTACTCAGTAGTGTGGAGTGAAAGGCATATCCCAGATGAGTGGAGAATAATCATTCAAGTGCCACTGTTCAGGAAAAAGGGGACATTCACAACTGTGAGCAGTAGAGGGGTATCAAACTACTGTCATATTGCATGAAAGTTCTAGAGAGGGTAACTGATAAACGAATGCGCAGAGCAGTAGTAAGTAATATGGGAGATGAGGACTTCAGATTCAGATCAAGATGCAGCACAACTGACCCAATGTTTGCAGTGAGACAGATAGTTGAGAAGAAGCTAGAGATGAGGAAAGAGTCCAAATGGGCATTCCTAGACTTGGAGAAAGCATATGACAAGGTCTCAAGAAAGCTGATCTGGGCAGTCCTACATTAGTTCAAATTCCCAGAACCATTGGTAAAATTAGTGCAAGCCATGTAGAAGAACCCACTGACTCAAGTATGGACAGTGTTTGGTTTCACAGAGGAGTTCCCAGTGGGAGTTGGTGTGCATCATGGTTCAAGTCTAACTCACTGCTGATCATACTGGTGATGGATTTCATTAGCAAACAGATCACAGGGGACAGATGAAGAAAGTTTGCATATGCTGATGATGTGAAATTACTGGAAGACTCTGAGCAAGAACTTCAGCAAAGGCTAGTGGAACGGAATGCAAAATTAAAGGCACGTAGGATGAAACTGAGTACAGATAAGACAGTTGTAATGGCAGCAAATGGGGAGATCAGAAGAAGCTGAGAATTGAGATAGAAGGGAAAATAGTGGAACAGGTTAACAGCTTCAAGTATCTGGGAGGGGCTAAAGCTAAATGGCACAGTGTGTCAGATGTAGTATATGACAAAAGAATATCAAAGAAGTTGAAACGTAAGGTGTACAAAACAGTGGTGTGACTAGTACGACTGTATGGCACAGATACCTGGGTAGTAAAGGCAGAGCAGCTGAAGAGAGCTAGAGGTGATGGAGATTAAATGCCTGTGATTCATTGTAGGATGTGCACTGTGGGACAGATGAAGAAACTACATCACAGCAAAAGCCTAAGTTGATCCAATTTCTGAGGTCAAAGAGAACAGATTACAGTGGTTCAGGCATATGTCGATAAAAACAGAAGACAGTCTGGTAAAGAACACTGGGGACAGACAGGAAGAAGACAAGAGGCAATGAGGGCATCCATCAAAGAGGCAAATGGATTGTGTGAGAGAAGACCTGTGATAGGTATGAATATTGAGGAAGGCAAGAAAGTGAAAATTAATAGAGAGAGATGGCGACAGTTGACATGACACTCTGACCCCATGTAGAAAATGAGGAAAAAGGGGGTTGATGGTAATGATGAAGACAGCAAAAACAAGTGGAAAGAGGAAGGCTTCAAGAGAGGGATCAAAAGCTCTTTAGATATATAGTAACATAAGGTTCATAGGTAGGTACTAGGCTATCGGCCCTGGGGCCTATACAAGCCCAGCCAAAAAGGTACCCTGGCTTTTGCCACCCAAGAAAATTATTTTCCTGTGCCACTGTCGAGCAGAGCCACAGAAGTGATCTCTGGGGTGAATTTCCTATTTCCCATCCAATCATTAAGATTTTTCTTGAAGAGTGCTAATGAGGAGCTTTGTTTGATATAGATGGGTAGTTTATTCCAGAGTATGGGAAGTCTCTGAGACAGCAGTCTATCCCTCTGGCATGTTCTGTTTATTGTGGTGACAAGGTTTAGGTCCCTAGAGCATGTAGCTCGGAGGGATTAGGATTTCTTTAAGTGGAGCATGTCCAACAGCTCTGGGTTTGACATAGCTTTGTATGTTAGGCAGAGATCACCTCTGAGTAGGCAATATGCGACAGAGTAAAGCTGGAGTTTTTTGAGACGGTTTGCGTAGGGCATCTGTTTGAGGCCGGTAATCCTCTTTGTGAGGTATTTCTGTGGCCTTTCCAGTTGTTGTAGATGTCTTGTGAGGTACATACCAAAAGGGGTGTTGTACTCTACTCATCACTCATTAGACCCGTTATAGAGGGGAACAATGACCTCTTTTTTTCTGGATGGGAAACCTTTTGTGATGAGGTGTGCCACATAGAAGGATTTCTTGACTACTGTGGCGATGTGATTATCAAAGGAGAGACTATTGTCCACCTGTGTCCCAAGGCTTCTTATCACACTTTCAGTGTTAAGTATACTACCGCCTATGTTGTAGTTCATGGGTACAGAGTTTTTACCAAAGGGGATGACAATGCACTTTTTGGCATTGAGCTTGAGGCCATGGCTTTGACACCAGGCATCTGTCTCAGTGAGGCCCTTTTGTAGGATGTCCCCATCATTAGGGGTTTCGATTATGGCTCCTAGTTTGCAGTCATCTGTGAACTTCATTAGCCAAAGACCTTCTGTGTTAGTCTGTACTTCAGAGAAGTAGATACCAAACAGGAGAGGACCCAGGACTGAACCCTGTGGTACTCCACTTGTCACTGGTCTGAAGTCGGATTTGGAGTCTGCTACTTTCACAGTGTGGGTTCTGTCAGTGAGCCAGTTGGCAAGTGGCAACCCATCTTGTGACATAGGGATTTATACCTTGTTTAGTGAGTTTATCTATAATCCCAGAGTGGGGGATGGTGTTGAAAGCCTTGGCAAGATCTAGATAGGCTGTGTGAACCACCTTACCCTTGTCTACGGCTTTGGTGACTGCTTCAAAAAAGTCTATCAAGTTTAGGAGACATGATCTGCCTTTTACAAACCCGAACTGGGTGGGGTCCAGAGTTTGGAGATTACCAATGTCTTTGTTTATAAGTTCCATGATGATATGTTCCATGGCCTTGCAGACCAGGTTGATCAGGCTAATGGGGCGGTAGTTCCCAGGGTCTGTGGTGGCTCCCCCCTTGTGGAGTGAGATAACCGTCACTGTGCGCCATTCAGCAGGCACAAAGCCTGAAGTGAGGCTATGACTGAACATGGTACTTAGGTGGGGTGCCAGTTCATTCTGTAGTTCATGTACAACGCAGCCTGGGATGTTGTCTGGTCCCATGGATGCTGTGTTCTTGGCTTTGGAGAGTGTGGTTTTTACCTGTGCAGCTGTGATTACAGGAACTTTGCATTCTTCCGGTATAGAGATGGGTTCTTTAGGGAGTGGGGGGGGGGAGTTAGCACTGAACCTATCTGCCAGGATGTTGTCAATATCATTTGGGTCTGTATATTTAGTGCCATGAGTGTTGCCATTGAGATTCTTGACATAGCTATAGAATGCATTGTGGTTGTCTTTAGAATCAGTGGCGATTTTGTTTCCATAACTAGCTTACTAGCTTTGGAGGATTTTATCAGGGATCACAGCTTCTTACTGAGGCTGACCAGGGAGCTCCTCCACTCATGGGATTTTACTCTCTTTTGCAACATTTTCTTCCTTCTCTTGTACAGTTTGTTTATGGCAGGGGACCACCAGACTGGCTTCCTTTTTTTGGAGGATAGCATCTTGGTTCTGTTTGGGATAGCACGATCCATGCACTCATGTAAGTGCTAATAAAGTGCAATTGTGTAGGATTCAGTAGTCGTAACTGTATTGTCCATCTGCATGGGTGTCATGAAGTTCACCACTTCTGTCTTAAAAAGCATGAAGTTGGCTTTGGAGAAATTTTTTGCCATGTTTTCCTTAATGGGGGTGGGGGCAGGATGTGGATATCTAGGGTAATTAGCTTATGGTCAAATCGGACCAATGAGGCATTGACTTCAGATGTGGAACACCGGTCACTCATGTTGGTAATGACTAGATCTAGGATATTGTTGCCCCTTGTGGGGATGTGGATAAGTTGATCCAGGGCATAGGAGTTTATGAATTCCAGAAAGCATTGAGCGAAGGAGTTGGTACATAAGTAGTTTTCCCAGTTAATGGTGGGATAGTTGAAATCGCCCATTATTAGGGTGTTTGGTTTAACCCTAATATTTTCCAGTACATCAAGAAAAGAGGAGTGGGAATCCTGGGGCATGGTGGGTGATCTGTAGCAAGCTACAATTTGGATTGCAGTTTTGCCCAGAGTTAGTTGCACTTGGATAACCTCGGCTGCATTATGCTGAGCAACTAGCCTGGATGTGTGGATATCCTTAATGAATATGGACACACCTCCGTCTTTGGTATTCCGTTCCAGGTTACATGGCCGAAAAGTGTGGTATGAGTTGTAGCTTGGTATTGCAGGGGTGCTCTCTGGAGCCTTGAACCAGGTCTCAGTCACTGCACAGATATCGATGTTCTCCATTTTAAGGAGTGCCTCGAGTGAGTGCATTTTGAGATTTAGACTTCTAGCATTGAGTAGCATCACCCTCAGTTTTTTCTTGCCTGTTCCTGTTATGGTGGTGAATTTGTCATTTTAACCTTGCCTAGAAAAGGCACTATAGGGGTGGCAAGATCCTTAGCCAGTATCCAGAATCCCAGGGGTGACAAGTGCAGGCCATCTCTGGCAAAGCATCGTGGTCTGTCGACCATGTCATCCCAGGCAGACAGATACTGGATCCCTTTAGAATGGCACCAGAAGCCAATTGTTGAAGGCAATCATTTTGTACTTATACTGTGGCATCATTTTGGGTGATGGCAGAATGCTACTCAGGGCTAGGGTCATGCCTGCCTGGGCTACAAGACCGGAGAGCTCTTCCATGTCTCTTTTCATGTAGTCCAGGGAGGTACGTCTCAGGTCATTCACACCAACATGGACAATGACAGAGTCATATTTGTACTTGTTGTGGAGTGACCTGAGTGCATGGGTTATGTGGCAGAGCCTGGCACCTGACAGGCAGCTGACAGTAACTTTCTCCTTGTTTAGCCTGGTGAGTGGGACATCAGTGTGCCTGACTATAGAGTCACCTATGACTAGTGTGTTGGGTACGTTGTTTTGCCTTATTGGCTGTGGTTGAATGGCACACTGAGTCTGCGGGCTATGTGTCATTTGGGTTGTGTTGGGGGGGGTAGAGGTTGCTTGCATTTCTGCTTTGGAGGTCTCTGTTGCTTGAGCAGATTATTACTGAGAGCCTCCACGAATGTTTTTGTGTTTTTATTTGTGGATTTTGGTGGTGTAGATTTAGTGAGACTATCTGAGTGTGGTGTGGTGCAAGTGTTTACCTTCTCCTCCTGACTGTCAAGTTCAGTCTTGATTGGAGAGAGCTTTGCCTCCAGTTTGGCTAGATAAGTGCATCTATCACAGGTTGTAGTGTTAGGTGGTAGGAGGAGAGTGTTGTCTGTGTACATGAGGCAATTTCTACATTGCCCCAAGATGCCCAGATTCATCAGATAGACAGGAGAGAACACTGGGAGCTGACCCTTGAACATGCCTGAATAAAAAACTATTTTCCTCTAGGTAAGTGAGGAAAGTGAGTACAAGAGCTGTTTTTCTCTAAGCAAGTGAGGAAAGTAAGTAAGTACCAAAACTGTTTTCCTCTAGGTGTAATGGGGAAGGTTGAGTGCTGTAGTAATTAGTAGATTATTTAGTGCTTACAAGTTCTGAACAAGCGCTGATCATGAATAAGCAAATTCAAGTGCTAAAACTAAGAATCTGTATCTGGACTAAACTAGTTACAGGAAAGGGGGAAACAAGTGCAAATGCGGGCTTTTAAATCAGAAAGTTGAGAGAGAGATGGGAAAAACTGCCCAAACAGCCAATAACTATAATTTCTTGGCCAGAACCACACCGTATGTGGTAGATAGGTTACCTAGTGCTTTGTCGCCTCACAGCAAGAGGTCCTTCAGTTTGATCGTCAGCTGGGGTGCCTTCTGTGTGGAGTCTGCGTGGGTTTCCTCCGGGTGCACCAGTTTCCTCCCACATCCCAAAGACATGCTGTAGGTGGATTGGACACTCCAAATTGGCCCTAGGTGTGTGTGTGTGCATGTGTGTGCCTTCAGTGGAAGGTTGGGTGCCAGGCTGGCAACTCGACACTGTAAAACTCCACTGCCAATCATGAGCAGAGAGGTGATCCGCTGTGGCGACCCCTAACCGGGAAAAGCCGGAAGAAGAAGGTTACCTAGTGCTTTACCACTCCCACTGATAAGCTAGAAGGCTTCCCTCCAACATAGAAAGCTTGGGGGGGGCTCAGAAGCTTGCATGCAGTCCTGGATACAGCAAATCTGAACTGGACAACACTAGTTACAGGAAATGTAGGAAAGGAAACTGCTTATATATATATATATATATATATATATATATATATATATATATATATATATATATATATATATATTTTATATATACAGAAAAGTAGCTAAAACAGCAGTAAAAACTATTCAAATGCAGTGCAAGCTAGCACACTTGAGTATGTAGCAATGTTAGACCAAACAGTTTAAAAAATGGAATTATATTAAAAATGACTAAAAACAAGTGCAGAAGGAGTCTATTAGGTAGAATGAGGTAAAGAGATGGGACTGGGGGGGGAGTGTCCCAGATCAAATTTACAGTGGGGCGGGCAGCTGCAAAAGCCTCCAAATTTAAACAACAGGACAGGAATAGGGAGGGCAGGTAGGGGAAAACCAACACCTTCAGCAGAGATCTGAAAAACTATACAGTGAAGCAAAAATAACAGTGCACAACTCTGAAGTCAGCCAGCAATGATATAAAATTAGTCAAGCAACAATTATGAGTATACAACTCTGAAGTGCCAGAAAAATATACTTAGCTCTGTATGTCTCCAGATAGTTTGAAGAGCACTCTGTCAGGACACAGGAAGGCTCCAGCAATGATATGCAGGCTGTTACTAAGAGGGTCTAATTTTATGTAAGTAATCCTTGAGATAGTCATAAGTCATAAGGAAGGAAAGTAACAACCACTATATTGCTTTAGACATACTGCAGAAAGAAGGGAAGGAAGGAAGGAAGGAGCACTCCAACCACTGAAGAAACAAGGCAGGTGATTGGAATGCTGAAGAATTACATTTTTCTCTATGCTGTAAAATGTAACATTTTAACATGTCTTTAAACGCATTCAAAATAATTGTTTTATGTAAATAGATCACAATGTGTTTAGTATAAATTTGAAATCAGTTTCAAATAATTAGTGTAAATGAAAGTAGGTTACCTCATATGCAGTAACTGTGATACCCTTGTATTTGGATGGGGTCTATTGCTAACCTAGAAATGGCAGGAATTCTCATTGATAGAATCCTGATGAAGTGTCTGGTTGTTTTTTTAGAGGCTAAACATAAATAGATCAACAACCAGCTTGAATTTATAGTAGTAGAAGAAGTTATAGCATAAACATGAGCCAGTGTTATGATCAAGTTACAGGAAAACTGCCAGAATTATGGGGGGTTAGTGGTATATTTTACATGTAGCTCTGTGTAGTGATTTTTCTTATCTTGCCTTATCTGTTTTTTTTTTTTGCTTTATTACGTAGTTCGAGGAAAATCTGCCTGTTGTGATCAGTTTTATCGTGATACCATGTATCCCAAGCTTTATCCCTAAGTTTGAGAAGGGTTCTTGTGGTTTTAGAGAGCCATGGGGCTGGGTTTATTTTTATTTGAATTGTCCATAAGAGGGCCATCTGATTTAATATGTTTAAAAAGGTGGAATTGAAGTGCTCCACTACCTTGTCTAGTGTGAGGGTTGCTAGGGGAGCCCAGTTACATTACCTTATTGCATTAATGAAATGCTCAGGTATGAAATTTTTTGAATTAAGGATTTCACATAAGGTGGTTGTTTTAGTGGTTTTGAGGTGCTGTCTTAATATGAATGTGGGTAAATTGTCACTAAGGCTATTTGGTACTGTACCATAATATTAGGCAGTAGATCGGTTGTTTGTAAGGATCCAGTTTAGTATGGATTCCTTGTTTGTATTTTTGTCAGTGCAGGTGGGTGTTTGGATAAGTTGAGTATAGGAATACAGGTTGATGTGATTAGAGGGGATAGTTGCATTGATGGATTTCTAGTGAATGTTAAAGTCCCCTAGGAAGAGTGTCTCCTGTGGGAAGTTTGCAGATGTCCAGTTTAGTATAGACTCTAGAGTAGGTATGCTGTCACCTGGAGGTATGTAAATACACACTAAGTTTAGTTGCTTCTGTTGATTGATTTGAATTTTGGTGAATAGAGTTTCTGGATTGTTAAATTTTGGGATTTCTTTATGTATAAGGTCTACGTTGAGGACAGTCTTGTATAGTATGGCGACGCCTCCATCTTTTTTGATAGTTCTATCAGTCCTGATTATATTATAACCTGGGGGAAGTATCTCATTGTCCTTAATGTGGGGTTTGAGCCAGGTCTCTGTAATGAGTGTAATGTCTGGGTTGTAAGCGGAGAGTGTGGCGTGTAGTTCATCATTTTTGTTCAAGAAACTTCTAGTATTCATACTAAGTATAAGTAGGTCACAGGGCTTTTTACAGTTAATTGCTTGTTGAATGTTTGGACTAGTGAGGTTGGTAGTATCAGCTGTAGGGCCTGGGTTGGGGTGTATATCAACACAAATCTGGACCTGTGTTTGCAGCAATAGACAGAGTTTGAAGTTTGAGTAGAAGTTTAGTTAATCTGTTGGGTATGGTGGAAGGTATAGTGAAATTAATATATTTGACTTTGTATAGCTCAGTGGTCGAGTAGTTCAGTAAGTGAGGTTGGATGCAGGAGAAAGCAGTGTTACTATGTGGTTGGAAGGTGGAAGTTAGGGTTGGGCTAGGGTGAAATATTATGTGAGCATTATGGTAGCAGGTAATGGTGTAAAGTGTAACAAGGGTAGCTAATAATAATAGTTGAGAGGTAAACATAGTTACTTGAGGATTTGTGGGCAATGGTTTGGTTGGTGGTGATAATATGGAGTATGCTAGGAGGACTTGTTGGGTGGAGAGTGGGAGCTTGTTAATATTTGCAATTGTGTTGTTGTTTTGGGACTGGTTGAGGTGGTGGGTGGGGCTTTATTTGTAAGTAATCACTCAGGCAAATTGCAGATGAGAAGTACAGTGGCAAATATGAAAAAGTAGACACTAACTTAACATGGATGATATCTAGGTGTTTGAAAGAAGAATTGTTAAACTGTTATTAACAAACGTTGTGGGTTGATTCAACATGTGTACAGAAGGCAAGTATAAATACATGTGCAAACATGAGTCTCCAAGTAGCAGAGGAAAGCTTTAAGTTGAAAGCATTTAAAAAAAGTAATCATATACATTACAAGTATCAGAAAGTTATATCATCTGGTAGTCCAGAGTCCGATTTTTTTTCTAGGTGGAGAGGTGAAGTATTGCATGACAAAATATTACCTCATCACTGTAACATATAACTATGTATGTCAGTCTAACTGCCAGAATAAAGTTATTAAAGACGGGTCATGAGTATTCAAAGCTGCTATTATTCTGTGTTTAAGCAATCATGAACATATGAGGTCCTTCTCAGTGTGATTCCACAACAGTAGCATTGTTGCAGTAGCTGCTGAGGCAACCTATAAGTTGAAATGTATAAAAGTTGGGCATCCCATCTCAGCACAGATATATGCTTGGACAGTTAGCACTGTTATGTTGTTGGGCTGAAGTCCTACTATTTCGTTTTTCTAAACTTAAAAACTGTGTGCAAAAAGATGTCTGAAAGGCTGAACCAATTACTTATTTATTGTGTTACCGAAAGTGATTTGATGAGTCTGTGTGTGCCCACATTATTCTGCATATGTGTGTATATATATATATATATATATATATATATATATATATATATGTGTGTATATATATATATATATATGTGTGTGTGTATATATATATATATATATATATATGTGTGTGTATATATGCATATATATATATATATATATATATATATCCCCAGGATTCACGAAGCCTCCGTGTAAGAGTTATAACTCTTACACGGAGGCTGCAGTTAAACGGAGTGATGTCAGCATGCTCTGCATATTCATGAGAGCATGCTGAATCACACCTAAGTCGAACACGGTCCGTGTAAGACAGTAGGGGGCGTGTCCATAGGCTGAGCCCTGCAAGCGGACACGCCCCCAGAAGTATAAAAGTGCCCAAAGTAGACACCCACAACAGAGTCCACGGAAATGTGAATAAACACAACACAACACATGCCCCTACAGACTATTAAACATAAAACAATCTAAATGAACATGTCATATTTTTTTTAAATTGTAAAGATGTTTAACCGTGAGTGCGCTGCTCTGTGGCGTGCCCGTAGCGCAGCTACAGTTAGCAGTCAATGGGAAAGCATATAAGAACTAAATATGCAAAATAAGCCAGGAAGCAATAACGTAGCAGTAGAGATGCCGGCTGCAGAGCAGGCATTCATGGTTCGAGCCCCCACAACACAAATTTTTTTTTTGCAAAATAAGCAGGAAACAAGTCCCTGACACATATGTACACATAAAACCAGAATATATGTAAAATGCAATGAAATATCCCATTTATATTGAATAAATGTGAGCTAAGAAATGAATATAAACTGCCAGATGTGCCCATAGCTGAGCTACAGTACAACAGAGTGAGTGTATGTGCCCGTAGATGAGCATTGGTCCAACTGGTGCAAACTGAGTGCCCGTAGCTGAGCAGTGGTTTACCATGCTAAATATATGTGCTCCTAACTGAGCTGAGCGTAATATGCGTGCCGATAGCCAAATGAGGCTTAAACCAGCGTACCCCGTTTGCGCGGAGCTGCGCACCGCGCAAACAAGCTAACCGACGGGCAACGGTGAGCAAGCCGTATCCAAACTGCCTTTACACAGACACACCCCTCAACATGTCTAGACAGTCATGAAAAATAAAAAGCAGTGGCCAGGTTCGAACCCAGGATACTATACACCATAGTCAAGGTACAGAACCACTGAGCCATGACAGCAGTACCTAGAAATGCAATAATAGCTCATATATAGGAATGAATACAAACTACAGCATGACAATGCAGGTTTACTGAAGTTGATACAATTCCAAACTGGCCAATCACAGATGTGTGGGAAAAACGGACTATATAAGCCCCATAGGCGGGAATACACAGCATAAACAATTGTAGAACAGACCTGCAGGCAGAATGTCAGGTGTAGGAGAGGGTAGTCGCTTTCGAGCGCAGAGGTGGGGTGTTGAGGAGTCCAGGTACATGGCCTGGCTCCTAGTCCACAACCATGAGGCCCAACTCATGCAGGGCCAGGTCCTCTGGGGAGCGTACAGGGCTGAGGCGTGGGACCAGTTGGCTCATGAACTCACCAGTGCCACAGGAATTCCAAGGACAGGTGAGCAGGTCCGTCACCACCATGCGGACCTGAAGAGACGCAACCAGGACCAACTGAACCTTTGGATCCAGGAGGCCCGGCAATCACCCAACGCCCCACCACTGAGTAAGTAACAATTAATTATGTATGTAGAAAGTTAAACTACCTGAAATTATGGAGATGTGTATTCCAATATTACTTCATTTATATTACAGCTGCAGGTGTCCGTTCTGCGAACCGCAGAGCCTATGCCGATAGGCTGGTGCAGTTGCGCCACCAGGCAGGTCAGTAATCCACTACTAGTAACTGTAAAGATATATAAATGTATGACAGTCAGCAAAAAAGTGCAGTGTAGCCAGGAAGGAATTAAATCTGCAAGTAACAGTGTGAAAGTGTATGCAAGTATTGCCTGATTACAACAGTTCCCAGCCTGTAAGTGTAAACTAAACATGACACTGTCCAACATATATTTTGAAATAAAACTGCCCTGCCTGTAAGAAAATAGTACACAACCTGCAGCAGCATGTAAAGTATAGCTGCAGAAGAGGATGAAATCACATGTGTGAAATATATCCCTGTGGAAATACTGAAACATGACAGAAGTAAGACTGCTGGAAAGAACTGTAATAACTACTGTTAAAACATGTCAATAAAGCCTAGAAGTACCAGTCTGAATAGTAACATGAAAGCAAGTGAGAGAGTGTGAGAAAGTGTCAGGAATACAGCAATACAGTAGTAATAACCCCTGAATAAACTATACTGCAGTTAGGACAGAATTAAATGCATGTGAGACTCTGAACCAAACAGCAAAATCTGTTCAAAGTGTTGCTGCATGTGGAATGTGTACACCAAAATCTGGATATGTTGCTCCCAGTCTGAAATACGCAGATAGGATGATTGTCTGATATACCAAACATCCACACTTGTCTACAAGTATAGAAAGCAAAGGTAACAGGATGATGTATCTGAACAAAGCTCGATATGAATGTGTATGAACAGCAATAAAATGTAGATTGATGTTGCAGTAACAGTCCCATCTGCAAGGTTAAGTAGTTAACATATAGGACACTGTAGTTAGAACAGTAGTTTGTATATAACTGTAGCTATTAGAAATGTACAGCATATGTATTTGTATTCGAAGGTGTTAATATTACTTTATTTACCCCACCCTCTAACCACCTATAACCCATTCCACGTGAAAATGGTATGTGCAATCACAATTACCACCCCTGGACGTCTGTCCTGTTGGGTCATATATATTTGCATGTCTGTTGATGCATCCGCCCTGTTCATACATCCACACCTGATGGCCTGTTGCCATCAATCAACCCTGCATGTTGTTGGACTGTGTATTACTGTTCAAATTATGCATGTGTTATGCACGCTGTTCAATGGTGTGAATATCTGGGTGTTTGGTTAATGGGAATACTAATGCATGCTGTTACAACTAATTGTGAATGGTATTATATGTCACTAACCCAAACTTTCATGACATAATGCAAAACATAGAACGACAGGGAAGGCGGGTTCCAGTGGACCCACCTCTCCCACCTCAGCTGGCGAGTGCACCTGGCACTAGTGCCGAGTCCGGACCCTCCTCCGGTGGCCCTGTGCCACTTGTGGGTGGAAGCGCTGCAGGGGATGGGGCTCGCCCCCCCTCTGCAAGTGTGGCCGGAGGAGATCCACCACTCACCCTCCGTAGCGTCCGGACTGTGGTGCGTAGGGAGATTCGGGACTCTGTCCTCGAGCCCCTACGCCAGCTCGAGGCACGGGTGGTGCAACTAACGGGCATGCCCGTTGCCCCACCTACACAGCCCCCAGCACAGCCCCGTCCTGGGCAGTGAAGGAACAGTGGCAACTGCCTATGGATGGGGATATCAGTTCCACTGTTGCCATCTGTGGGCTCATGGGCTCTGGATATCCAAACCTCCGTCCCCGTCAATTGTGTAACCCCCCCACACGTGTCATACACCGCCCCTGTATGCGTCTTGTTTGTCTTGTCTGTTAACCTACCCAACCTACCTTCCCAGCTGTACCGACTACCTTCACCTGACATACCACTCTCACATGAAAAAATAAAAAAAAAAAAGGGCACTCTGTACCCACAAAAAAATTATGCCCCATACATAGCTGCCCATTCCGCACACATGTCTACTGGACATGGAACCTATCAATTCCAATTGGCTGTACAACAAGTATTATTGTTGTCCTGACACCTCTCTCAGGGGTGGAAGGTTTAATGAATAAGAGAAACACTGGAACCACCACGAAATAAAACAGCAACTGATTTAATTAGTAAAAGGAACGAGCGCTTTCACGCACATCAAACGTGCGCTTCATCAGGTTACAAAGAACATAACTTCTCTCCATCCTTATATATTCTATAAATCACATGATAATAAAACAATTAATCAATGAAAATCGACCATTAACATATTATATTAGCTAAATAGGAAGTCTTGACCAAATTAGGCAATGTTAAAACACTGACACCTAGGTGTCAGTTACTATAAAACACCACAATACAATATGCTAGATGCAAATCTCCAAGGCATAAGGGCTTAGTGAGGGTGTGCTATCATGTCTCCACTTCGTTGTATTAAAAGATGTATCCTGATCATAACTAATGAATATTAAATATAATCAGTCATTCTGTCACCATGATGAATCACCAGGAAATGCAATATAAAGATACATAATTGTGCAATGATCATGTTTAGAATATATATACCCATCCTAAATAAGCTGAAAAGAAAAGGAAAGAAAAGGAAGAAGTGGAAATATGAAGAAAAAGGAGAGGGGGAAAGGGGAAATGCAATATAAAGATACATAATTGTGCAATGATCATGTTTAGAATATATATACCCATCCTAAATAAGCTGAAAAGAAAAGGAAAGAAAAGGAAGAAGTGGAAATATGAAGAAAAGGAGAGGGGAAAGGGCGGGGTTGGGGGAAGGGAAAAAGAAAGAGACGAAGGAAGAGGAAAAAGGGGGAAAAGGGGGTGTAAGGAAGGAAGGGAAAAAAGTGATAGAATAAAAGTAGATAGAAAAAGAAAAAGAAAAGAGAAAGGGGACAGAAACAATAAAAATAAGAATAAAAGTCCTGAGTCAAATGGAGTAACAAATGGCCCCCATCTATTACAGAAGTGCTGGTCTAATGCTGACTGCTGTGTTGAGTCCTGGTTCTATGTGGGCTCTAAGGGACAAGATCCATTTTAGCTCATTGAGCTCAAGGGATCCTATGGAATCACCTTCTCTTCTATTTGGGTGTTGTATCTGTAAAACTCTGAACTTAAAAATATGTTTCTGATGAGTCTGGCAGTGTTTGGCTAAAGGATTACTAACATTGGCCTTCCTAATGTCGTAGACATGGTTGTATACTCTATCTTTGAGTCTGCGTGTGGTCATACCCACATAGTAAGCCTCACAGCTATCACAACTAGCCAAATAGATTACATTTGTAGTCTCACAAGTAGCGTAGAAGCTGGGCTGGAAAACCAAACCCAAGTCCATACGTTCAAACCTTTGATCAGTAACAATAAATTTGCAGATGCAACACTTCCTACATGGGTAGGTTCCTTGTTTAATATTAGTTCTAATGTCCAGTGTGTTTATCTGGATATTGTCCTTACACAATAACCTTTTTAGGTTATAGCAATTATTATACCTGAAGCTAGGTTTATTACCAACTATTTTCAACAAGTCATTGTCCATGGTAAGTAGTTTCCAATTTCCTTGAATAATGTCCCTGATATACTGAACGTCATTTGTATATTTGATGTCAAAATATACTCTATTATCAGTCCTAATCCTATTCACATAGGTTACATGTATCTTTGTTCTACTATTATGTGATGGTCCGCTATCCTGCTGGGAGGGGTCATACTTATATCCTGATACCAATTGGGAGGGATAACCCCTGTCTAAAAAACATTCAGCCTGAAAGTCCAACAACTCCTCTTGTTTGTTATAAATATTACACAGTTTCCTGATTCTTGACATTTGGTTATTAACTACATTGGGAAAAACATATCTGGGATGCATACTCCCAAAATGGAGTATGCTGTTCCTCCAGCATGGTTTCCTGTACAAAGACGTAGTAATCTCATTAAGGAAATTCTTATAAATGGTGACATCCAGGTAGTTAGCCTGAGTAAAGGAGTGTTCATGGGTAAATTCCAAAAACGTTGTAGTCGAGTTCAGATAGTCAACAAACTGATCCAGGGATTCAACCCCCCCATTCCAGAAAAGAAGTATATCATCGACATAACGTCTGTAAAAGATGACATTAGTTGTGAAATTGTAATCATTAAAGACATAGGTCTTCTCCCATACATAGACAGCAAGATTGGCATAGGCATTGGCACAGGGGGTGCCCATGGCCACCCCCCATGTTTGCCTATATATCCTATTGTGAAATAGGAAGACATTATTAGTCAAGATCAAGTCTAGGAGAGAGCATACAGTTAACTGATCCGTATGGTCTAGGTCACTTAACTCAATCAAACAATCCCTAACAGCATTTATTCCAAAATCATTGGGGATGCTGGTAAATAGGTTCTTAATGTCTAGGGTGACCATCAGAGTATCAGGTCTTATATTATCAAGTAGGGTAACATTATCCAGGTCATTTAATAACTCAAAGGAATTTTTCAAAATAGTCGGAATGAGACCTATCAAGTGACCTAGCTTCAACTGAACATAATGGGAGGCATTCTCCGTGACCCATAACCTCCCAGATACAATAGGTCGTAAAGGTGGAGGAGTCAGACCTTTGTGCATCTTGGGAAGCCCTTTTATGAGAGGAATTAAAGGGGATTCAATCACTAAGTAATCATACAGGTCTTTGTCAATACATCTTGTCATCAGGAGATCGTAAAAAGTATCATGCACACTTCTCACTATTGAGCTCACATCTGTCTTATTTAGCTCAGAGTAAGCTGCATCATCTTTTAACATATTATTCATCAAATCAGTATAGAATGCTGTATCCATGGCGACTATCCCTCCCCCCTTATCGGCCGGTCTAAAAACCAAGTTAGTATTATTAGCCAGATTATTCAATGCCCTTTTTTCATCCAAGTTTAAGTTTACAAATAATCTCTTATGTGCCCCACCTTTGTAGAACAGATATAGATCATGCTCACAAGCTTTCTGGAAACAATCAATGTTACCAGAAATATGCGGTACAAAAGTACTCCTTCTTTTTAATGCCCTGGTATTATAGGATGTACCTACATCATCAATGTCATTAAATAAACATTTAAGGGCTAGCTTTCTAGTGAACTTTCTTAACATAATCATGGTATCAGACAAACAGCTCCCTCGGGAGGGTATAAAGGAAAGTCCTCTATTTAGTACAGCACATTCAATGTCCGAGAATGTCTTAGAAGATAAATTAAAAAACAAATTATTCAATTCTTTTTCCTTCTCGATTCGCGGTTGTCGCCCGATAGCTTGCGTTTTCCCCTCCCTCTGCTTGTGGAGCGCTCCAGCGCCCGATGTTTGTAAGGTAAGGGAAAATTTAAGTTTGGCGCCACTGTTGACCCTGGAGTGAAATTCATATTCTGTCCACCGTTCTTGGGTCTCGCCCCTGTATTCACTGACGCTCTTAAGGCTTCTTGGTTACATGGAATGGTAAGAGCAGGAGTAGCAACCTCATCTGTTATACTACTAGAAACAGGAGTATTGTTATGCAGTGGAATATCAGGCAAATTGTCAGGAGCAACGGTCGTGCTGGAAACAGTAAGCGGGCCAACAGTCATCTGCTCATTACTGTCTTCAGTCGCTAAACTGTCATTAGTCCTCGGCCACATAAAAATATGACCAAGCTGGAAATCCTTACGGTCTCTTTTGAGCTTCCTTAGCTTCGTTTGCTCTAACTTATTGCTATAAAGAGACAATTGTCTAAGCATACTGTTCAGTCTCTGCAAACAATAGTCACTTTTAAAACACTGAGTAATCGTTTTATGCTCACCTTCTACCTTATTGATCAATTCTTCTTCCAATGGTTTAAAGTAGTCGATGAGTAGATGAATATAGCTGTTACCAAGTTCCATATTAAGTATCTGCCACCTTCGTAATAGATCCGGATGTGCATCTCCGTAGCTCGGCATGCAGAGGACACGCATGCCTCGCGGAACCACCTTGAAGTGGAGGCATGCCTCAAGGTGTTTCCTCTGCCAAATTAGCTGATAGAGCTTGTATAAGTTGTTCTCCAATGATCTTATCTGGTCATGAAACACTTGCAGATTCTCCGTTTCCGAAGTTAAGGAAGAAACAGTAGTACCTTGTTCAACAAGGTTAAGAAGAGAGTTCTCTCGTTGGTAAAAAATATCATTCCAGTTATCTATGTTGCCTGCGAGACCAGGGTTATAATCCAATTCTATGTTAGGCAATTCCATCGTGTGATGTTCGGCCAAGAGCAAAAAAGCCAAGGAAGCAACAATAAGCACCAGACTCAGCATGACCATCCAAAGGAACCCAGTGGAACAGCGAGGATAATGAATAAGAGAAACACTGGAACCACCACGAAATAAAACAGCAACTGATTTAATTAGTAAAAGGAACGAGCGCTTTCACGCACATCAAACGTGCGCTTCATCAGGTTACAAAGAACATAACTTCTCTCCATCCTTATATACTCTATAAATCACATGATAATAAAACAATTAATCAATGAAAATCGACCATTAACATATTATATTAGCTAAATAGGAAGTCTTGACCAAATTAGGCAATGTTAAAACACTGACACCTAGGTGTCAGTTACTATAAAACACCACAATACAATATGCTAGATGCAAATCTCCAAGGCATAAGGGCTTAGTGAGGGTGTGCTATCATGTCTCCACTTCGTTGTATTAAAAGATGTATCCTGATCATAACTAATGAATATTAAATATAATCAGTCATTCTGTCACCATGATGAATCACCAGGAAATGCAATATAAAGATACATAATTGTGCAATGATCATGTTTAGAATATATATACCCATCCTAAATAAGCTGAAAAGAAAAGGAAAGAAAAGGAAGAAGTGGAAATATGAAGAAAAAGGAGAGGGGGAAAGGGGAAATGCAATATAAAGATACATAATTGTGCAATGATCATGTTTAGAATATATATACCCATCCTAAATAAGCTGAAAAGAAAAGGAAAGAAAAGGAAGAAGTGGAAATATGAAGAAAAAGGAGAGGGGGAAAGGGGGCGGGGTTGGGGAAAGAAAGAGACGAAGGAAAAGGAAAAAGGGGGAAGGGGGTGTAAGGAAGGAAGGGAAAAAAGTGATAGAATAAAAGTAGATAGAAAAAGAAAAAGAAAAGAGAAAGGGGACAGAAACAATAAAAATAAGAATAAAAGTCAATTCCAATTGGCTGTACAACAGGTATTATTGTTGTCCTGACACCTCTCTCAGGGGTGGAAGGTTTCAAATGTCACACCAAATTACATACATATGCACAGCTGTTGCTGCTGAAGAAATGGGCAGCTATGGGCCTTACCTACATCCCTCCTGCACATCCCAATCTTGTTTCCCTACTGTCTTACCCTCTTTGTGACCCCTTTTTCACCACTTTCCTGTCTCCCCATTTTTCTTTTCTTTCAAGGAAAATAGCGCGGGTGTGCGCAAGAGTAAGCACGTTTAAGCGGTTGTAAGCGGGTGTGCGCAGAGCTAACCGCCAGTGCGCATGCGTGAGCTCCGCGCAAACCAGCGCTAACCCGGTTACAACTGCATAAAAGTGCCTTAGGCACTTTGATTGACAGGTCCTGTACTCAGTTCAAAAGAAAAATAAAATCCCACTGTGAGTCCCGAACACAGGACCTTGGCAACTATAGTCTGCATGACTTACCACTAAGCCATGACTCTTATATAAAAACATTGTGCTAAAGTAAATATATCATGTAACAGTAGGAATGAATGTAAAGGGAATATAGATGTGTAGTACACAAAGCATGACATTTAGAATCACAAACAAAACTGGTGGATTTCCATAATAGTAGTGTGTGAACAGAAACAGCCATGGTAGTTGGAAGCTAGTAGGTAATAATGTCACCATAGCACCTTGCAAGACACACACATACTCACAGCAGGATAAGCACTGCCCATACCCCACAACCTCTTACAGGAACACATCCGGACCAAGTAATAAAATATGTGGAGCAAAGGCCCAAAACCAGGGACACATTACAAATAAAGTTACAACAAACACAGACAGTGCAGAAAGTAACAGGGTCTACACCTTGTGGGATGTTTGGAAGGGTATGCAGTCTGGAACTTGAATGTTTGTCACCATATTCTGACTTGAGCCCAGACTGACTTGCCAGATAAAGGTGCGCATGAGATATTGACCAAATTATGAGGCAGAAATGTGGACAGCCTGCAAATATCTGTACACATGACGGGTCCAACACCACCATATTTGAATAGTTAAGAACCTAGACATAGCAACAGTGAATGTCTTACAGGGATGCCCCACAGACCCCATGTGAAATGTACAAACAGTAGGCAGAAAGGTGTAACACATGCAATGGTAACTATGGAGTCCGGAAAGTATTCACCACTCGCATGGCAGAAAAAGTGTAGTAATACATATGCTCATGCTAACCCACAGTCACAACTGCAGCATACCAGACATTTTAATGGGTGTACCCCACTGATGTGTACCATTCCATGAGGCACATAACTGATGAACCTGAAAGTCTCTGGGGCCTGCTCAGCAGCATACTCAAATACCCTAATAGATGTCAAGGCCCATACCATGGCCAGACCACATTGCATGCTGTAACACCCTAGCAGATATAGCAAGCATTCCAAGGTGTGAATGTACATGGAAAATAGGAAAGCTACAGCAGCACACTACAGTCAAGACACCTAGCAGGCATACAAGTAGTGACTGTAAAGGGCAACTATTGAAGCCTTAGCAACAGAGTGCAAGCAAAAGTGAAAGGAAAGCACACACACACACACACATTAACAATAGTAGTAGTTGTAGTTGTCAGTGTACATACACAGTTAGTACAGGAAACTGGAGAAATGAATGGAGGAATGTTAATCTACAACACACCTGGAAATATGAGAGAGATACCAACCTTTACACTCACAGAACATTGTCCACAGCATAACAGCATGGTCCCTGCCCTTAACATCTGAAAGGGCTACGCCTATCTCACACACCTTTTTATAGCACTGTTCTGAAATCACAGTGAGAACTGCAATCAGTACACAACTGGCTGCATGCAATTAGCAAATGCTGGCTAATAATTGGTGCAGAGGCCATCACATGGGCATATGCAGATACCTACAAAAGTATGCTGTACTCCATGTCCACGCATGCAATACTTTCATTGCACCCTGAGAAGGACGTGAGAGACAGACAGAGACAGAGAGAGAGAGAGAGAGACAGAGAAAACTGCAATTAAGCAGACAGAAACGAATTGTTCAGCAACAGCTACCTGAAAGCTGACAACTGAGAAGTGGAGCAGCAGGACAGAGAACCAGACAGCAGCAGAAGCAGCTGTGACAAACACAGGTAATATAAAGTAATACTATAAAGGTGTACATACTGTGAACCCTCCATATGTGTCATTGGTCTGTATCCATATGTATATGAAGATGTGTAAAGGGCAGGAGACATACAGCAACTATCAGTGAAGGCTGTACATATATTTGTATGTGAGAGCATCTATGTGCACATATCAATGTTGTTTGATTGTAGGTTGTAGTGCCATGTACAAATTAGGTTACACAGCTATGTATGTTTAGCAGTATGTTAGTGTGTGTATACAGTATGGTAGACAAATATGTTGATATACCTGTCTAACATATGGATATGTATGTATGTCAACATATGTATATGTGTATATATATATATATGTATATATATATATATATATATATATATATATATATATATATATATATATGATATGCATATATGTATACATACATAGAGAGAGATGTAGGAATACATAGACAGATGTCGATAGAATATTGTACCAACATATCTATGTAATGCACACATGCAGATATAGATATATGTAGATACATATACATAGACAGACTGATCTGACTACCTACAGGTATGATTGTATATGATGACCTGCAACACAGCCTGTCCCACCCCCTCTGTGCCCCCCCTCCACATCTATAGCAATATATGTACATCAATATATATATATGTGTATATGTATACGGACATATATATATATATATATATATATATATATATACATATAGATATATCTATATACATATATATATATATAGAGAGAGAGAGATGTATATAAAGTCTGAGTGAGGCACGTGTGTACAGATGTATTGCAACAGGTGCCTGGTGACAAAGGCATGGAGTGAACACCAGTGTCAAATCCGAGTATCATACCACATTCCAGATCACCTACACCGGTAACCACCAGATATGTGATTGGCCGCCCACCACTGCATGTGTCAGGGGTGAGCAGGGTCAGAAATGTGTACAATAGTGGCCCCAATGATAGTCACAGTGGCACACTATCCCTGGAATACCTGCACATGGTATGTGTCCGCAGACATGGTGAGTCAGGTATGGACATGTAGGTCGGTGTACCCCCCACACCACATAATGGATGCCATGGTATGGACCTCACATGACAGCAACAGATATGGAGAAGGACACAGTGACATGTACAACACTGTGACAACGCACTCAAACACATTACCAATGCACAGTGACTGACAAAACCACAGAGTACACATATGCTACCCACATAGAGGTTACCACTCCCAGATTTACATATGGAGGTCACACCCATGACAGATGTCCAACAACCATAGTAACACCTCCCACCATCCACAACCTAAATGTCTGCTGTGTGTCGTCCGTGCCACTGCAATAGTGTGCACATGTGGAGGTAAGAGTTCCTACTCACAGATAAGACACACCCTGCAATAAACCACACAGTGTGACGAGACTCCCCATGAGTACATGTCACACATACCCTGCTGAATGTTAGTCAGATAGGTAATATGCCATATGAGTCACCCTGTGTAACTGTGTGACGGCAGCAGGTACCATCACACCACATGTGTCACAATGGTCATGGGTAGCAGAACAGTACGCTGCTGTAGACACAGGGGCAATAGCATATTGTATAGTATTGTATTGTAATGTAATGTATTGTGTTGTATTGTATTGGTATGGTGAGGTGCCTCCTTCATGGAGTGGAACCACTGCTGCTGTGCGCCAGTGTACAGGTACATATCCTGTAGTCAGGCTAGTGTCACATAGCACTTCTATATGTGTGTTTAGCTCCTGTCAAGGG
>NC_056741.1:1018839302-1018906206 GCF_019279795.1 Protopterus annectens | reverse complement strand
GGGGGGGGGGGTAGGTGGGACAGGTGGGTCCGCTGGGACCGGCATTCCCATATGTTCTATGTTTAGGAGGATTTAATGACAATATGGGTTAGTAATAGCCAGCATCATTCCAATTTAGTTGCAACAGCATACAGTAGTATTCCCATTAACCCAACACACTAGAGTTCCAACAGTTGAACAGCAAGCATAACACATGCATATATAGAACAGCAGTGGACATTCCAACAGCATGCAGGATAGATTGGTGGCAACAGGCCACCAAGATTGTGGTATGTGAACAGGGCACATGCATCATAGTAAATAAAGATATTTATGAGCCAATAGGACATGTGTCCCAACAAATGTTATGAGATTAGACATACCCATTGAGGTGTGGAATTGCATTGTTTATGCACATACAGTAGGGTGTAAAAAGATACCTCCATTAACAACTTATATATACTTATAAGTTTACACTAAATTCCTATTGACTGCAGTTATATATCCCCTACATGTATATTTACACTAGGCAATGTCCGTTAAATTGTGAAATGGGTTTTGCTAGTTCTTGATATACCTGACCTGTATCTGACATACAAACTGTCCTGGATGCAGATGTTACTGCTACATATTTATATATTTCATTTATATTTATATATCTACATATCTAGATGTGTTCAGGTGACATTATCAGGTATATGTTGACAGCCCCCTACATTTCTAGCAGCACACTGACATTTCTGGGGAACACAATAACAAGCTACTCATGTGCCAGATTAACCTGTACATGCCGGCCATGAACCGACAGTTGAGGACTGTATATATGCTTAACAGCTACTGACACTCCCTTCATCCACCTTATATGGGCCTACCCATGTGTGGGTTGACTGCGCTTAATACAACAATACTATTTCTATAATGCAAGGGTACAACAACATATCGAAGAAAGTGACACGGACACACTCCAGGAATTATATGTTTATTAATTGCATTACACACTTTTCTAGTGCCTCTCTCATTTATTTGATATATCAGTGCATGCAGAGGTCTTTTATTCAAGACATATTATAGCTTTATTAATGGGTTACACCACCTTTTCATGCTGTCTCACTTATTTTATATAACAGTACATGCAGAGAAGTTATTCAACACTTATTATACCTTTATTAATGGGTTACAACACTATTTTTCAGGCTCTCTCACTTCTTTTATATGACAACACATGCAGAATAATTGCTAACCTGCCTGGTGGTGCAGCCTTAGCAGCCTATCTGCATAGGCTTGCTGATTCGCAGCATGGACACCTGCAGCTGTGAAGTAAATGAAGGGATATTGAGACATACCTATCCATAATATAAACTACAATAGCAATTCTTACATACTTCATTCCATGTCTACGTACTCAATAGGGGGCATTTTCCATTCCACGGGCCTCCTATATCCACTGGTTCAGTCGGTCCTCCTTGCGTCTCCTCAGGTCTGAGTAGTGGTGTCTAACCTGCTCACCAGTCTGAGGGACACCTGTGGCGCTGGTGAGATCATGTGCTAGATGGTTCCAGGCTTCCGCTTTGTACTCAGTGCCCTGAAACTGGCCCTGCAGGAGTCTTGCATCATGATGATGGACGAGGAGCCAAACCATAACTTTTGACTCCTCAGTGCCCCACCGTTGCACTCGAAAACAAGAGCCCTGTCCGACACCAGCCATACTGTCTGCAGATGGGAGCTACAACCAGTTATGGCAATTATTCCCGCCTGTGGAGCTTAAATATGCCTTATTTCTCACACTTATTTGTGATTGGCCGTTTTTTTTAATTCTCAGCTAAAAGCAAACCTGCTTAGCAATGGGTAAACTTCCATTGAGATATGAGTGTGTTGGAAATGCATCCATATGTAAATCTGTCATGGCTTAGTGGTTTAGTGCTGTGATTATGGTGCATAGTATCCCGGGTTTGAGGCGTGTCATTGCTTTTTATTTTACTACTGGCCAGACCGGCTAGGAGGTGTGGCTGTGTTTAGCCGACTTTGCTCAACTTTGCCCAATGTTGCTCGATGTTGCTCTACGTTGCCCATTGTTGCCCGACGCTGCCCAATGTTGCGTTAGTTAGCGTGGTCCGCAGCTCCGTGCAAACATGTTTTGTTTGCGCTAGTTGGCGAGATGTGCAGCTCCGCGCAAAGCCATTGCGCTAGTTAAAGCAGTGCTAAGCTATGAGCAATTATACTTAACTGTGCTTAATACTAGTAAACTTTGCTTAGCAGTGCTTCACATTGCTTAAGATACATTACTTCTGCATTTATCAGTATGCATGACCATTCCACCTTCTTATATATATATATATATATATATATATATATATATATATATATAAATATCGTTCACTACTACATAGGATATTTCAATGCACTTTACTAACAATTAAAAGGTAAATGCTAGGAGTTATTTTTATGCACAGATTTCCTACAGAAAATGGGAAGGGGTGTGGTGGGACTCGAACCGGGAATGCCTCCTCTTTGTGCGAAGGCTCAACCACTACACTATTGCTATTTGGCTTCATTTGCATATAAGTAGTTTATTATCCTCTTCAATGTCTTCACTGCTAACTGTAGCTAAGCAATGGGCAAACCCGCACATACACGCGCAAATACGGGCAGCTATATCGGGAATAAAAAAAAAAAAATAAAATGGAAAGCTAAAGCTTTACATTTTAAACTTGTACAGGGGTTTAGAATGTGGGGGAGTGTAGTGTTGGATGTAGAATGTGGGGGAGTGTAGTGTTGGGTATGTTGACATTTGAGCAGACTCGCTCATTTCTCTTGACATTTGCTGTTTAGACACTTGCAGGGGTGTGGATATTTGGACTGCTCGCTAGTCTGACATGCCCCCTGCAGTCATGCACTCTCCGTGTTAGCCTTAGAGTTGAGTCAGCGCACCCTCATGAATATGCATGACGCGCTGACATCATACTCTTAGACTGCCATTTCCGAGTAAGACTTAGTTAGTCTTACACGGAGGATTAGTGAATCCCAGCCATGTTGTATCCATTTAGATAGTAATATATTTGCACACACACATCCATCTAGCTGTAGGTATACATTCTCTGTACTGTTGCATGACTGGACTGGGGTTATGTTTCTGACAACATACGATTTATGCATATCTGGCATGGCTTAGTGGTAAATAATTTTGTGTATGGTGTGCATGGTCCTGGGTTCTGGCCTTGCAGAAGCTGTTTGTTTTGTTGCTGGGCAAAACACCGGCCATTGGATACGGTGTGCTTAAGGCACTTTAAAGCGGTTGTAAGCGGGTTTGCGTGGAGGTAAGCGCTGCTAACTTTCAATCACAGTGTGTTATACCCAGTTAGCTTCTCCTTTGCTTAATCTGTGTCGGCAGTGCTTAATCCCACACAAACGCACTTGCACACGTTTACTGGTGCTTACATATGCTTACTGTTGCTTATCTGTGCTTACGCCTGCTTACTGCTGCCTTATTCATTATGATACTGACTCTTTACATGTGCATTTCCTGCAATACTCATTTTCATAAAAATGTGTGTTATTTAGTGGGTTTTGCATTACAAATATTGCTTATACCATGCTTTGCCATGTAAAATAGACTGTACTGCGCTAGTACTCAAACTGGGAATGCCTGCTCGTCAGGTGAACACTCTGCCCACTACACTATTGCTGACATGTTTCATTTGTGTATATCATCCTTGTTATCCTCTTCAGCCTTTTAGGCTATTTTCACCATGGCTAAGCAATGGGCACACCCGCGCACCTACGGTTAACTGTACTCAGAGCTTTAGACACCAATGTGGAGGTTTCTTCTTTTGGTTTTTATGTCCTGTTGCTGTTGTACACATGGGGGACTGTTGGTGGGGATATGTGGACACCTATGAGTGGTATTGCTCATTTATTTCCACTTTCTGCTGCTCAGCATTGCAGGGCTATGTTTATTCTGAGGGCTCTGCTCTCAGACACGCCCCCTGCACTTGTACACACTCCATGTAAGCCTGGGGGCTCGGGCAGAGTGCCTTCATTACTCTGCATGGCACACTGCTGTCCTGCTCCTAAGCGGCCCCTTCTGTGCAGGCCTAGACTAGTCCTGCATGGAAGATTATTAAATCCAGGGGTATGTAATTAATATAAAATGCAGAATATAATACAAAAATCTATTAAATCATAGTGGGTGGGTTTTGAAGTAGAAAATTTTCTCATAGTTTTTGCAAAATAGGTCTGCAATGTTTGATAAAAGATTTTGGTATTTTATAGTGGCTGTGGTTATATCCCCAGGCATCTGTGCACTGTTGTCTTATGCTCTTAAAGCCCTCCCTGGCACACTGTAGTAACCTTTCTCATTTGCAGTTGTTCTGTTACTCTTTGTAACCTCTTCATTTAATGTCCTGCTGAAAGCCATTTTATTTTTCTCAAAAAGTTTTTGAGACTTTCACAATTTATCATATGAGGTATCAGATCAAGGTCTCATATACATTGATCAGAAGTAGTTCAGGTGGATACTTAAGATCATGTGATACTTGCTGGCAGATACTAGAGCCTTAATTAACATAAAAAATGTCTTTCTCACTACTGTAATGGGGGGGGGCATTGTTAATTTCTGTTGCTGGCACGGAGGATTATGCTTGCATTTAAGAGTACACTGCATACTGGGAAGCAGCCCATGTTGAAGCAAGCTTCCACTCCCTGACAGCAAACATTTGTGGAAGTCATAACCTCAGCAAGAGAAGTAAATTAAGAACATAACTCAATAAAAAATCTGTACTTACGATGGAATCACTTGCTTTACTGTCATCTCCTAAAGGAATGAATAAGCTGGTAGAGTCTTGCTCCCAAGGGGAATGCATGGATTACTATGGTTGCCAATGAAAAAGCTCAATGATTAGTTTGTAGGAATCAAAAAACAAACAAAAAAAAGAGAAAACGGTACAATATAAATGTATTCTGTTGTGGGATAGCAAAATCTTCACCATATGCACTGTAAGACTTCAATTTTTCCAGCGTCAAACTTTTGTTCTATATCTCCAAACATTGAAGATTTCCCTTTTTAACACTTTAGGATATTTTTGCAAACAACAGTATATACTATACTATGTTATACTATACAATATTATAGTTTATAGCTCTAAATAAACCATATAGTTCTTTATACAATAGTTCATCATGATAGCACAGTGATTATGATGGGTAGGCTATAAAGATACAGAAAATATCATTAATATTTAATATTTGTAGACAGAAAAGTGCATTTCTACTGTTTGAATACAAACTACTCCTTTGATCTCACACCACAAAGACCTTTGGTGTGCACTTAAGTGATTGTATCCTCCATACAAAGGACCTGAGTTGAGAATTAGAACCTTACCACTGGAAGGAATGGTAAACTTTTGAAAGAATGAATTGCTCACATCAGGTAGTATAGTAGACATCACTACTTGTAGGGATGGAGTGTAAATACTTCAACATGGCTGCCTGGATACTGGTTACTTTGGATAGTGCTTGTTCCCATACTGGGGATACCTAGTATGGGAGAATGAATGGACAGGGTTCAGTAAGGGAGGCTTAATGGTCAAAAGGCACCCAGAAAAAATAAATAAATAAACAAATAAATAATGACACTTGAAACCCTAGGATTGCGGTAGTATGATAGCATTCCTATCTAAGCTTTGGTCTTGAAAACAGTGGATTTCAGACCTCACTGTTTGGATTTGTTTGCTATAGCCTGTATGAAGAAACCCTACAGAATTAAGCCCATATAGTATGGCTAAAGATGATGAAAGCAGGTAGTAATACCTGACAAGGTGGGCTGTATTTAATAATACAATGACACTTTGAGGTATTTTGGCATTCTGTTGCATTAGTTTCAGAATGTTTAGCATTGCAATGCACCAACCACCCTGATGGCATTATTATAGGCTTTAACAGCAGATGGTAGAACTTAAGGTAAAAAAATATGGAATTTGCAAAATGCAGGTGGGGAAAGAGGGAACTTTTTGTAGGGAGGTCATGTAGTAATTTTTATATATATATATATATATATATATATATATATATATATATACACACACACACACACACACACACACACACACATATATATTTATATGTGTGTGTGTATATATATATATATATGTGTGTGTGTGTGTGTGTATATATATATATATATATATATAAAGAGAGAGAGAAAAGGTAAGTTGGAAAGATAGTAGGAACGTAAGAGGAATAAGGTAGGTAACTGGGGCACACAAACACTGAATAGAAACAAGACTGATAAAGGAGGTGATGACACAATGAGGGAAGGAGAGTAAAGTGATGAAGGAGACATTAGACACACAGAGGAAAGACTATGATAATGGGGAGAATTAGGCAAAACAAACTGAGGTGAACATTGACACATAACAGAGGGGAATACCAGGCTGGGGGATAGGATGGCAGCCAGCCATGACCCAGTGGGAGCTTAATTGCTACCCTGAGCACCTTCATTATTGGACCCTGCCTTTGAATGCACAGCCAAAGCAAGGCAGGGCAGGACATGGACATGATTCAGTGAGTCATCTGAGGAGAATCTCTAAGTAACTGATTCAGGCATCCACTCATCTATCAATAAGACACCAAACTATTTCCTCCATCTGTCACTGGGTGACGTACATGTCACCACCACAGTCATGCTTTTTGCAGGGCAACAGCAACACCTTCCAATGTGTGGCCAGTGGCAGTGGCCACTGCAGATGCTGACTGGGATTTGGAGATGCCAGCAGCTGTGGACACTGATGGCTGTAGTTTCAGTGGAGGTGGATTACTAGACACTAGTGGTGGAACCACAGGCCTGGATGGTGGCAGGGGTACTGCACTGGATGCCACTGCATATAAATGCAAAATAAATGGAGAGAAACAAAATAAAACAAATAAATGCATTTAATGGAAAGGACAATGAAAAAGGGGATGGAGGAGAGACAAGGACAAATGCAATGAAAAACTGCATATAAAACAACCTGAGGCTGGCTATTTTTAATGTACTATAATGCAATGGTCAGGGAAGAGCTACCCCAATGTAACAGTGATGCAGCAGTAAGAAAAACACAGCAGACTTGAACCCACAGTTTTTAGAACATGCAGACTGAAATGAAATTAAATTACATGCTAAACTACAAATTTAGTCAAAATCAAGTCTTCACTGAAACACACATTAATGGTGTGTGTCACACAACTGCAGAATATGAGTGACAACATATAGCTCACTCCGTGTGCACATTACTTTGTTATGGATACATTATTCATAAGCACCATTGAAACACTCAATGGATATTGTGTCTGGTAGCAGAGGAACAGTGTGTGGGAACAGAACTTACGAACATCAAAGATATAAGAATCACAAGTCCCATATTAGTCTTTAGTTATTATTGTAACACTTCTACTTGACTTTTTGTTAGAATGTCTGTTACATTAAAAATATTTATACACTGACACAATTGGTTACTAATCTGTCCACCATACACAGCCCTTTTCCCCATTACTGTACATAGGATTGGCACCTGGCAGTTTGAACATTGGCTCTAGATGACTGCCACTGTTAAAGTGATTTCCAGTCGCTGTTGTTTAATTAGGTTTTATAAATAATAACAACAACAGTGATATATAAATTCAAGTTGTTCTAGTAAAATATATATAGTATATATGTATTTCATGGAACGACATGATTACGCACCAGTACTGGGAAAAAGACAAACTACTTAAGTGCTACTGAAGTGTGAGACCTGATAGTAACAGTACTTAAAAGGGGGCTTAGTAAGTGTTAAGCCCCTTTCTAAGTGATGCTAATATCAGGTCTCACACTAGGCACTAAGAACTCACAATGCCAGGCAACAAACAGCAGAAGCAGAAATGCAAACAGCTTCACTTCTGCCTGCTGTGCATGCTTCTCTACTGCTCCTGAGTTCATTTCATATTTTTGCCCTGCCCTCATACACTTGTTTGATTTTTTGTTAATTCACCGAGAATAAGTCAGTGAAAAATACCAGAAAGAGTTACACACTTCCTATTACTCACACATATATGTTGATGAAAAATCTGCCATTCTATTAACATTTTAAGTGAATTAGAGCAATATTTAAAAAAATCTCTCTTGTGTGATCCTTTGTACTGTCTACAGATAGCAAACACATTTGCTGGTAGGTATTCTGCTAGAGTTTGATTGGCAGTGCTCATTTAGGGCTTTACTGGCATGCAAAACCAATAAAACTATTTGTGCTTTTTTTTTCTCTTTTCTGTTACCAGTGCAAAATGGTAGATAATTAAGCAATCTGGAGTCAGGAGTCAGTAAAAAAACATTTAATAGTGCAAGTAAAACTTTCACAATATCACGTCATTGGGCAAAACATCTCATACAACCAGTAACCAACATTTATACTCTTGAGCAAATACCAAATGATAAAATAATTAATTGGTTAATTAAAAATACCTTAGACAATTTAAAACATCCACTTTATTTTATTATATTATGCAACTCCTTTAAAATTGTTTTCAAGCTAAAAGCTTTATTTGATCGTGGTGGATACCGCAATCTAAAATGTAGTATCCACTTATTCTCCTCTTTTTCTATGTTTTTAATATTCCATCCTCTAATATAATGGGGTATTTTCTGTAATTAAAAACTTAAAAGTGTGTTTACTGTCATTGTCTCTTATATGTTAATACAAAGCATTGCTTTATACATTTCTTTTTATCTTAGACATATGGCTGCATATCCTTTCTTTAAACTTCTGAATGGTTTTGCCTATGTAATAGTCACTGCATTTACTACACACAGCCATGTAAACTATATACTTTGTTTTGCATTTACTATAGGCTTGAAGAGTGAAAACATTACCATGTATTGGGTGACTAATTGTCTTGTCTGTATAAATTAACTTATAGTAGCAACAATTATTGCATGTATAAGTTTCCTTTTCTAGTTATTCTAGGTCCATTTATTTTAGGTTGTTCTTTGTAACAACTTATTTTTCAGTGTAACGCTCTTCTTATAACTAAATGTTGGGCCTGTTTGGTAAATTTCTCTCAGCTCGGGTATTTGTGACAACACATACCAGTATTTTCTAATGATCGCTTTAACTTTTGTTGTATTACGGTCATAAGTTAAAATGCACTTCCATAAAGCATGATGTTTTTTAAGTTTTTTCATATTCCTTCCAGCATTCCAATATTCTGAATATATAGGTTTCAAGTTTGATGACCTATTCAGCAAGATATCTTGCTTAATATCTTGCAGCTCTTTTACTTGATAACCTCTGTTTTCAACCATCTCATCAAGTTGCTTACACATATCCTGTTCTTGTGTATTTAACCTAAGTACTTGAGCCATCTGGTTTATTACAATGTTATCAAATGTATAAAGTGGGTGCATGCTATCTCTAGACAGATTCATACATCTTTTTACCTCTTTTTTTATATAGTGTTGTTTCTATTTGACCTGTCACAGACTTTCTTAAAGTGACATCCAATAAATCTATTTGTCTAGATTGTACTTTCTTCTTAAATCTTAAGAAAGATGTAATGGTATGTACATAGGAGATAAAAATCATTCAACTTATGTAGAGGACCATCCCAAATAAGGAATAAGGCATCCACAAATATTTTATAACATACTACATTCTCTTAGTAGGCATTGGTAGACTGAGGCAAAATCCATTCATTTTTCCAATTATTCATAACAATATTGGTGTATGTATTGGCCACGGGTGTACCCATGGCCATGCCATTAAGTTTTTTATACATGTGATTTTGAAACATGAAGACATTATTATTTAAAACAATTTGTAACAGACCACACAGCAAGTCCACATTCATGTTGACTTGATATATAGCTCCTCAGAAAATTAATATCTACAGTATTAGGAATGCAGGTAAAAAGTAAATCTACATGCAGTGTCATCATATAGCAAGTAATAACTTCATTGGTCTTTACCCAGTCAAATGTTGCTGTAGAAAATCACTACTATCTTTAACAATTGTAGTTGAAGTGTCTAAAACAATTTTTAACTGGATCTCAAGGATCCTAGAAATAATAGGCTCAGTAACCCAGCCTGTAGACGGCACAATAGGGCGGAGGGTTGGGGTTTGGAAGCACTTGTGAATTTTAGTTATCCTATATATAATTGTAGTAATAGGAGCTTCAATATGTAAGTACTCAAATATATTCTTAGAAATTTGTACTTGTTGGTAAATATCCTGAATCTGAGAGTTTACATCATGAGTAATCCTATTTACCATTTCATAATCTATAAACAAATAATCTACATTTAACATGGTTATCATAGTGTTCACATAATATTCTGCATCCAATACTACCACGCCCCCACCCTTATCAGCTGGTTTAATGACTATATTATCATTATTATATAGACACCTAATAGCTTGATATTCATCTTGTTTCAAGTTATGAAATAATTTGTTGTTCTTTGAGCCATACAGTTTGTATAGTTCCTTTTCCATCATACATTCAAATGTTAAAATAGTATTACTGGACATAGGTATAAAAGTGCTACTTCTACTGTATACCCTAACTGTTTCATTAGCATTTTCTGTTACATTGTTATAAGCTACTTTTAGATTAAGCTTTCTTGTAAATAACTTTAACTTCATTATCACATGAGAAACATCCAAAGTATTAGCAGGAATATAAATAAGACCCTTATTAAGTACCGTAATCTCATGTTCATTTAAGAGACATTTAGATAAGTTAAATAAAATACCGTACAACTGTCCTATTGATGCCTGATTTTCTGCATCATTTTCACTGTTGTATTTTTTGTCTCTATGTTGTTCCTCTTCCTTTCTTGTTGACTGTGAATTCTCTTGCATTTCAGTGGTATTGGGTAAGAATCTCACTGGGAAAGAGGAAAATCCAAAGGATCTAGTACACTAATAAGATTTGCATCGTTTAGTCATATTAGTAGGAACACCAAAGTTAACGGTAGAATCCTGTATTATTTGTGTAAAATCCAAAGTTGCATCTGATACCATTGTGGGAGCAGTCCACAAGTTATTATTGTTAACAACATCTTGCTTAAATGAAACCGCCTTTCTCATTATATGTGCAGATTTCAGATTGGGCAATGTAAACACATGACCCTTTTTGAAATCATTGATTCACAGTTTCCTCCTTTTTATTTCAATGAGCTCAAAACATGTAATCTTGTCCAGAGCTTCACTAAACAAAGTAGAGTCACATTGTTCTCAATTAAATTATCAAGCACTTCATGAAGATCCATAACCTCAGTTTTAGGGCAGTTTTATAGGGATTAAAACACAGGTTCATTAATTTCATATACTGAAATGAACATGCCAAGCTGATTTGTTGCCATTGTTTAAGTAATTTGGGATATTTATCCCAATAAGTAGGACAACATGGAACAGTCTTAGTTTGAATATATGGTGTGTGGTATTGGCTCAAGAGTATAAATGTTGGTTACTGGTTGTATGAGATGTTTTTGCCAGATGCAGCAATATTGCGAAAGTTTTTACTTGCACCATTAAACATTTTTTACTGACTCCTAACTCTGGATTGCTTCATTTTCTATTGTTTACATTTGTGGTGGATCTGGGATTATGGTTTCTGTGTATCCTATATTTCCTACCAGTGGAAAATTGAGAAGATAAAGCTCCATACCATACATAGAATTGTGATTGGAGACAGATTGTAGGCTTTTATTATGTGTTCTTAACTTGGATACCTAGATTAACCTCTCGAGCATCTCTCTTGATGTGAATTTCTTGGCACCCAGATCTTGAAAGCATAATAACATGGTTATGATCAAAGACCCCAGAGACCCAATCGTAATCCTCTCTCCCTCAAATACATAACTAAATATATATATATATATATATATATATATATATATCCTTATCAGATTGCCAGAATTCCAAAACTCCAAAAACAATATGGCCAGAGCATATGTCCGAAGTTTTGAAATTCTGAAACAAAAAAAAAAAAAAACACAATAAAATAAAACTACTTACCTGCACATTTGCCCCTTGCACTCCCATCCCCCCTACTTAAAACTCCGAGATCGTATACAGCGACAAAAATGGGAAATCTCGGGCTCCGCGCTGTATGATGATCCCAATAGACAGTTTTCAGAGTTTCAAAACTTCAGAGATATGGTCTTGACTTTATGGTCTTTGGTGATCTGGTAGGGAACTATATATATATATATATATATATATATATATATATATATATATATGCATATATATATATATATATATATATATATATATATATATATATATATATATGCATATATATCTGGATCTAATTTTAAATACCGTAATTTCACAGTACTGAAAACCATAATACCGAGACGAGAATCATGAAATTTAAAAAGCCGAACCATGTAAGTTTTCCCAGGGCAAGTAAACACTTATCCAACACAACAGTAAAACACACTACACTATCTAAAACCCACCTAGGTGGGAGACTATGCCCTCCACATCCCCTAATGTGGGGGACCGTACCCCCCACAAACCTCTAATTATATATACCAACTCTGCAGTGGAGAAAATGCATAATTCCCCACATTGGGCAAGTGTTTACTTGCTCTGTGAAAACTTAGATGGTTCAGCATTTTAAGTTTTGTGATTCTCATCTCCGTATTTTGATCTTTGCAATTTTGAGCTTTCAATATTATGAAGTAGTGAAATATTATGAAGTTTATATAAACCTATAAATCAAAGTGTAAAAAGGTCACACAAACCATTAACTAAAGACTGCAAGGAAGACTCAGCCAAGCTAGAGTCTTCACTGTGTAATACCTTAAATATCTTGTAGTGGGGGCCCATGGGACATATGCAAATGACACATTAAAGACCTACCAGTGTTTCAGCTACATGGCTTCTGAATGCCCATTTATGGGTATATTCAAGCAGGGCTAATTTACTTCATTTATGTCAGCTAATTTTATTGAAATGGGTTTAAACAAGAGCTGACCAATTTTTCCTTCCCTCATTGATCCAATACCAGTGTTGCATCAGTTTTTGCTTATATACCCTTGATAAGTGTCCCCTAATATTCAAACTAAGTTTTTGATGTCTGACGTTATTAAAGTACAAATGGAAACACTTTCCCCATATCCGTGAGAGCATTTCTTAAGAAAAGGAAAGCAATGATCTCAGTGCATCATTATCAATTCTACTGTTCCAATTTGTGCTCCATAAATCATTACTAATGATGGGAGTGTGGCTCATTTGTAAAATGTAGGAATTTGGAAGAGAGGGTATGAAACCATTGTGGTACAATCTGTTATATAAAACCAGTGAGAAAATGCCTTGAGATACTTATCGATCTGTTCAACTAGCTTAAGGTGCTGATAAACCCATACATCTCTAACTTTATTTGTTACTAGCATGTGTGGGTATCATTCTTGAATCAGATGAAAGAATACTTGATCTGCAAAACATAGATTAATGCTTGAGGATACTAAGCCACCAATGTGGTTTGACTGTATAGTGATCTGCGAAGTATATGGGGTAAATCATTACTCCATAAAATGTATTAACCCATAAATTTCTGGGATGTACTGATTGCTTTGTGAAATTAAACATTTTCTAAATGTGGTTACAAAGACTAGAACACAATGATCATGTAAGAATATTACTTCAACAAATAATCCATCTGCACCAAGATATATAATAGTGAAATTTCTTTCTACACTGGATAAGGACTTCATCTTAAACTGCATGGACTAACTCTCCGATAGCCTTTAATGGGAAAACCATTCGATTTGACAATGATTATACAACTACAGTATTGTCCAAAAGAAAAGCTTGTATTCCTTTACTAAAAGCCTCAAGAAGTCAAATGTTAAGGCTCAAATTTTATTCCCAGCTAGAATCAGGATTTTCTATCAGATGGTTGAAAACATTTAATTCACTAGATGAAGGCCTGCACTTTTCCCAGAAAATAAAAACCTTTCAAGACAGAATCAACCACAGCATAGACTTCTTGGACTTCACCTTCTCAGGCAAAGGGAATGAAGTCCAATTTCTGGATGTCACGCTGTCCCTAGACTCAGTCTTCAAAAAATGTTCCTCCAGCATACACAGGAAACAGACGTTCCACAACAACTACCTGGACTACACCAGCCAACAGCCCTTCTTCATGAAGAAGAACATATTAAAGGGGCAATTTGTGTGGTTAAGCCGCATGGTCAGTAAAGAGGAAACATTCATACAAGAATGCCACTTCCTAGGCAACCTCTTCATTGACAAGCACTTCCCCATGGAACTGATCAACAGTATCTGGAGGGAGATCTCAGATAACAGACTCCTCAGATACCCTCCAATATTAAGATACGGGTTCCATAACATGAAGAGAAACACAGCCTCCAAAGACAGCACCAGATTACCCCTACCAATCTCCCTAAACTCAGAATCCATCAGAACTATACTGACAAACAACTGGGAGATCATTAAAAGCTGCAACGAACTGCAAAAAGTACTGGGACCTTCCCCAGCCTTTAGCTACAAGAGGACACTATCTCTCTTAAGGCTATGTTTGACACAGCCCCCAACCACCACCCATAATGATCAGAGGGCTCCAGCCATGTACAGCTGCGGCAAATGCATCTGTTGTCAGTACATAGCCAAAGGGAAACCATCACCCTAAAATCCCCTAGGCACATTTTCACCTTCCAGCAAGCATTTGACTACAACACTACAGACATAGTGTACCCAGCAGACTGCAAGCAATGTGGAGCCTACTATGTAGGCAAAATAGTAAGAAAACTAAGCGACCGAATCAAAGAACACTACCAAGCCATTAGAAATCAAGATACTAAAACACAAATATACCAGCCCAGTTTGCAAAACATTCCTCTTCATAATCCTGGGCAAAGTCACCACCCCCCACATTGATACAAACCCCCAGCTGGAAGTCAGAGAACTTAGATGGCAAGTGAAACTCCAGGCTGTCATTCCCCCAGGCTTGAATGGGAACCTAAATGTAAAAAGCTTACTAAAATGGATCAGATAAGGTGGAGCTAACCCCACCCCCTCAATAGCCAGAGAAAAGTCTTAAATGCATGAACCGGCAAGTTAAGAATTGTATTTCTGAAGAAGTTCGACCATGTAACACTACCTAACAAACAAAAGCGCTCAAATCTCAAATACCTTATGTTGTTTTTATTTTCTTGAATAAAGCTTTGTAAAATTCAGGTCATGGTTTTGTATTTCCTCCAGATCAAAAGGCTTTTACTTGTATATATATATATATATATATATATATATATATATATATATATATATATATGTGTGTGTGTGTATGCATATGTATGCGTGTGTGTGTGTGTGTCTCTGTGTTTGTGTGTATGCAGCTATGCACATGTACACGCATGTATGTGTATATGAATACACATAACAGAACAGAAATGGTGATGGTTGCATACTATACCACATCAGTAGTTAATATTCTTAAAGGGCAACACATCATACAGCTTTTAAAAAAAAAACAATTGATGCTTAGTTTTAGATGCACATTAATTACCCTAGTGTTGCACCTTTGATTGATACTTTTTAAATATAACTGTTTTAGGAGATTGCTTAAAGGGAGTCTATAAGGGATTTTGCTTTATTAGAATAATAATGACTTTTTCATGCAATGTAGCCCTAATTGAATAAGTAGGACTTTAACATTTATTTTATAGTAACTAGAGCTAGAATAGTATTAATAAATAATGTTTATATATATATATATATATATATATATATATATATATATATATATATATATACTTAGTTACTAAAATACAATCTTGTGTGTGTGTATTTGTTAAACATGTATTTTTAGCATGATATTTTGTTTACTTTAATGAAATTATTTCTAATTAATAAGTTCTATTTTGTATTCTTTAAATAAATATACTAAATATGAATATTTGGGGGTTATGAATCATAACAATAGACATTAAAACATATATAAAATGTAATACTATAAGTTATATGTTGTACTGATTTTATTCTCAAGTGATAATCTCAAAATAATTAAATCAAATTAGTATAAAATATTAACATAACATCATTAAATGTGTTAGTTGTTAGAGGCTTGGATCTTATTTGATTGCTTTTAGTTTTAGGACAAATGTAATGTGTTTTCTTTTACAAAAAATGTTTAAATAATATAGGAAATATTGTTTACTGGTTTAATATATCCTGCTTCTTGCTTCTTTTGTGTTATTTTGTTCTTTTTTAAAATATTAATAAAATGTCTTCATTACTTTAGGAAGTTACCATTTGATATTTCATTGATATTTAGTTTTATATATTGAATACTTAATCTTTTGGGTTAATGGAGAAAACTGTGTCATATACAGTTGTTAGAGGTAAGCTTTATGTATAAGAATAGATTAATAAACAATTTGCAGGTGTAGAAGCAAGCGGTAGGTTAGGACACTATATAGTGATGATTGAGGGTGGTTTGAATGATTACATAATCAAACCAGAAATATTACATTCCATGATAGAGGTTGTAAATATTTCTATATCATTATTGATGTTAAATATTCCTGTTTTTTGTCCATAACAAAATGTATTGAATATATCCACAGTTGAGTACTTCAAAGCTATGCCTTAACTTTGCTCGATATGTTATGCTTTAGAAATGACAATATTTAAATGTACTTCCTTAAATGCATATGGATTAAATAATCTCATAAAGAGAGGTGGTTTATTTAAATATCTCATGGGAAATAAAGCTGATAAAGTATTTTTACTGGAAACTCATCTATTAAAAAAGGATCTAGAATGACTGATAAATAACAAGTATTCTATATTTATAGATGCACATTATAATTCTAAGAGGAGAGGCATTATAATTCTATGGAAAAAATCATTCACTATGCTTAAAGTAATTGACTTTTATACTGACAAAAGTGGAATGATGGGGTTAGTTGTGTTTGAGTTAGATAGAAAAGTATATACTTTTGTTAACATCTATTGGATTCCTGGACTTGGATCTAAAATACTTTGACACTATAGCTTTACATGCAATGGGTGATATCATATTAGCTGGAGATTTAAATTTTATATCATCAGAAAAAGATATGTATGAAGATAAAAAGCCCAAGATAACAAACAGCTAATTAATTTTACTAGTACTATGAACTTTAGAGATATACAAGAATTAAACACAGAAAACGCATTGAAATTAACCCACTATTAATATAAATTTGGCACCCAAACAAATATAAAGTTTTCATTTCTAGTAGACTGTTTTCTAAAGTGGAACAGGTATCAGTGCCATCTAGTCCTTTGTCTGACCATAATGCCTTTACCTTTAAACTAAATCTAAAACCTAAATACTTAGTGTTTTGGCAAAGAATACCAACTTAAATAGTTAAAATCAAATGATTTATAAATAGTTTTTTAAATGAAGTGAAGCTATTTATGGATTCTAATAATAATAATGGAGACGTTTCTAATGTTATCTTGTGGGACACATTAAAGGTATATATTTATGGTAGAATAAAGAAATGGTATGTATTAAAAAAGGAAGGCATGGGATAATGAATTAAATATACTTCAAACAAGAATTGCTAAGGTAAAATTAAATTTAAATCCCTCTGATAAAGATAAAAAATGAAAAATTAAAGACATTGAATCAAAAGTATATAGAAATTTTAAATCATAACATTTCAATAAACATGGAAAAGCTTATATTACAAACATACACTTTAAATCCTAAAAATTTACATACACAAGCTGTCAGATCAAAAACCTTAAATAATATAAATCATATTAAAGAAATTACATATCAAGCAGATAAGTATTAAAAAAACAATAGACTTAAAAGGCATCTAAGTAGCTTTTAGGAAACACTATGAAGAAAGCAATAATAGAAACATAACACTAGGTAATAGTACCAGCCTGGAGAATTTTTAAAAGAGAATATAATATGTAAAGTAACAAAAGAAAAAATGATAGAGTAGACAAACGTGTGCCTATTACAGAACTTAAAGAACAAATAACAAGCTTATAGAATAACAAGGATCCTGGATTAGATGCTCTATATTTAGAAATTTACAAAATATTTTCAGATAATATTTTAAGTTTACTAACAAATGTATTTAAGGAGGTAAGAGATTCACACCTTCCTGGAAATTCTCTTTGGTATCTCCTATTCTTAAGCAAGGTAAATGTCCTAAATTATGTGTTTCTTGTCACCCTATTTCCTTATTAAACATGGATTATAAAATTTTAATGGCTATTTTAGCTAAAAGATTAAATAATATAACGTCAATCTTAAATAATGAAGATCAAGCCAGCTTTATTTCAGGAAGAAAAGTGCAGGATAATATCATTAGTCTTCTATACTTAATAGATGCTGCTAATAAAAACAAAAAATAACTGTCAATACTGAGTTTAGATTTAGATAAAGTTTTTGACTCAATATATTTGACTTATCTTCAAAATGTTCTTGAAAAATATAACTTTTCCTTAAGATTTATAGAGATAATAATGAAGTTATATAAAAATGCATTTTCCTTTATCAAAATTGAATGTTTTCTCTCTTGTTCTTTTAAATCTGTAAAAAGAACAAAACAAGGTTGCCCATTATCCCCATTATTATTTGCCCTATCAATTGAACCTTTTGCAAACTATATCAGAATTAGAAATAATAAAAAAATAATTTTTTAATGATAATTATAATTCCAATGCTCGATTATTTGCAGACAATATTATGTTAACCACTAGCACTACTGAATCTCCATTAGAAAACTTTACAAATTCATTAAAATATTTTGAAAAATGTTTCTGGTTTAAATTTTAATCATAATTAAATGGAAAAGCTATTAATTAAAAAAGTAACTCTCATGTTAACAGATTTTAAAGAATTTAATTGGAAAAATAAGCAATTTAAATACTTAGGAATTAATGTAAAAGCAAAACGGAAAGAGACAGTAGTTTTGAATTATAATAACTTAGCTGATGATATAGCAAAGTTAGTTAAAAATTGGAATAGAATATACTTTTCAATGGAAGACATGCTTATACTAATACAAATTATACTTTTGCCAAAAATCCTTTATCTTGCTCAGTCTTTATTATTATTATTAACCCCTAAAAATTTTAAAAGGTTAAATACTATATTAATAAAGTTTTCGTGGCATCCCCAAAAACCAAGAATATATGATTGGCATATAAAAAGTTGGGAGGAGAATATTATTGGGTTCCCAGATATAGAACTCTATATTAAATCAGCTATTGTAAGCATTATTAGTCTTTGGTTAACCATATCATATAGCTCAAATTGGAAGCATTTACATGAAGTTATCTTAACTCCAAATATTTTACTCAAAATGGATATCAATATTTCAACAAGTATTAGTGTAATATATTGGGTTCTAAAGGACTACTGTTTAACTAATAGGAACACCAGTACATTTACATTTGATTTAAATAATTTGTTAAATAATTTTAAAACACTAATGGATAGTAATAATTTGGTTAAAGTTGATGTTTCCCATAGCACACACTATTGGTTGTTTAGAATCTTTAATACAAACATAATTAATCTTAGAGTAAATAATTTAAAATTCTGATTTCAATTTTAGATGGAAACAAAGTAAATACTGCAGAAAATATTTTATCTATGTGTAACTGATAAGATTAATTGGTTAAATATACAGAGACTTAGAGATTTTACAAATAATTAGTTACAAATGTCATTAGCTATTAATGAGAAGCTTATACCTAAAATATTAGAATACTTTTTTTCAGATTAATAGTAATACAAATAAAAATAAGTCATACTTGTCAATAATTTACAACATTTTTAAGATCTGAATTTATAGTCTTTGATTCACTAATTTCACTGGGAATACTCTTCAAAGATAAATAATAATACGTTATCAGAAATGAATAAAAGATTACACTTGAAATCTATTAATAACTCCCCTTCACCCATCTATTGGAAAATTTTCACATGGAAGTGTCTACATAGGAGTTTTTTTACTCTGAAAAAAGTAACTTTATTGTATAAAAAAGAAAATTTAAAATACTGGAGATGTAATAGTGATTTGGAAGCAGACTGGAAATATATGATTCTGGAATGTCAAATGGTTGCTTCATTTTGGAAGTATTTTGAAAACTTTGTTAAAGTCTTATGGTTAGACAAATGTAATTTTACTGATTCCTTGATTTTATTTAATGTCCCTATACCAGATTATTGTCCAAGAAACCAAGTGCCTTTCCTGTGGTCTATATTAGCTATTGCTAGAAAGATTATTGCAATGAACTGGAAAACTAAAAAGTACAAATTATATTGCTAAGACTTCGAACATTACTCATAAGAAATTAGCTTGGCAAAAACTTAAAGATCTATTAGAAAAATATTAATGTTAGTACCTTATATTAGCATTTGTTATGGACATTGTATATACTTTTATTTGTTTATTTTTTTCATTGGTTAGTTTTGTATCTTCTTATTCTTGTTTGTTGAAATTTAATAAAAAATGAAAAAAAAAAAAGAAACCAGAGATGAGGAAAGAGTATGACTGGGCATTTTCTAAACTTGAAGAAAGCATATGACAAGATCCCAAGTAAGCTGATTTGGGCAGTCCTGCGATGGTTCAAAGTCTCAAACACTAATATAATTAGTGCTAGCTACATAGAAGGACCCGATGACACAAGTATGAGCAGTGTTTGGACTCGCACAAAGATTCCCAGAGGGAGTAGGTGTGCATCAGGGTTTGGGTCTGAGCCTACTGCTGTTCATTCTAGTGCTGGACTACATTAGCAGACAGGACAGATTAACAAAGTTGTTGTATGTAGATTATGTGGTATTACAGGCAGGCTGAATAAGAACTTCAGCAAATGATGTGGAATGCAAAGGTGAAGGAGTATAAGAAGAAAATGAGACAGCTGTAATAGCAACAAATTGAAGAAATCAGAAGAGATGATAACTAAAATCACAGGGAAAATAGTGGAACAGGTTAACAATTTCAAGTAACTGGGAGGGGTAGCTGAGGAGAAGAGAAGTCTGCATGTAGAGGTCAAAGCTAGAATCAGAATGGCTGCCGTGAACTAGCAGAGTATTAGGGGTAGTGTGTGCTAGACATTTCCAAAGAAGCTGAAACATAGAGCAGTAAGTTCTACTGTATGGAACAAAGACCTGGCTAGTGAAGGCAGAACAGCTGAAGAAGCCAGAGGTGATGGAAATTAATGTGCCTGAGATGAGTGATAGGATGCACACTGTGGGAAAGATGAAGAAACTATTACATCAGAGCAGAAGCCATAATAGCTCCAATTGCAGAGAAGGTAAAACAGAACAGATTATGGTGGTTCAGGCACATGTGCAGAAAAGCAGAAGACAAACTGGAGAAGAAGATTTGAGGCAGATAAGAAGGGAAGATGAAAAGAAGGCATCCAGCAAAGAGATGGATGGATTGTGTGAGAGAAGACCTGCGATGGTCAGGCATGAGTGTTGAACAGAGGAGAGTGGTTTCAAATCAATGGAGATAGTTGACACGACTCCCTGATCATATATAGAAAATGAGAACAAGGGCCTTGATGATGCGGCAAAATATATAGAAGTACTATATATGAATAACTCCAGCATCACTGACATGGTTGATGTTATGTTTTTTTAATTACAGCAAGACATTTTGGAGAATGAAGTTAAGTGAGACCTTAACTAAGAAAATTGTGATATTGCAGAGGAAACTGCAAAATATTACTGATAGAAAGAATATTAAGAAAGCAAAATGGCTTTCAGAGGAGGCTTTGGATATGGCCAAGGAAGACAGGGACCAACAGACACAGAAAAAGGGAAATGCTTTGAACAAAATACAGAATGTCAGAGAACACCAGTAATAGATAAGTTGTTGTTGTATCTTTCGGCTTTTCCCGGTTAGGGGTCGCCACAGCGGAACTCCGGTCCGCTAATGATTGGCAGTAGATTTTTACGTACTGAGTTGCCAGCTCTGATGCACAACCTTCAACGAAGGTACGCCCATTCACGCATGTCTCCACACAAAAGATGCTTCAGCTGAGAATCGAACAGGGCAACGTCTTACTGTGAGGCGACAACGCTACCACATCACCACCACAGCAATTAAAATGAGCAGCACAAGGAACTGGAAGAAAATAATAAAAATGGTAAAAACAAGTGCCTTCTTTAAGAATATTGGCAATTTTAAAGTAAACTTTCATGTAAAAAATGGCATAATGTAAGAGAAATATGGAAAAAATGTAGTAGAAGCAGAAGACATTACTAAGATGTGGCAAAATATATAGAAGAATTGTATAAGAATCATTCAGCCCATCAGTGATGTTAATGGTCTCTGATTTAAGGAAGACATTCTGGAGAATGTGGTTAAATGGGACCTAGAAATATGAATGCTGTATTAGTGAAAATTATGGAAATCTTCAAGTTTTCAAAATGTATGCTACTATAAACCAAGTGCTTCCTGTAATAAAGTTATAGTTTTATGCAGGAAGCTGCTATTGTTGCTCACTGATGCTGGTACAGTGTTTCAATTAAATGTTAAAGCTTTTGAACTATTCATGGTGCTTGGTATCTGTCTACAATATAACAGTTTGTTCAAAACAGTAGATCATTATCATTTAGTCATTAATGAAGTTTAAATAACCCTCCCACACATTTCTAAAGTGTCCAGTATGGTACTTTGCACCCCCCCACACACACACAGACTGCTGAGTTTCACTTCATCCATGAAACAGTCTTAACACGTTTCCCTCCCACATTTTACAGATAGCATACGTTTAGTGTAGTAATATTTTTATGAAAGAAATAATAAATAAATTTGGTGTTTGTAATCATAAACCCGCTGCATGTATTCCTAAAATAACTCTATCAATGCCAAGTTTCAAAGGCAATGTTATGTATATGCTCCTAGATATTGCCTATAATGTAAAACATGAGCTAATAGATGTTTGGCTACAGGTTTGCTTTAGGAGTATTTGCTGCCCTGCTATAAAACTGTAATGGGGGCAGCAACTTTTACATTCTGCATCACTTTTGTCAAGGTCATGCATCCATTCCTACCTTTATCAGAAAATTAAATGAGTTGGTTTCATCAGTGCACGCCTGTTACCTTTGACTGCTTCCTCTGCTTTACATTTCTGTTCTAAGCTCTCCTCTGTATCAATATCTGTCTATTACTGTGGTGCCTGTAAATGTGCTGTCACTATTAAACCTGTTGGATCGTCTGACCTTTTTTCTCTTGCTTACCATCCACGTGTTTTGGGGTATCTTTCACAAAGAATTCCTGTTTATAAGCATCCACTTCTCTTAATTTCTTTATAAAGATGCTTCTTCTATTACAGGCAGTCACCCTGTATGTTACTTGTCCGTATATATCCATTATCATAATTTGATTTTAGTCTGTCCTTCCAGATTTGTGACAGATACTACTACTAAACTTTTATTCCTGCAGGCCAGGCCCCTCTTTAGGTACAGATAGACTTTATCTGCAAGGACATTTCGGGTACCTTGTTCAAGTATCTTCTAATCAAAATAGATATCACTCTAGTTCTATTTCACTCATGTGAAAATGGACTTTAGAATAAATATGATATACCCAGTTAAAAAAAATTAAATACTAAATTAATGGATTAATTTATTAACTTGTTTTCTCACATGTTGCCTTATTTTCTTGCCATTATACATAAATGTCCTATTCTATAAATCATGCTCCATCAGAATTAAAGAACTGCTTTGTAACTCCGCGTGCTCTGAACTGTAATAAAGCCATTCTCTGCTTGTCTATTTTCCTTTTTATTTATTGTCCTCATTCCTACCTAGTACGGAATCCTTACATATAAAAGTCCAACATCTTTCATGCTGCATTTGATTAAACATCTCTCATGATGCTCATTATTCTTCTGTGCTTGGCTAAAATTAACCTCTCAGCATTTTTGTAATATTCATTTCTTATGCTGTTATTTAATCATGAATGATGAGTGTGATACAGCCAAAGACATAATGACAACAGAGAAGACTAAAAATATAGACTAAAGCCACTTTGATGGCAGTAAATATTCCCCAACTGGAAATACAAGGTGTTATCAGACTACAGCATAGTACAATGTTTCCTTGCTTTGTATATGCTGCCTGCAATTGAAACAGAAAACCCTTTATTTTTGTAATGTCCGTCTAAAATGATGGAATAACAACTAAAAACAAAAACAGATTCTGTCTCAACTCTGACCAATTAAAAATAATGCTTTGCAACATACCAAATTACATGAAATATATATTAAAAATGCAGTTCATCGTATTGGCGATGCAGTACTAATGACCTTCTAGCAATGAAAAAACATATTCCAAATTTCTATAGTCTGCAGCTTGGGGAAAATTAAAAACAAAAGATAAGGAAAGACTTATCATGGATGAGGTATGTGATGCTATACCCTGCAATAATCTGTGGCATGCCCATCTCTCACGCAGGCTGTCTGAGCTCTGGATGGGATTTTATTCTCATAATTGTTTGAGTAGTGATGCTACAGTGCCCTGTGTTGCAAAGTATGTGCCCATTCCCCTGTGTGTACAATTTATTGCTGATTTCCACTTTTGTAACAGATTTATTGCTTCCTGTGGTGAGCCTTCTGATAGAGGGTGTCATTAATTATCACACAGCATTAGGGAATCTTTTTAGGGATGATTCAGGAGTTCTGGTTAAATGACTGTCTCAGACTGTCTCAGATTTAGAAGGTTTGCAGGTGAAGATCGAGGACCTCAAACCCTGGTCTTCAAGTCAGTGACTCCAACATGGGTGGGTTTCTGTAATTTTTATCTGGTAGTATAGCATGATAAATTAAGAAAACAAATTGCAAACAAACTTTTCTTGAAATCTCAGGTCTGATTTTTCTTCTATGCGTTTGAGTACAAGCTCGGTCATTACGATTGTGTTGTCCTGAAAAAAAGCAATTGTGCATGATGTGTCTTGCCTGCATGAGGCATAAAAGGGTTAGTAAATAAACAAGTTAGTTATGGAAGAACCATCATACCAACTAAGAAAGAAATGTTTGTCAGATAGGAAAATGAGTCAGCAGTGACATGAGACAATGGCAGAATCTGATACTGTGTGTGAGTTGCCTGAGTAACGCTGCTTTTCTTAGAAGACTAACCCCGGGATTCATGAAGCTCGGCGCAAGGATGGCGTTAGCTTTGCGCTGACTGTGCGGCGTAAAGATGGTGCAGTAGCACCACATGCATATTAATGAAGGCGCGCTGCTGCAATGGCCACGTGCTTAGGAAACGTGCGTGAGTGCAGGAGGCGTGTCCAAGTGCTGCACTGAGGCGTGAACATGTTGGCTGCATACACGCAACCTAAAATGCTGACTAGTACAGCCTGCCTCTAATAGTCCTGTCAGTGTTCGTGCATACTGAAATGTATGCAAAGCATACAAGTCAGTTTTGCGAACACCAAAATAAAAAGTAAACACAAAGGCATGTAGCTGAATATTGAGTCCCCGTCCCTCGAACAAATGACATTTAAAACCCTGTGCCCCTATTCCATTGTAGTGTCGATAGTTATACCAAGTGGAAGAAAAACGCATTGTGTTAGCGTGTCACCAATTGCTAAGCCTAGCCCAATGGTTAGGGTTACCACCTGTCCCACATTGTGAGGGACAGTCCCCCTCTAGGCAGTTGTGTCCATAACAAAACCATTATAAATGTCAAATATCCTGCGATTGTAGGATATAATTATGTCCCATATTTTATGTAATAGTCCCATACAATACTTATTTCTGTAAGTAAAATACCTAAATGTTACAAGAAACAGAATAAGCAAGTAATTGAAACAGAATAAGCAACTAAACTGCTACAACAATAAGCTTACATTTAGGCATAAAACTAAAGTACTATCCTTTGTACTGACTGTGGGTATGTGTTGGCCTGTAAAATCTGATGTGTGTCCCGAAAGTGTCCCATTTTGGTCATATGAAAAGGTGGCAACCCTACCAATTGTCAGAGCATTCACCCACTATCTGCCCATTCAGGCTCCAAGTCATCCTTGTCAGGATGGCCCAAAGATGAACAGGTATTACCCGGGTCTACCTACCATGTCATGAAAGATAAGTATTTGCGTGTATCTATGTGCGTGAAGTACAACATGTGGAAGATCAAAAATGCTAGGGTAGTCCTCACAACCATAGTGGTACCAGAGATATGTAGTGTACGCAATGTGTTCTGTTGACTGTGCCATGGGCCATCAACCAGAGAAGGGATGGATGGTGTCTGTGGAATATGGGGGTGGGGGGTGACGGGTAATGTAATAATTCGCCAAGGGGAGACAGGGTTGGATGCACAATAGGTGAACTGGAAGTGTACGAGGGAGCAGTGGGTGAATCAGAAAGATAACCAAAGAACAAACATTCACATCCACAATACAACCAGACAAGCCATACTGTAGAACACAATCACACAAACATATGAACATTAAAATGTGTGATACACATGTACAGAAACATTACTGGCACATACCCACATAATGGTCTGGCCTGAACTGAGCCATCCAACCCCAACACACCTGGATACATAATTGAATACCCATCATCCCCTCCACAGCACACCCCCCCTTCCTGAACATCCACAAAAAACAGTCATACTCGGGCTGCTAGCTTGGCGCAGCCATATCTGCACATAGTGACCCCTACTCATATCTAGTATGCAGTCTCACCCTAGGCAGTCTCAGGATTGTAAACTATGTATCCCTCCCTTGCATGTATAACCCTACCTCATTTTCATAAATCCAAAGGAATCAAGGTCATTGGTCCCCAGAATTTTTGGATATCCCTCATGGGATAAGCATCTGTTCTAAACATAAGACTTGGTGTCACAACACGATGACCAGTCCTGCAGACATCTGTACAGATGTTGTATGAGCAGTAGTTGTCCACAAGGCTGCTCAGCCTCCAGCGGGTCCTGCAGAACCTACGACCCAGGATTAAACATCTGACCATGATGCACATATCCCCACATGCATTATCGGGAATATATACCTTACACATTCGCGAAGTGGCAGTCGAATATAGGGTGATTAAGTTGCATTAAAGCAGACGTAAGTAGGATTACCACCTGTCCCACTTTGCAAGGGACAGTTCCTTTTTGGACAGTTATGTCCTGACCAAAAATAATACAATGGCAAATGTCCTGTGATTGTAGGAAATAATTATGTCCCATATTTCATGCAACAGTTGCATAAAACAATTATTTCTGTATGTAAAATACTTAAATGTTACAAGAAACAGAATAAGCAACTAAACTGCTGCAAGAATAAGCTTTCATTTAGGCAAATAAGTAAAGTTCTAACCTTTGTACTGACCGTGGGTATGTGTCAGCCTGTAAAATCTGATGTGTGTCCCAAAAATGCCCCACTTTGGACATTTGAAAAGGTGGCAACCCTAGACGTAACTGAGTATGCAAGCATGTATGCACGACGGTAAGTGGCGGTGATTCAACGGTATGGGAAATGTAAATAAGCATGTAGGTGTATATGCATGTTTATGTACAGACCGATATATATTTATATACATATATATCTATATATATATCTATATCTATATATATATATATATATATATATATATATATATATATATATATATATATATATATATCTATGTAGATATGAAGAATGAACATGGTCACAATATAGCAGTCATAACGAATGTGAAGGGAAACAGCAGCGGAACCCCCCGTAATATTTAGTGGTGTTATATCAGGATGGCCAGAGGTGACCACACCTCTGCATCCCCAACCACAGGTAGGAAGCTAAAAGTGGAAATAATGATGTCCCTTTGCTAAGTCTGACTTTTAGCTAGGTATAAGGCAGTCTGGGTCTCCACTCGGACAAGCCTAAACCAGAATGACCACATGAACACCCTGACAATCAAACACACATATGTGCCAGGACTACAGCCTTTGGAGGTCTGAATATCCTCGGAGTGAGTCAACATGCGGCACGGGTCCAGAGCAGTAGGGAATAAGGAATGGCGCATGTGAAGTAGTGCGGTTTTCCCAACAAGAAAATGGATGCCTGCTGTGCAAGTGAAGTGTTGAGGCATGTGTTCGGGTAACTATGAACCATGGGTATACATATAAATGAAGCAAAATACCAATAGTGTAGTGGTTAGAGCATCCACCTAACGAAAAGGCATTCACAGTTTAGTTCAACTATAGCACATATCATTTTCCTTGTGGAATGAATGTCACTCTGCTTTAAAGCTGACATTTAAACATGCAAAAGTGAACATGTGTATCGCATAGGACTATTAACCAGATCCTTTCAATCAAAGTGGTACTGTCATAATGAATAAGGCACAAGTAAGAACAAATAAGCGACAGTAAACATATGTAATGCACAGTAAGCATAGGCGAGTGCGCCTGCGCGGGTGTAAGTAGCTCCCAGCATAGGAAATGCATGTTTGTATGTACAGATGTAATATATATATATATATATGTATATATATATATATATATATATATATATATATATATATATATATATATATATATATATATATATATATATATAATCCACAAACGCTCCAGCACTCATAATAAAATAAAAAAGTAACAGCAGTCGAGTTTAAACCACTTTATTAGGCAAATCTGCCCACAGATGCACAGACCGGTGGCCGGTTTCGCTCACAGCGTCCTCAGTGTGCGTATAATCACCGCCAAGGCCCGGATTATATCCCTTTGAAGCTGCTAAAGATTTAAAGGTGCAGCCCCTATTTAAGTTGAATATTTATGTATTTGTGTAACCTAATGATGAGTGCTATTTCTAAATAACCCTAACCTATTGAGCCTAAAACACTAACAACTACTGAACATATCCCTATGTGTAAAACTATATCTAACTTGCCTCATAATTTTTTATTCAAAAAAGAGAGACCCAAAATATGCCACTAATATTATACCTTACCATTAGATTCAACCTGACCATAAACCAAAAGAAATAGAAGTATTAAATATATATATATATATATACACAAAAAATATTTTGTATAAGATATTCACATACATTTGTATATATACATGTACTAATACATTGATATGTATCTACATATCTAAAAAGATCCAAATCCATCATACCCTACTTGTTAATCACCAATGGTCATTTAGTCCTGGCTTAAACAATGCCCCCAATTGTACTATCCACCTTCTTTCTTTCTGTGTCAATAATTCATGTCTTCTGTAATCACTTATATTGGGTATATCCACCATGTCCAATCCTATAAATACAAAATGTGCTGTTGTATGTAATAATTTATGTTTGTATAAAGCACTCCTTGTGCGTTCACATTTTATATCACTAATATGCAGGGCAATTCTTTGTTTAAATAAACAAGAAGTCTGCCCCACATAAAAAGCACCACATTGACACACAGCCATATATATTAACCAAGTGCTATTGCAAGTAATAGAATGGCGTATATCAAAAACTCTCTTTGTATTGACTGAAGTGAAGGACTTTGTTTTGGCCATGACTTTACAATATTTACAATTACCACAAAAAGTGTTCCCCACAGTGACAGTTTTAGTGACCTTGTTTGTTACTCCTTTTTTAAAAGAAGAAAAATGCTGACCCAAATTTTTGCCTCTCCTATATGCATAATGACATTCCTTGTCTACATATCTACTGAAGAACCCATCTGATGTTAATATATGCCAATGCTGAGACAATATGTTTCGAATATGGAAAGTATTACTTCCATATGTTGTTATAAACCTTACATATTGGCTGGTACCCCTCGGTTCCCTATCCACTAGTAACTGAGTCCTATCCATGGAGGATGCCTCATTATAGGCCTGTTGTATCTGTCTGTTGCCATATCCCCTATTATGAAACCGTTGTTTAAGTTCTGCTGCTTGACATTGATATCGACTTTCTGAAGAGCAAATCTTCCTCACCCTTAAAAATTGGGACTTGGGTATATTTTGGATAGTGTGGGGTGGATGGCAGCTATTAGCATAAAGAAATCCATTCTTAGAATATGGTTTTCTATAGAGGTCAGTATACACCAAACCAGACTCTCCCTTAATAATGTTTACGTCCAAAAATTGGACCTCCTGGATGTGTATTCCTCCTATAAACTTGATGTCATACCTGTTGCTGTTTAGATATTGTACAAACAGCTGCCATTGTTCATCATTACCACCCCACACTACCCAACAGTCGTCCAAATATCTCCGCCACATGATCAGCAAATCTTTGAAACAATCAGGAATTGTATATATATATTGTACTTCAAGATACCCCATAAAGAGGTCAGCATATGTGGGGGCCAAAGTTGCCCCCATAGCCGTACCTTTAACCTGTATATACCATACATTATTAAATGTAAAAGTATTATGTTCTAGGACTATCTGTAGTATTTTAATCAAAAATTCTTGTTCTTGTACTGAAAACAATCCTGACTGTGACATCCAATAGTGTACTGCCTCAATACCACCGTCATGTGGTATAGAGGTATACAATGACTGTACATCCAAAGTACCCAAATATTGTTCCGGCATAACTGCTAAGTTTTCTAACAATGCCAAAAATTGTTGTGTGTCACATATTCTTGCTGTGACATATGGCAACAGTTTTTTTAACTTATGTTCCAAATACTCGGATAAGGGTTCAGTTAATGAACCCCTCCCTGCCACAATTGGACGTCCTGGTGGATTTATGATATTTTTGTGTACCTTAGGGACCATATAGAAATATTGTATTTTAGGGTCTTCCACCGATAACTGCCTCAATGTAAACAAATCTATGTTATGAAAATGAAAAGCTTCCTCCAAAAATGCATCTATGAGTAGTTTGTGTTCTTGTATGGGGTCCATTGATAAACTCCGATAAAATTCCTCATTCGACAACTGCCTATTAGCTTCTTTTAAGTAGTGCTCTCGTTCCCAAATCACCACTGCTCCACCTTTATCTGCCCCCACTATCACTATTTCAGAATTATTTTTCAAAGATATCAAGGCTTTTCGCTCCTCATTACTTAAATTTTGAAAACCAGCTGTGAATATTTCAGATTGCTTAAGATGTAAATCTTTAAGAATCACTTGTTCAAATGTTCTAATAGTACTGTGATAGGGGGGCATAAATTGTGATTTCTTGAACCTGAAGCCAGTGGGCTCTCCCATGCCTAAAGAAGAATCTTTATTAGAATATAAATATTTTAAGTTTAACTGTCTACAGAAACTTTTCACATCATTTACTATGTCAAAATGTGAGACAAAAAAAGAGGGTATATATCCAAGGCCTTTATTCAGCACACTGAATTCACTGGAGGAAAATTCAAAATGGGTAAGATTAATGACCAAATTATTAACATCAAATAATGAATCATGACTATAATGTCCAAATGAATCTACAGCAGCAACATGTTGGCTTGGAATCGCTGTTGTATCCCTTCGTCCACTACTGCTGCGGTGTTTTCTCCCTGCCCTTCTAAAGGGATTCTATATCTCTTGTTAACCGGTGATGTTGGTTCAGACAATTCAGCCATATACATATACACACACGCACATATATATGTGTGTGTAGATATATCTCTACATACATGAAATATATATATATGTATGTATATATATATATATATATATATATATATATATATATATATATATGAAGAATGAACGTTGTAACAATAAAGCATACACAAGGGATGTAAAGAGAATCAAGAGCAATTATGGTATTATATAGTAATTTCAGCGTGTCATAAAAAGCTGCCCAGGAGTGAGCAGAGCACTGCTACTCACACCACAGGCAGGGTTTTACCAGTGGGAGTAACATCGATGAATTGCTAAGTCTACTTTTCACACAGACGGAATGTAGTCCCATGCTGGGACTATCAAAAATTGTAAATTGCAAATGGCGTATTCCATAACCCCAGGGAAGGCACGTGTGTGCAAATATACATGGCGGGAGACCCTGTGAATACACGAGGTGGGACAAAATGTGTGTAGGGCCCCAAACGGTCTGTAGAGGGCAATGTGCAAAGGTGTATCATGGCTGCGATAACAAGTAAATAATGGATGTTACACGTGTAAATTCAACACGGGTGGGGTGGAGGAACTATGGGTATGCAATTATGGATCCAGGCGTGCCAGGGTTGGATGGCCCAGTTCTAATGGCGGTCAGATAGTTCGTAATAGGTATATATGCATACACACATGCAGACAACAATATGTTGAAGTACATTCTCTGTAACACATGCATTCCATTTGTTGACATAAATAATAGGAATGTGCACATACAAACATCGACAGTAGATGAAATAATAGGTTGTGCAGAAGAGGGACGGGTCGAATCACACTGTATCACATTCCAATTACCATCGATAATCCGTACATGAACATATTGCAACATCTGTCCGCTGTATAACCTGCTAAATACTGATTACAAAATAACTGGAGTGAAGTGTCGGTGTCATAATGAATAAGGCACCATTATGCATGTGTAAGTGCGTATGAGCTGGGAATGTATTGACTCACAGATGTATATATATTAATATATATATATATATATATATATATATATATATATATATATTTATATATATATATATATATATATAGACACACACACACACACACACACACACACATATATATATATATATATATATATATATATATATATATACACACACACACACACATATATATATATATATATATATATACACACACACACACACAAATATATATATATATATATATATACAGCAAGATATGAATATACATGTATGCATACATATGCAGATATATCTGTAAATATTAATGTAAATAGATAGATATATGTTACATTAAATATACACATGTATATACCTAGGTTATGTTGCAGCAGTTACGGGTAACATATGTTCAGACCGGGCATATGTTGGTGGGAGGTCCAGTAAACAAACGTCTACCTCCCGCCTCCCCAGCTAGGTTGGTGAGACATACAGACATGCAATAAAGGTAAATACACCACTGTTTCCCAGACCACCGGCAGGAAACTACCAGTGGGAGAGATCTACAAGGTCTACACTTTAAACATGGACAGCGACGTTCCTTGTGGGACACCAAAAATTTTGTTCTTCCAGACAAGGCCAGTAAAGATTGCTGCGACACGCAACAGTAGGTTGTGCAAGCCTGATAACACATGGGTTGACACAATGTATGACATGTCCCAACACGGGGAGAGTGGGCAGTGTGCAGGGGTGTGTTCATACCCCACCTGCGCCCACAGTAAGGATGAGTGCTGCAGAGGAGTGGCAGGTAGGGGAACTGTGGGTATGCAATTATGGGCCTAGGCGTGCAGGTATTGGCTGGTAGAGACGTATTAGGACCACTATGTGGATGTAAGTAATATTCTGATGTGGGTATAGCAGACGCCCATACCTCCCACACCTTAAGAGCACATCTACTGGATAGTCCGTAAACCATTGGGGGAACAAATAGGGACCATATCATTGAACTGTCCCCGATTACCAGGGAAATCCGTGATTACAAATCAGAATCTATCACAGTCCCAACTAAACCCTCCTAGAACTAGTGATATTAGGAGGAAAGGTGGCGGAATACACGTAATGAATAATGACATGTTAGAGTCCTAAACAGCATGTACCACAGACAATGTGTATGAATACATATGTGCTCTGGGTCCGTCAGTGTGTCAGGTTAATAGCACCAACCTTCTAAATGTATCCCTGAGGTTGTTATGCAGTGTCCCTGATTCAGTGTTCATTCTTCCCCATTTGTATGAGAGGTCTGCTAGTGAGAGAAAGCGCATGTTCCACCTTAGAAAGATGATAGAATAATAGGGTTGGGGTTACCACCTGTCCACCTTTGCAAGGGACACTCCCCTTTGGGCAGTTGTGTCCTGCAAAATAAATGTAATTATGGCAAATGTCCTGTGATTTAGGGCAAAGATTTTTTATATTGTCTGTAGTAGTTGCATAAAACAATTATTTTGTATCTGAAACACCTAAATTTTATAAGAAACAGTATAAACAACTATAATGCTACAAGAATAACCTTTTATTTAGGCAAAACAGTGAAGTACTCTCCTTTCTACTGGCTGTGGGTATGTGTTGCCCTGCAAAATCTGACGTCTCTACATACAGGTCCTATAGGGTTATCACCTTTCCAAATGGCCAAAGTGGGACATGTTCTGTAGAAATGTCAGACCTTCCAGGACAAAACATACCTACAGCCTTGCATAGTACAGAATTATACTTATTTGCACAAATACAAGCTTATTCTAGTAACATTTGAATTGCTTATGCTACTTCACATAACATATAGAAGTTTCATATATAAAATAACTGTTTTATGCAACTATTAAAGAAACGTAGAGTATAATATTGTCCTGTAATCAGGCCATTTGCTATGTCTTGATTATTTTCACAGGACACAACTGCTTAAAGAGGGACTGTCCTTCGCAAAGAGGGACAGGTGTTAACCCTAAAGTCCCACCTTGGCCAATTGAAAAGGTGGCAAACCTATAATAGGTATGCGGTAGCATGACTCTGCCAACAGATGTGGCTCCCAAAACCCAACTACTTGTCTGTATTGAAGAGTCTCTGTTCCCATGTATCAGCCAGATGGGAGCAGATTTATGAGGAACACACAAATAATATGATTAATGCACTGGACAGGCCGCTGATTCTGTACAATCAAACACCATGCCATCGCCTAATCGACAGCCATTCCCGATACTGTAGTCATGTAATCCAATGTAATAGGCATCACAAGGTGGGAGCAGATTGTATGAGGAACACACAAATAATATGATTGATTCACTGGACAGGCCACTGATTCTGTACAGTCGAATGCCATGCCGTCGCCAAATGGGCAGCCATTCCCGATACTGTAGTCTTGTAGTTCAATGTAATAGGCATCACAAGGTAATATTGTGGTCCTCACTCCCACCCAAAGGTGTGAGTGATAGATGCAAGCACCAATGTCGGTGCATTTGTAAGTGTGGGAGCAAGTGGGTGTAAGCGTGTTTGGCTACAAGTATGCGAGTATTGCACTGGTAAAGCACTGTAGAGGCTAACCGAGTGTAAGAAGATGTAATCAGAGGTCAGCAGTGCTTAACACTATGCAAAACCACGCACACCCGCTCCCAACTGCTTTAATGTGCCTTACTCCCTCCGTATCCAATGGGCTTGTTCTGCCCTGCAACCAAATAAATGTTCTTTGCAAGGGTCGGAACCAGGACCCTGCACACACAGCTAAAGTGAATTACCAATATGCCATGGCAGATATACAGACAATGGACAGTACCACAAACATATCATACAGTGCAGTAATTCAACAGTATAGAAATGTATCCCATCATGTAGATGTATATGTGAGTGTTTATGTCCTGCATATAGGTACATACATATATAGAGATATATCAGGAACATACCATGTGGCAAAAAAGCATTACAAATGAATGAAATGGGAAACACCAGTGACACCTCTATTATGTAGTGGTGTTGCTCTATGTGATCTCAAGACTCCCTCAGACAGACTTGTGTCAGTCATACACGCAAATAGTTGTACATTGGCTGTATACTTCACTCTGTGGATGTAATGTGTGAATAGTACTCTTGCAAGGTGCTGTGTGCAACATCATCATCATGATAAAGGTAAATGGGGTAACCATAGAGGGACTGGTAGTGTTGTGTATACAATGGGGTCATCCTCATCATGTGTGTCTGGACCATGTAGGAGTGATGTGCATACCAGGATCGTGCACCTGAGGGACAGGGGTGAGGATAACAGGAGTATGTTGTGATGTATATCACAAAGGTTTCATGTGTCCAGTGGACACGTGTGTGTAATGGACAGCTATGTATAGGGCAGATGTCCTAGGAGCCGATTGGCCTTATGTTTCCGTAGGTGAGGGTCGGATGTAGGGGAAGGAGTGTAGGTATGGCCGTGGAGGATAGGTAGGATCACAGAAAAGACAGCATACAGGGTTGGTATATGACACATGTGGGGGGTATACACCCCGTTTGGGGATGGGTGTTCGGCATTCACAAGCCCATGTGAACAGTGGGACGGAGGTCCCCAGCCATGGGCAACTGCCACTGCACCTAAACAGCTGCAAAGGAGGCAGTGCTGGGGGCTGTCCAGGAGGGGCAGCATCACCCTGTAAATGTGACACTCTGCCCTTGAGCTGGTGTATCTGGCTTCAGAACCCCTTAGTGAGCCACCAGTGCAACATGTCCGGGACCGCACAACAGCAGACATGTACCCATCTGGTCCCGCTCCCAGGGGGAGACATGCTCCATTCTCAGTGGTAGTACCACCAGAAGGTGGTACAGAGCCAACAGAGGTTGATGTCTAAGGCTGGGCCCCAGATGTGGTAGTGCCCGGTGCCATGGTCAGCTGAAGTGGGACAGGAGGTTCTGCCGGGACCTCTCAACCCATTCCGCCTATGGTGTTGCAGTTTAAATCCACATATGGCTTACTGACAGACAACAGCATACAGGATTACCTATGACAGTATGCATAGATATCACCAGCAACCCAACACAACAGATGGTATACATTTGCAGAGGGAGCACAACACATGCATACATGCTGCATGCCATCTGTACAATGTGTAGTAGATGTGTGACCGCAGCTATGAACATTTGCCCATTATTGAGTTGTCACTGGGAACCCCAGACAGTGTCTGTCATACCACTGTCTCATGTGACACACATCCAGTCAGGGATGCGATGGCAGTAGCACATCCCTATCATCATGTACTGTCTGCAATCCTCGCGCCATGCTTCTGCTGTGCACAGATGTGTGTTCAGTGTGTAACACAGGAAACAAATGGTTGCACACACTGACCAGTTCACAGATGGCCCTACAGATGGGGGTCCCTCATGAACAGAGTACTGTCATGTCTGTATTATAACATGCAGAGTAGTTATTACCACACACATGTTAAACAGGCAGTAGTCTCAATGCAGCATAGCTACACTTACATGCTGCAGTCATGTGTGGCACATCACCTTCCTGTCTTTAGGCTATTTCCTACTGTGGAAAATGATTGAGGTACATCCAGATATCATCTGTGATGCCGTGTCAAAATACCACATCCAGGTAAGACTCACAGCGACTGTCATGGCCAAATAGCAACATGTTTTCCCTAGATAGTGTACTGTGTTTATCATGCGGATGGCTATGGGAACACCATCACAGCTGTACCACATGGAATCAGCTAGAGGAGGACTGCAATAGGTGCAAAGGCCATCACCTGACCATGTCCATCAATTACAATACACATGCTGCTGCTGTGCAGGTGTACTCCTTCAACCCACACACTCTCTGGTGGATATGGACAGGCAAAGTACACCAGGGAAGGGCTTGGAGACTTAACCATAAGCATCATCTGCCACACTCTGAAGAGTACAGGGGTCAAATCCCTGACTGACTACTCATTACTATTACATGTGCATGACGTTACTACATGTGCCACAAAGGCGACATGTTGCTTTGCTGTAAGAACATATATGTGTGTAGGTGAGTGACATCTGAAACAAAGATATAGTAGAAATAAATTAGGTGTGGCACACATGGCTGTCCACGTGAATGGATGCCATTGTCACTACAACCACACTCTCTAATGGACGTGCATTGACACCTTTGCCAGGGCCACAAATGCACAATGTAACTACTTAGTTTGCCACACTGGAGTAATGCATAGGACTACATGCACCACAGGGGATATCTGGAGGTTCTATGGGCTAGGGCATGTGAAAGTGCTTGACATCAGTTGGTATGCCAATGAGGGTTATACTGGGAATAACTGTGGTTGGAAGCATCACAACCCACATGCAGACACAGGGTGCCCATACTGGCATGCAGGTATGCATTGCTTCATGGATGTGTAGTGGTTGGCTGTGCAAGATGGCTGTACAAGGCTGGGTGAGGGGTAATCCTTGGTATCACATCACCCAACAATGGTGTGCAGTGCAGGGGTGTAGTGCCTGCAATGTCCCACACATATGGGTACTGCATTATCTGGCCTGACATCCTGGTTACCAATGAGGATGGCCATAGCTTTGCAATGCATGCTATGTCTTTGTTTGATAGTCCTTCACATGGACATTGCCTGGGATGTGCATGTCCCACAATACTGTACAATGACATATACAGGTGTACCTGGTTTGGCAGACACATGTTGAGTACACAGCCTGTTATCCCCTGATATGCCAACACTGGACTGGTGTGGCAAAACCTGCTTATAGTGAGCAGGTCGACCCTGCACCTGCATGGATAGTATGATGCAGGTATTCCGTGGTGTCAGTGGCATGGGACCATACAGGGCACATGTGTACAGCATTGTCTGGCCTCTGTGGATCACATTTGATGGCACCACATATGTTGCAGGCATTCGGTGTGGAACATAGTGAAGGCACAATGTCTGCATATATGTGACAAACTGAACTGGATAAAAACTGTAAAAAAACAAAGGTGGATACGCTCCAAACCAATGGACCACGCCATATATGACAAATCACTAAAACCGGTAAATCCAAAAATGTAAACTTTAAGCACAACACACAGGCTTTTCATCAGTATCACTACCAACTTCTTCAGAAATGGCAACAGCGTCACACAATACAAACTGCAATAAATACTAATTTGAAAATGTCACATGATCTCTGAGTTCTGCGAAACTGCATATAAAAAAAATGCTAACTGAATAAATTAGATCATTGCTTTTCAAATAGGCTGCATCTGGAATCTGTAAAGTTAAAAATCCCCCCATAATATAAATTGAAGGCTCACATTATGCAAGTATTCAATAAATAATTGGAATAAACATTTTGCTCATGTATATAAAGAATGTGAATTAGAGTCATATCGGCTAAAAAAACCTTTCAACCCTAAACTATGTTGGAAGCAAACACAGAAAATGTCACTTTGTTCTATCCTATGTAAATATTAAACAAACTAAAATATTCCAATACAGTCCATATTTAGACAAGTAAAACAATAGAATAATGTTACAATGTATGTAATGTCATATCCCACTAATATAGTGCTGACATGAACATGAAGGATGAAAATTAGAGCCGCATCGGCTAAAAAACCGGTCAACCCTGAACTATATTGAAAGCATCCACAGAAAATGACACTTTTTACTATCCTATGTAAAAACTAGGCAAACTAAAATATTCCAATGCAGTACATATTAGACAAGTAAAACAGTAGAATAATATGCTAAGATGCATATTACATTGTATCCCACTGGTATAGAGCTGAAAAGCTTTGGAAATAGACTCAGTGTACGATCTATGTTGTTTTCAAAAAATGACAAATAATCCACCTGCACAAACAACCAAACTCGTGCAGGTAGGGAATCTCTCTAGTAAATTGTCAAATAACATATGTTTCAAGCAAAACTATAAAATAGTGTTTGGGAAAGACGTCCCAAACCCTTACAGATTGAAAGAAATAAAATGACAAAGGAGGGAACTACCTACGACAGAGACTAAAACAACACTCTCCCGGTTATGGCTCACTGGAGATACACTAATCTAAAATTCTCCAAACTACCCCCTACATCACCTAGGGTTAAAAAATCAATCAAATATTACACCTGCATAAGTGATGCTGCCCCTAGCACTTACCAACGGGCACATAGGTGGATCTAATGGATTCTTATGGATCTTAGGGGATCCAAATATGATGGGAATTCTGTGGGCTGGTAGAGATATAAAATTCAATAAATCCAAGTCAATAGACCCCTTAATAAACATGTCATTGAAGTAGAAGACACCCTCGAAGTGCCTATATTTAGTTTGTTCCTTGACACCTCCTTGTAGGCCTCGGAAGTAAAGAATGACACTTATGCTAGTGCCAAAGTGGTAGATACCATATTGAAGAAATACGTGGCCAGCAAGCCACAAATTTCTAAGGATTCTTGGTCTTTCCTATCTAGGATAAAACAAACGACTTATAGTGTGGACGTCCACTTCTTAACCATTGATGTGAATGATTTATATTCTTCCATCCCCCACACAGTAGCTTTAGACTGGATTCCAGCCATGATGATCTTAAAGGCTCCAGCCAAAGAAATCCAACTGTTCAGTGAACTGCTAGACATTATTCTGACTAACAATTTTGTGTCATTCAACAACAGATTCTTCCTGCAGCTGATAGGAGTTCCAATGGGGTCCCCATGTGGAGCCAGCATGGCCAATCTGGCCATGGCCTACTGGGAGAGGGAATACATTTTATCCAATCCTCTATTACTGGACAAGGTATTGATGTATACACGGTTTCTGGATGACATTTTTATCATCCTGAAGGGAGACGAAGAGACAGCAATCACTTTATTAAAATTGTTTAATTCTTCTACAGAATTCCTTCAGTTCACCCACAGTTTTGCCCTAGATAGGGTAGCATATCTGGATGTAGACCTTATGAAAGATAAAGAAAATGGGTGCTACATAGCTAAGATTTACAGGAAGGAATCTTTTTCTAACAGCTATGTCCATTTCAACAGTTGTCATCCCTTTTCTCAAAAGAGATCGATTATTAAAGGACAACTAGTCAGAGCTGCTAGAATGGTGTCTAGAGACTATGATTTCTTGGAGGAATGTGTTTTTATGGGTAACCTTTTCCATATTAGGGGTTATCCTGTGGATCTCATTAATGAGCTCTCAAGGGAGGTACAGAAAAAGAGGGACACTGGTGTCTATTTACCAATACTGAATCAAAAATGTACATCCCAGGGCGACCATGTTGTGAAACCAGGTGTAGTCATCCCAAAGTCCAATAGCTTTATATTAACATACAGCATGGATGCTAAGGAGATATTTTCAACTATTTTGAAAAATTGGAACCTGATAACACAGGATGATTCCATTTGTAAAAAATTGTCAGAATTCTCAAGAATTGTGTTTATTAGACAAAAAAATCAAAGATTCCCAATACCAGGGATGGTATGTACAAGTGCAACATGTGTCGTTATTGCAGTTATATAAGGACGGGGTCCAAATATGAAATAAGGAACACCATATTTAATATAGTGGGTAGGTACAATTGTTCTAGTACCCAAGTAGTGTACTTAGCAAGGTGTTCCTGCTGCCATCTTCTTATGTTGGCAAAACTGACAGAAGATTACATGAACGCATTTGCAAACGTCTGTATGCTATAAGGAAGAGCAAGTTGGAGAATGATTTGGCCAAGCATATAGCGGAGAACCCCAATCATGGTTTCCTGTTTCTAGTCATAGATCAAGTTAAATCTGATGGGAGGGCCTTCGTCCCTCATACTGGAGAGTAGAGAGTTGTCATGGTAACTTAGGTTAGATGCTTGTCATGCCCCTGGCATCAACGGCATGTCGTCCATATCATGCCTATTAAAACTTAAGAGGTTGAATAGATAAGCCACTCCATAGTCCTCACCAGTCTTCACTGTTTTTACTGTCAGTTAATCTGTATTATGGCATTCATTATGGCATTTGTTGTCCATTTTGCCTATTTATTTATTCATTATTCTTATTATTTTTCTTACATTTTTATTTGCTCCTTTTATGGTACAGCCCGGGTTTTACATACATATCTTGTATAGTTTCCATACGATAGACTAAGATTGTCATGTTATTTTATCTTATTCATAGTATTTCAGTACATATGTATTATGTCAGCGGGTGTAATATTTGATTGATTTTTTTAACCCTAGGTGATGTAGGGGACAGTAGGGGGTAGTTTGAAGAATTTTGATTAGTGTATCTCCAGTGAGCCATAACCGGGAGAGTGTTGTTTTAGTCTTTGTCGTAGGTAGTTCCCTCCTTTGTCATTCTATTTCTTTCAATCTGTAAGGGTTTGACATCTTTCCCAAACACTATTTTATAGTTTTGCTTGAAACATATGTTACTTGACAATCTACTAGAGAGATTCCCTACCTACACGAGTTTGGTTGTTTGTGCAACAACATAGATCGTACACTGAGTCTATTTCCAAAGCTTGTCAGCTCTATACCAGTGGGATACAATGTAATATGCATCTTAGCATATTATTCTACTGTTTTACTTGTCTAATATGTACTGCATTGGAATATTTTAATTTGCCTAGTTTTTACATAGGATAGTAAAAAGTGTCATTTTCTGTGGATGCTTTCAATATAGTTCAGGGTTGACCGGTTTTTTAGCCGATGCGGCTCTAATTTTCATCCTTCATGTTCATGTCAGCACTATATTAGTGGAATATGACATTACATACATTGTAACATTAGTCTGTTGTTTTACTTGTCTAAATATGGACTGTATTGGAATATTTTAGTTTGTTTAATATTTACATAGGATAGAACAAAGTGACATTTTCTGTGTTTGCTTCCAACATAGTTTAGGGTTGAAAGGGTTTTTTAGCCGATACGACTCTAATTCACATTCTTTATATACATGAGGAAAATGTTTATTCCGATTATTTATTGAATACTTGCATAATGTGAGCCTTCAATTTATATTATGGGGGGATTTTTAACTTTACAGATTCCAGATGCAGCCTATTTGAAAAGCAATGATCTAATTTATTTATTTAGCATTTTTTATGTGGGTTTATACGCAGTCTCGCAGAACTCAGAGATCATGTGACATTTTCAATCCTAGTATTTATTGCAGTTTGTATTCATAGGTTCATAGGTTCATACTAGGCTATCTGCCCTAGGGCATTTATAAGCGTAGCCAGAGTGTGTTTGGCTTTCGCCACCCATTTTAAATTAATTTTGCTATGCCCTTTTTCGAGGTTAGTATACTGTGCCACTGTCTAACAGTGACACAGAAGTGATACCCGGGGTAAACCTAAGATCTCCCATCCACTTATCAAGATTCCTCTTGAAGAGAGTCAATGAGGGACTCTGCCTAACCTAGACTGGGATTTTATTCCAGAGTGAAGGGAGTCTCTGGGTTCTGAATCTGTCCCTCCAGCATGTCCTATTTATTTCAGTGCTGAGGTTTAAGTCGCTCGAGCGTGTAGCTCAATGGGATTTGGATTTTCTGAGGTGCAGCATGTCCATTAATTCCGGGTTGGACATGGCTTTATACGTCAGGCACAGATCACCTCTGAGCAGGCGGTATGCCACTGAGTAGAGCTGGAGTTTCTTTAACCGGGCAGCATATGGCATCTGTTTGAGCCCTTTGATCCTTTTGGTGAGGTACTTTTGGGGTCTTTCCAGTTGCTGCAGGTGTCTGGTAAGGTACATCCCAAAAGGGGCACTGTACTCAATTATGGGCCTGATGAGGGATGAGTAAAGAGGCACGATGACCTCCCTGATCTAGATGTGAATCCCTTCATGATTAGGTGGGCTATATAAAATGTTTTTCTAACCACTTTGGCCACGTGGCTGTCAAATGAGAGATTGCTATCAACTTGGGTCCCCAGGTCCCTAATTACTTCTTCTGTACTTAATGGATTATCACCTATGTGGTAATTTGTGGGCACTTTGTTTTTGCCAAAGGGGATGACTATACACTTTTTGGCGTTTAGCTTGAGGCCATGGCTCTGGCACCAGTTGTCTGTTTCTATGAGGCCCTTTTGGAGGATGCTTGTGTCGGCTGGAGAGTTGATTATGGCACCCAGTTTGCAGTTATCTGCGGACTTGGTCAGCCACAGTCCTTCCATGTTGGACTGTACCTCCGAGAAATATATACCGAACAAGAGAGGTCCCAGGACTGAGACTTGTGGGACCCCACTTTTAACTGGTTTGGAGTCTGACATGGCTCCAGCAATTCTAACCATGTGGGTTCTGTCCTTGAGCCAGTTTGCAACCCATCATAGGGGTTTATATTTAAGCTGGTGAGCTTATCTATAATGCCCAAGTGTGGGGTATTGTATCGAAGGCTTTTGTGAGGTCCAGGTAGGCTGTGTGGACCACCTTCCCCTCGTCAATGGCTTTGGTGACTGTTTCAAAGAAATCAACCAGGTTTAAGAGGCAGGATCTGCCCTTAACAAAGCCGAACTGGGTAAGATCCAGTGTCTGTAGGTCCCCAATATCTTTATTTATGAGGTCCATGATGATCCTTTCCATAGCTTTGCAGACCAAGCTAGTCAGGCTTATGGGGCGATAGTTTCCAGGATCCGTTGAGGTACCACCTTTGTGGAGAGGGACCACTGTTGCTGTACGCCACTCTTTGGGTACATATCCTGTAGTAAGGCTGAGATTGAACAGTAGTTTTATGTTTGGGTTTAGCTGGTCTTGGAGTTCATGTAGGACGCAGCCCAGGACACCGTCTGGTCCCATTGATGCTGTGTTTTTTGCTTTGGAGAGGGCGGCTCTTACCTGAGCATCTGAGATGTCAGGGGGGTAGCACTCTGCTGGGATAGATATTTGCCCTTTTGGTGGGGAGGGGGGGAGAAGTTTGCGCTGAACCTGTCAGCTAGGATGTTGGCAATGTCTGTGGGTTTGGTGTATTTTTTGCCATTTTGAACTAATTCTGAGCATATCTGGGAATTCCCACCCAGGTTCCTAACATAACTAAAGAAAGCCTTGTGATTATCCTTAGTGTCCTGTGCAATTTTTCTATCGAAACTGACCCTATGCGATTTTATGAGTGCCCGTAGTTTTTTGCTAATACTGATCAGAGATGCCTTCCCTTTTTGGGATTTTGCTCTATCATGTAGTAGCTTCCTCCTTTTATTGTATAGTTTGTTTATGGCTGGGGTCCACCAGACAGGACGTCTGCCTTTGGAGGATTGGGTCTTGGTTTTATTTGGGATTGCATGATCCATGCATTCCTGAAGGTGTTCATAGAATGCGTTTATAAAGGATTCTGCGGTCTGGGCCATATTTTCCACAGGCCTGGGGGCTTGGAAGGATTCCACCTCAGTTCTGAGGAGTGTGAAATTTGTTTTAGAGAAGTTTTTCACTGTGTTTCCGTTTCTGAAGAAGTTGGTAGTGATGCTGACGAAAAGCCTGTGTGTTGTGCTTAATTAAAGTTTACATTTTTGGATTTACCGGTTTTAGTGATTTGTCATATACAGAGTGGTCCGTTGGTTTGGAGCGTATCCACCTTTGTTTTTTTTCTGCATATATGTGCCTATTGTACCACTGTACAGGGTGCCATGTCCTCTGCTGGCCACTGCATTCACACCATGCCTACTATCTGTCATCATTATGCATAGTACTAGCAACATAGCAGGATATCCTAGGCAAGTTTGTTTGTGCATGGCACATGGGTGCGGGACATATACCGGATACTAGTAGGGTTGCATACTTTGTTCACCAGGCCTTTTGCCAGATGTATGGGTATGGCTTGCCAACATAGTCCCTTGGCTGACTGCCAGCTGTACTCCTCGTGAGGTGGCCAATGTGTCATAAGATGGACACCATATAGGAAAATTACAAAATCCGCTCCCAAACATGTTCATTGGTAAGACAATCATGGCCACCTCTACACAGGCTCTGACAGACAAACACACACTTGCCATGTCCTGTATACAACCCCCTACAGTATCACACTGCAGTAATATGCATTTAGGGCATGTGCTATGGCGAATACTGGGTTGTGGAATGCCTACAGGTGTATACCTAGGTGGGTGACAACAGCAGGAATGAAGAAGGTGGTCAAGCGATTTGTACAGAGTGCATACTCTACAAAGCACTGTACTTGTCTCACATAGGCAGACATACACACACACACACACACACACACACACACACACACACACACACACACACACTTGGCATGTCTGAGATTTGAACACCGACCTAACTACTTTATTACACTACTGCATTACACAGTTACAGAATGCGCTCCCGAGATTACTGGGGCACAGCACTCCCAGAGGTGTATTTGTAGATGGGTGACCATCAGCCTTGCCAAAGGTGGGTATACAAAATGTATGGAGTGTGAGCAGTCTAAAAGCATTACTCAGTCCTCAGGCAGACAGGGACAAACCCACACAGATGGCAAGTCTGGGATTAGAGCACTGACCTAACTACATTATTACACTACAGCATTACACAGTTACAGAATGTGCTACCGAGATTACTGGGACACAGTACTCCCATAGGTGTATTTTTAGGTGGGTGACATCATCAGCCTTGCCAAAGGTGGGTATAAGAAATGTAAGGAGTGTGAGCAGTCTAAAAGCATTACTCAGTCCTCAGGAAGACGGGGACACACACACACACACACACACACACACACACACACACACACACACACACACACACACACACACACACACACACACACACACACACACACACACACACACAGCAAGTCTGGGATTAGAACACCGACCTAACTACTTTATTACACTACAGCATTATGCAGTTACAGAATGCACTACCAAGATTACTGGGACACAGCACTCCCAGAGGTGTATTTGTAGGTGAGTGACATCATCAGCCTTGCCAAAGGTGGGCATAAGAAATTTAAGGAGTGTGACAGTCTAAAAGCATTACTCAGTCCTCAGGCAGACAGGGACAAACACACACGGCAAGTCTGGGATTAGAACACCAACCTAATTAGTTTATTACACTACAGCATTATGCAGTTACAGAATATGCTACCAAGATTACTAGGACACAGTACTCCCAGAGGTGTACTTGTAGGTGGGTGTCATTATCAGCCCTGCCAAAGGTGGGTATACGAATTATATGGAGTGTGAGCAGTCTAAAAGCATTTTTCACTCCTCTGGCAAACGGACACACACACACACACACACGTGCCAGTGGTGGGAACAGAATACCTGCCTATTTACAGATGATTATTACAATACTACTTATTTACGAGTTGCACCACACAGACTACACATTTCAAGGCTGTCATTATGACCTTCTAGGAATGAGGACATCAACAGGGATGCTGGCAGTTAAGATGTACATACCTGTGAACCTGTGTGTTTAAAGTAGGAATCCATCCTGACCTGGAGTATGCCAATCTGTGGAATACACGACTACTATCACTATACAGGGTTACAATGGCCATGCCCATACACAGAGGCAAATACCATCACAAGGTGTCACTGGGCATGCTCACACACTTAGTAGCCCAGGGCTGTTCGGAATACACTATGTGTCCACCTACACAAGGTTATACTGGGCATGCTCATACACTTAGTAGCACAGGGCTGTCTAGGATTCACTCTGATTCTAAACATGGACAGCCACAGTGGCCATGCTATTACAGGTAGATGTAAAGAACACATTGTAATGGGCTCTGGTGTTAGTAGTTGTCATTGTTAGCAGGAATGCTGCTCTACATATATTTGACACCTGTCTTTTACACAACGTCTGCTGCTGTCCATCACCTTAGATGTACCATCCTATACCAAACACAATATCACCACTTGCAGTGATGTCTTGCTAGGAGTGGAAACTGCTTGACCAACACAATGAGCCTTGCTAGAGGTGGCAACTGATTGAACAACACAATGAGCCAATGTTCTGCTGTAGGTATGAGGTTGTCCAGTGTTTGTCATTCTGGGATGACATATCTGACAGTAGACATGCCTTTGACACATATCACATGCATCCATGATTCAAGGGAGTGGGGATAATACTCAAGTCGCATCCACCCATACAGTGTCATTCCAAGGCAAATGTCCTAAGCACAGGATAACACCCTGATACCTATAGGACAACTGCATTGTATGCTTATGCTAACCAGTGCTAGATGTGTAATGTCCATAATCACAGCTGCTCACTGCAGATTTAGCAATGGGGAGTACTGACATCTGTGCAGTGAGGAACACTTGGCTGATGGCTCTGTAGTGCACAATAGCACTACCACCATATACCTCAGAACCAGACATGTGGGCCATAACACAGGTACGGACCACTCCAGGTGGTCATGTCCCCTCATACATAGAGACCACTCACATGTATTGACCAGTACCCCCACGAAAGGCATCACAGATGAGTCATGTGCAGGACACAGTGTCACATGCTGTATTCTAGGATATAAACCTCAGACACCACCATGCCCTCAGACCACCAACATGCATCCCTACATGTTGTAGGACATATAAGAGTACACCACCATGTGACCCTTGACCAGTGGACTGTACCAAGCTCTACATCAACTGTAGAGAGTACCCATGTACTGACACAGTTGCATCATGTGTTATGCAATGCAATGATACCACTGTCTGTAACCAGGTCAGCTGTACACATACCAGAGGCCCTCGGTTATTTACAGCATTAGCAGATGACTGTTGCTGTACACCAGTACACACCCTCATGTATGGATAAGACATACATGTACCTGCCCTGGGTATGTACATGCCACACACACACAACATACATGTAAATAGCATAGCTATTCTTGTCCTTTGTGCAAACAGGTGGCTACAGCCATTACACACATGCACATGGAATGTAGGTCCATGGCTGCTGAATGCTAACAGTACATAAGGTGTGATATCAATGTTAACAGAGGTAACATTCCCTCTGTACCGGTCACCCATTACACCTATCATATCATACAACAGTCCATGTGTCATGTATGTCATTACACATGTCCACCAATTGCAATGCCTACAAACATGCCCAAATGACAGGATTGTAGGACCTACACACATGTACATGTAGTGGTGTGCATTCAGATAACCTGCTTGTGCAGGTGCTGATGTATGCAGGTGACGTGTATCCTAGTACATCATGCAGTTGCAATGCAGCTTTAACACTGCCAACTGTATATGGTGATATACTGAATGTAAGGAAAGATGTACCTCAGGTATGTATAGATGTGTGGAAATAACTAAGTGGTGGGGCATATTTGCAGATGGATGTTTGCTGAGGACAGCTCACAGGTGTGTCACAAGCAGTCCTACAATAACCTGTGTAACCAGTAAGCAATGGTTTCTTTAATTGAAGGACATAACATACAACTTAGACAGCAGTCATGGTGACAGCAAAGGTAAATCACTTGACACCTGTTAACAGTTAAGACGTCCTGTGTGCATATATCAGCATTGTTGCCAAAGGAAGTGTCAGTACACTTTGTAACACGTGCAATACTGCTGTAAGTTTGTCATACATATCATGAGCTAGGCAGGTCTTTGATTCACAGTACTGGCATGTGTGGTTGCGTGTGTGTCCATATATGTCACGTATGGTGGGGAATACATCTCAATTGTTACTCACTCTCTTGTACACTAGTGTACACATCTGTACAGACTGCAATGTAGAAAGCAGGACATAGGGAGGGGCATGTATTTCACACATGTGAGGTATCTGTATGTGCGTGACATAGGTGTATTCAATACTGAACGCCACAGTGTGTATATGTGTGTGTGTGTATGTAGGGCTGTCTGGTCCCTGGAGTGAGGATGTATGTTACCATACTGAACTGATAAGTCCCCTCCCCCTCATCCATGTGATACAATCTACTATCTGTGTTGATGTCCCCAATCTTAGGCCATACTGACTACCTGTACATGTGAATTCTCTGTGGTGCGTCATGTAGGTGCACAGTACTGTAATGATGATTTGCACATAGGCAGGGGTCCTCACCTCAACAGTAGCAACTAAGTGTGAGTATGTGTTACTGTGTCAGTGAATCCGTGAGTGTGTGGGTGTGTTACTGTGTCACTGAGTACATGTGTGTCGATATCTGAGTGTGTCCGTGCACTTGTGTGTTGGCATCCTGTCATGGGAATGTGTATTACTGCTTCCCAATGAGGCGTCACACTTCCCACTGGCCTCTACCCTTGTAATCAGCTAGACCGCTCTCTTGCCTCACCACTCCATGTAACTGTACCTGTGATGTCACCCTATATGGATGTCACATCTGTAGCCACAGTAGCTTAATACACAGCTATCATGTTCTTGGATCAGTAGACGTGTTTGGAACATGGGACATTCTCAGTGTTATGTGGCAGCTACACAGTGCATGCTGGTATATTCATACATACCTGTGAGTAGTCCACATTGACATATGGGACACTAACTGCAAACACTGACATCCACTAGCACGTGCAATTAGACCTGAAGGAGGACAGCGGAACATCATGACCAACATGCAGTTACTGTTGTTACACAAGACACATACTATTAACAGTACGAAATGCATTGTACACCTATAGTACATGGTATGTCTGCTGCCTGTCAACAGTACTCAACAATTGTAAACTACACTTATCTTCCTAGTCTGTTCACCCTGTGCATCAGACCATATGAGCATGTCCTTGCACCAATGGTGTGGATGTCAGGGATGCGGCACAGGCATCATCATATGCACAGGGTGATAATGTTTGCCAGAGGCCTAGGCTGCACCATTGGATGCCATCATTTGTATGGGTTAGGACCTTTGATCTAATTGGGTGTGTGTAGATGTTATGCATGTGTGTGTTGCAGCGCCCTACATATGTTTCCAGTGTGTGCGTATATGTATGCACACAGTTCTGGCATGTGTCTGGCCTACACAAGGGTATTATTGACAGCTGCAGACTGTACAGGCCAGGTTTTAAAGTTCACGGTGTCCAGCCACAGACATGTGACCTGTGCCTGCCAGGGGTTGCACGGGCACTACCAGGCAGAGGTGCAGATTCGGTACTGTCTGATGTCACTTGTCCACTGGAACCATGTCCCTGTTGGGACCATCCCAGGCCACGTTCACGGGGCCTGCTGTGTCATGGTGTGGACAGCACAGCACCAGATGCACTGCTGCTAATGCCGCCACTATGGGAGCAGCCATGTGAGGTAGCTTGTACATGTAGAACTGAAACAGGTGATGTAGCAGGCCTATGTCCACGTGCCCGATGCCTCACTCCTACCAGATGTTCCAACACAGACAGCATACCGCTCGCGGATTGTCATGCCACGGTCAAGGAATCCAACCATGTCACCCAACTGTCTATCCAAAGCTTCACCAATCTGCTGTTGAGCATTTACCATTGCCTGGATGTTGTTGTTTAAAGAATGGACACCAGCCCTCTGAAGCCTCTGATCTTCTCTGGTGTGCCATTCAGCACATGCCTGTGCCTCCATTACAGCCTGTAACATGCACCTGGTGACACCTGCTGCTGCACTCTGTCTTGCAGGAGCATGTTGGCCAGAGGTCCTCCTATGAGCAGCACTGGCCACATGCCTGTGTGGGGGCACCACCAGTCAGTAGGCTAGCACCATGGTGTGCAGGCACACCTTCCATAGCCCCCACACTTTCCTGTTCCAAGCTACCACACACCAACTGTCCTTCCCCTATGGCCACTGGTGATGGGGTATGTGCAGGCATGGGATCTGTGTGCGGGGATGAGGGGGATATAGCTGGAATGTCAACCGATGGCACAGTTTCAGCCCTTGACAACCCTGACTGTGCCTCAATCATACTTTCATCATCATTGCTAGAGTCTGTGGGGACACTAACATCAGATGTACCACAGGAGGGCAACACACCTACATCACCTGTGAGAGCAGACAAGAACTGTATATTACAATCTATACAATAGAGACACGCAGACACACACACACGCAGACACACACACACACAAACACACACACACACACACACACACACACACACACACACACACACACACACACATGTGATATGACAGAAGGCATGCAACATGCATGTGATACCACAGGTGGCATGCAGCACAGACAATAATAGTGGTAGTTATCATACATCCCTGGGTTGCACACAACAGCATGCATGTGTCATAGCAGACGGCATGCAAATTACACAATCATAGTAGTAGTTAGCATACATCCCTGTGTTACACTATGTAGACCAGCACAGGTTAACAGTACACCTGCCTGATGTGTGGCATATGACCTTAACAATCACATGTAGTATGACATGTGATCTGCTGATGTGTACAATGACATGCATACATGTTTAACACAATGGTGTCCTGTCAAATATACAGTGGGGTAATGCTGTCACAATGCAGTGTTGTGTGTCCACCCTACAGATATACTGCACAATTAGCTGATGTGCATGGCCATTGTAGGGAATCATGAGGTGTCTCTATTGCTATACAATGTGAGTTACAGACACAGTTCATAGCCATGACTGTGTTCAGATGCTATACATATATACTGTGGAATGTGAACCACGTCACTGAGGTGTATACACACTAAACCATGATGTGGAATGTGTAACACAGGTCACTGAAGGGTATACAGATGACACCCCTGAACATCTGCAACCATATTGCTGCTGCCTGGCAACTATGGCCAGATATGGTGAACACGTCGGTACACCATGTCCCACATGAAATCTGTGTACCACACACACACACACACACACACACACACACACACACACACACACACACACACACACATGAGCAGCATGTATGACATTGATGTCCGACATAAGCAAGGGGAATGTACTGTATCTGTGGCTGATGTGGATACTGTACAGGTGACTGCTGTCATGTTGTGACACCCTCAAGATGTTCAACACATCTTATGTGGTGGATTGATGTCACGCCTACACAAGATGTGCACAGGCCTCTATGATGTCTAGTGTTCCACATCTACAATATAACATTACACAAAGGCCATAGTTGGACCATGTGTAGCCATTTTACGACAGGGTGTACACACAAGCACATCACGTCTACTGTGTGTGTTGCTTCATGTCTCTGGCCATTCTCCATGGCCATGTGTGTACATGTGTTGGCCAAATTATTGTGACGGGTGTCTATTTCACATGTCTGTGTTGTCCCATATGACATACTCCCATAGATGTCATATGCTCCACTGATGACAGGGTTATGCAGACAAAGGGTCGTATGTGGGATATGTTTTCAGGTTAGTTAGGCAGTGTTGCAGCCAGGCCACTAGATGTCATGAACATGTCAAGATAGCACATCACATTGTGTGACATTCATAGCAGGGCTATGATCCACACCAGTGAATCCTGTGGGTTGGCCATACTCCAGCCCACTGTGTAGTACTGTTTGTATTCCCCACATGTGTAGTTCTGATCTATAGTACATGTCCCTACAGTGAACGGCACCTCCACCATTGTATGCACAGTTATCCACACATCTGGCAATGGCAGTTTGTGAGGATTCATGTCGGTGAGGTGATTCACATAGTTTGCAAGTGTTGCACATGGGTAGGCATTGTGATGCATTGCAGGTCTGATCTGTATATTGTGACAAGACCATACATTATGTATACATGTTGTAAATGGCCACATGGCAGATAGATATGTGCATCACGATGCCTGATAAATAATAACAGTCTCACCTGCAATGGGCTGCTGTCGCAGCGGAATGCCAGAGGTACCTAAATAGGAGTAACACAGCAGTATGAGCATTATCCACGCCTGTATGATGATTACAGGGTGCAATGTGCATGTTAACACATTAAAACCAATCCAAAAGGTTCACTGGAGTGCCAAATAAGGGCCCAAGTCAGAATGAAGGCAAACAAATATTTACACTTATGAGCTTGAGTTCTAACTGAACAAGGTCTTTGGATCAGCTCATTCACCCTATTAATTTCTTGTTGCTAATCCTTGTTAGCAAAGTCTGGGTGATAAGCAAGCCCTTCACTTCTGATAATTCAAATGAAATCCAAGTGGGACTCAGATTTGTAAACACACAGTCTACACCATGAAAATTTGCTAAGAATCCTAAACAACTGTGAAAACTTTCAACTGGTTCCAACAATAATGAAATAAGAACCACTTACAAAAATCATGCATGTTAACACATTCACCAGTACATTAGACTATACTGTGGTGTATGCACATGTGTGTATACACAGAGTAGCATACTATAGTATGCGGCATGTGTGTATACATGCCTTGCATATGATGTTACATTACATATTGTACAGTGACACATGCAACTATATGGAATATAGTTGTTATAGGTGCAGTACTGACTTACCAGGCAACTCCAGGCTCAGTGGTTGAGAGACACCCACCTCCACAATATTGGATAAGGCTTGTGGATGTGGTTCTGCAGGTGTCCCCAGGTTGGCCAGTAGCTCCTTGGTACATGTGAGTGGGTGCTGGGTTGGTGGTCCACCACCTGTTGCACCTTGTTCCCTGGTGATTGCATTTGAATGCTGTTTCACCCATCTAATGAGGTCTGTACAGCGTCTGCACACCTGCTGGTATGTGCAGTTGTGGCCACCCACATCATTAACCCTCCTGCGAAGTTCCATCCGCAGGGCATCCCGCTGCTCTGCATCCTGTGGCGCATGGCTGAACAGGATATCATGATTGTCATGTAGGTATGGGATGAGGGCCTCATCCTCCAAGTGGGTAAAAGGGGGTAGCCTTGCACGTGGCATACCTGGAAGACATAATGATGGAGACAGGTCACAGTAACTCACAGAGACATACAGAGCTACAGCTGAACATACATGTGCATCGCATTTATTATGATTAAATAGTTGTATTTGCAAATCTACATGACACTGGCATGTTTGTGTCACACACATGTGACACTCAATGGTGAGTGGATATTATCACCATATATGTGTGTGTGTCACCTGATTACATTGCTCATACTCCATGTGGATGCTGTCTTGATGTGGGCATGTCTATTTGCCTGTACTGGTGTTCCTACCTATATCAGCACATGGCTGGATGTGTCCATATTAATGCAGTTGACCTTGATGCTGTGTATATGTCACATATAAAGACTTACACTGCCTTAACAGACATGACCTGTGACCCTGCAGACTTGCTCACATAAGGTTTTACATGTATGTGTTCTGCCATATACATCTACACAGCACTGTACAGCAATTCAACATCCTGCCATGTATCACCTGTGTTGCACATGTGATACACACGGGACACTGGCTAGCCAGATGGTATTTGCAGGGATGGATATCAAATATAGCATGTACAGTCAAAGTCAACTAGTAGGCTATATGCTATGGACATGTATGAATCTAGGATGAAAGGTTACCTGGCTGTAGCCGACAGGCGGGTCTGTGGGGCCAGGTTTAGCAGTGCCACATTACTGATCCACAGGGTTAATGATACATTTACCATGCAGTCATCACACCATGTCTGAGAGGGGAGCGATGTGCAGCTTTGACGGACAGGAATGCATAGTATGGCAGGACTATGTAAAGTTTATGGGACAAGGATCTGTCCAGCATGTGGAAGGTGGATGTCCATGAAGTATGCGTTTGAGATCAGGATGTGTGCATGTAGCATGTCCAACATCACTGGATTGGACATGGATTTATTCAGGGTATGCATCATGCTACATAGTGGAGATGGGGAATGGGAAGGCTGGTGTAGGCCATCTGCACATGACCAATACCCCTTAAAGGAAATATGTGATCTGATATGGGTCACTTGAGTGTTCTGTATGGCTGGACAATGATCTCTATATTCATGAATGGCACCCTGTCATTATTAGGGTTGCCACATATGACTACCTGACAGGTGTGGTGACGTAGCTATCACAGGTAAGACAACTTCCCAGCTGCATCCCTTACACACAGTGTCCATTATGTTGACCACTGCCTAGGTGGTAGTTCATGGGTACAGGGTTATTAACATAGAGGTGACAATGCAATAAGTAGCTGTCAGAGTGTGGCCATATGTCACACACACCTCACCCACAAAGCCCCTTCTGTATGTTGTCCACAACACTCTTGAGTCAGTTATTGCTTCTAGGTCATAGTCATTCGCATACTTCAATAGGCAGATGCATTCTGTTTGTCTGTGTGGTATGGATTACAATGAGGGGGAATAAAATTAATTAACTTGTCTTACTGTAGCTGGCACCGGTGTGATGAGCATGTATTATTCAGACACCTTCTGTAGTGTTGGTTCTGACAGCAGTCCCGTTGCAAAACACTCCTGTGACATAGGAATGTACATCTAGTATACCGAGTGTAGGTGGAACACAGTATGGCTGATGATGTCCTATGACCTGGCAAGGTTATGATATGCAGTGTGAAATCAACCTTACTGTCATCTGCATCTGTACTGCTGACATCAAATAATTTGATCAAGGTTCATGGCTTTCAGACCAGACTCAGCAGGGTAGTAGTGCAGTACTTGACATTATCACTGGTGTCTCCCCCTTTGTGGGTTGTGATACCTGTTGGTGTGCACCATTCAGTGTGTACACAGCCTGACATGGAGCTATGCTTTACATGATGTGTATGTGGAGAGAAACTTGTTTTGCCATATGTGTATAATACAACCTGTGATGTGGACAGGTCCCATGCAGCCTGAGTGCAGCTTGTACCTGCATAGTTGTGGGCACAGGGGCTCTGTGGTGTACATGGTTATATGATTGTGTACTTGTTGGGGGAGGGCAGTGTGTTTATGTTATCCAAGACCCTATCTGGATTGCTTATTCATGCTCACCACTTGTTCAGAACTTGTAAGCACTACGTAAGCTACTAATTACTATAGCACTCAATCTTCCTCATTACCTAGAGGTAAAAAGGTTTTGTACATACTTTTCTTACTTGCTTAGAGTAAAATAGCTCTTGTACTCACTTTCCTCACTTATCTAGGGGAAATTAGTTTTATATTCAGGCATGTCCAAAGGTCAGCTGCCAGTGTTCTCTCCTGTCTATCTGATGAATCTGGACATCTTGAGGCAATGTAGACATTGCCTCATGTACACAGACAACCCTCTCCACCTACCACCCACACTACAACCTGTGAGAGATGTACATATCTAGCCAAACTGGAGGTAAAGCTCACTCCAACCAAGCCTGACCCTGACAGTCATGTGGAGAAGGTAAACATTCACACCACACCACACTCATCACATAGTCTGACTGAATCTACCCCACCATTAATTGAGAAAAATACTCGTGTACCAACTCATTAGCTAAACGCTTTCTGGAATTCATAAACACCAATGCCCTGGATCAACATATCCACACACCTACTAGGGGCAACAATATCCTAGACCCAGGCATTACCAACATGAGTGATACACCTGAAGTCAACTCCTCGTTGGTCCGATCTGACCATGAGCTGAACATCATTGATATCCACATCCCGCTCCCACCCCCCATTAAGGGAACCACAGTATAATATGTCAACAAAGCCAACGTCATGCTTCTTAAGACAGATGTGTTGAACATCATGACACACATGCAGATGGACAATACTGTTACAACTGCTGAATCCTACACAAATGCACTCTATAAGCACTTACACAAGTGCATGGATCATGCTATCCCAAACAGAACCAAGACACTATACTCCTAATTAAGGAAGCCAATCTGGTGGTCCCCTGCCATAAACAAACTGTACAACAGGAGGAAGACAGGGTTGCAAAAGAGAGTACAATCCCATGCGTGGAGGAGCTCCCTGGTCAGCCTCAGTAAGAAGGTGAGATCCCTTATAAGATCCTCCAAAGCTAGCTACGAAAACAGAACTGCCACTAATTCCAACAACAACCACAAAGCATTCTATAGCTATGTCAAATATCTCAATGTCAACACCCAGATCTGCTCTGAGTTACAGCACAAAGGCACGAACATTACAGAACCAACTGATATTGCCAACATCCGGGCAGATAAGTTCAGTGCTACCTTTCCCCCCTCTTACCCCCTAAAGGCCCATATCTATACAGGAAGAGTGCAGAGTCCCTGTACTCAAAACTACACAGGTAAAAGCTGCACACTCTAAAGCCAGTATCACAGCATCCATGGGACCAGACAACACCCCAGGCTGCGTTTTACACAAACTTCAGAATGTACTGGCTCCACACCTACGCACCATGTTCAATAATAGCCTCGCATCAGGCTTTGTGCCCAATGAATGGCACACACTAACAGTTATCCCACTCCACAAAGGTGGCACCGCAATTGACCATGGGACCTATTTCCCTATAGGCCTATAGGCCTGACTAGCCTGGTCTGCAAGGCTATGGAAGACATCATCATGGATCTCAGTCACAGAAACATTGGGTACCTCCAAACCTTTGACCCCTCCCAGTTTGGCTTTGTTAAGGGCAGGCCATGCCTCCTAAACCTGGTGGAATTCCTAGAGACAGTTACCAAGGAATTAGATGAGGGTAAGGAGGTCCACACAGCCTACCTATATCTCTCAAAGGCTTTCAACACCATTCCTCATTCTAGTATTATTGACATACCCATCCACCTGAACATTATCCCCTACATCATGTGATGGTTTGCAAAGTGGCTCACAGACAGAACCCACACAGTGGGAGTTGCATACCATAGGTCCGACTGTATACCAGTTACAAGTGGCGTCCCCCAGGACTCAGTCCTAGGACCCCTCATATTCGGTATATAATTTTCTGACTTACAGGCAAGCACAGGAGGGCTTTGGCTGAAAAGGTTTGCAGACGACTGCAAACTAGGGGACATAATTGTTTCCCCAGGTGTTACAGACACCCTCCGGAAGGGTCGCACTGAGATGGATACATGGTGTCAATATCATGGCCTCAAGCTGAATGCCAAAAAGTGCATAGTCATCCCCTTTGGATATAACTAATTACCCACAGACTACCACATAGGTGCTAGTCCCCTACATACAGAAAAGGTAATAAAGGATCTGGGAACCCCAGTAGATAGCAATCTCTCCTTCGATAACCATAATGATAAGGTGGTTAGAATATCCTTCTGTGTGGCCCCCCTAATCTCTAATGGGTTCACATCCAGAACAAAGGAGGCCATTGTGCCTCTCTACTTATGACTTATTAGACCCATTAAAGGATACAACACCCCATTTAGGATATACCTTACAAGACAACTCCAACAGCTTGGAAGACCACAACAGTACCACACCAAGAGGATTACTGACCTGAAACAGATGACCTATGCAGCCCAACCTAAGAAATGCCAGCTGTACTCGGTTGCATACCGCATACTCACAGGTGATCTCTGCTTGACATACAAGGCCCTTATCCAACCCAGTATTGCTGGATATGCTCCACCTAAACAGAGGCTCCTGAGAGCCACATGTTCTAGGGATATACACCTAACCACAATGATGACTAGGACATGCTGGACAGATAGATTCCTGACCAGGACACTCCCCATGCTTTGGAACATGATTCCAATGTGCATCAGGCAAGGCGCCTCACTAGCACTCTTCAAGGGAAACCTTGACGTATGGATGGGAGATAAACATGTACCCCGGGGTTCACTGCAGTGGCTCTGTTGGACAGAGGTACAGGGAACTAATGGCTCTGCCATTCAGAGGCACAGGGAACTAACCTATGGGGGTGGCGAAAGCCAACACACTCTCTACGCTTATAAATACCCTTGGTAAGACAGCCTAGTACCTACCTTTGCACTTATTACATGTCTTATGTGCATGGATAGTTAACTAGCTCTTCCATTTTACTTTGCTATCATGCTGATAAACTGTCGGGTGACTACAAGTCATATGTATCCTGTTATTGTGTATTGTAAATGCCAATAGACATAACTAATGTTTGCCTAACATAACAGTAATGCTATGTAACTTGTGATACATATCTGCCTACAATACTGTACATTACACAGTCATTGACACAATATCCCACAATGCAAATCATAATTGCACAGTGGGCCAACCTTCGACATGTTATTCTCAGTAATACACTCATACATATGGCTACTGTTACAATATATCAACATATACTATCCCTTGTTATAGCACATACTTATTGGACCAGCCCTGCCACTGACAACGGCTGGTGAGGAATATTTGTGTTCAAAGCCCTTATATAGCATCCCTTGTGGTGTATGCAGTGTTTGCCTTGTGACCTACAGCAGTACACACATAGCAAGCATTACTATGCTCAACAATACATCACTACAAGATAACTGTTTCCACTATATGGATTGCGTGCACTTTAAATATTACGGAACAGGTACTAAATACACAGACATACTGAGTGTTCTACATACCTTATTAGTAACCGGAGGTGTCGTTGACTGTTGATTCAATCCTTTTCAGTTTGTGTTTCAATCTTCTTTGTAATGTTCTGCTGGTATATACAGATGGTTTGAATGTGTGATAAGCCACCTTTTCATATGGCCATAGTGGGACAATTTCAGGACACACATCAGATTTTACAGGCCGACACAAACCCACGGTCAGTACAAGGGATAAAACTTTCCTTTCTTGCCTAAATATAAGCTTATTCTTCTAGCAGTTTAGTTGCTTATCCTGTTTCTTGTAACATGTAGGTATTTTAGATACAGAAAGAACTATTGTATGCAACTATTACATTACATATGGGACATAATTATGTTCTACAATCTCAGGACATTTGCCACATTTAATATATTTGGTCAGGACACAACCGCCCAAAGAGGGACTGTCCCTCGCAAAGTGGGACAGGTGGTAACCCTATCACTGGCTCATGTCCATAGCACATATTTGTAATAATGTATAGACATATACTCTCCATATCCTTTGTTCATAAAGGTTGGTCATGGCGGAATGTGTGATTGCTATGGTCCATGTTATACTCATATATGAACACTTCAACCACTGTATACTGGATATCTCTGGAATCCTGAAACCACACAGACTCCCACAGTACTGGGCCCATACTCCCATACCCCATATTAGCGACAGTAACTCACGAAAGTAACACGAACATGGAACACACACACGCACACACAGACACACTGCTTCCCACCACATCCAAACAAACCATCCTACACTACATATGAGCAGGTGGGCAAGCCCCACTACACCCCCATGTGGGTGTCTGCACCCCCCACACCCCCCTACTTTAATATTCTACCTCCTAGATCACACAAACAGATGCATAAAGCTAACCCACACCCACACATTACAGTCCCCCAGGAACACACACACCACACTCAGAACACACACTTACACACACTACAGCCCTCAGAAACACACTTATACACAGTAACCTACCTGAACCGCAAAACCAGAAGCACTGACTAACTGTCCCTTTAACATCATTATTTTAAACCTCACGCATCTGGTGTTTCGGTACTGAGTTCTTTCGGACATTAAGCCTCGTGATTACGTGCGTCGGTATGTCAAGCAGTCGGTATGTGGTAGGTATCCCAGTTATATGTACCTCCATGGTTATGTAGATGTTGTTAACCTATCTATATATCTACATATATATATATATATATATATATATATATATATATATATATGTATATCCCCATATATCGACATATCTCTCCCTCTCTCCCTCTCTCTCTCTCTCTCTCTCTATATATATATATATATATATATATATATATATATATATATATATATATATATATATAGATATATATGTATATATATATATATATATATATATATATATAAATATATATATATTGATGTATATGTGTATGTGTATGTATATGTGTATATATATATATATATATATATATATATATATATATATATATATATATATATATATATATAACATACACCTTTCATTGGGTACATGTCGGTTTGTCCTATTTCCACACATTCCTACCTTTTGTGTTTTATCATGTCAGTATACACAACTGCCATTGGTACATCTCAGGTAGCTTAGTGGTATGTTATTGTGAAGATTGTGTACATGGTTGCGTGTTCTAATCCTGGCAGTGGTATTTTACCTCTCAGAGCAGGCACTGGTAGTGCAAGGGTGATTAATGCACATTTCAGCGGTTGTGTGTTCCACATGTTTATTATTCTGTGGAATACTACCTATATATGTAAGCTGTATTTAAGGTATACTATGTAACATGTAAACATCTGAGAAGATTCCTGTCACCAATACTCCCCATTATTTGGAACTACATACCTGATTACATTATATAAAACCCCTCACTAGAACTCCAGGGAATCCTTGCAGAGTGGGTGGGGAACAGTGGTACACCCCAGGGATCCCACAATTGGCTCTGCTCCACAGAGGGACAGTTAGTTAATCGATGGTGTGGCAACAGCAGACACTTTTTGCCTATGCTTATGAGTGGCCTCGGGCAGTTAGGCATGTACCTACCTATGTATCTATGAACCTCTACATACAGTATGGATCCGTGCTGATAGCTTAAATTACTGTTCAGGTATTGACTTACCTTGTGCCAATGGCAGTTGTGTGTACAATAGTTGAGGGCTACCTAGGATGCACACAGTAAAACACCTATACATGACAATTTACAGGTGGTCTTGTGTGTGTGCTATCCATGTTTGCTGTGTGTGCAGGTGGAGAAGGGTGTCAGTCCATGAGTGCCTACACTGTCAGTGTGTGTGATATACTTTCCCTCTTTACCAAGGCATGGGCATACTGGGCATGCCTCCATCTGCCTACTGGGGCTAGCACAGGGTGCTCATGGTCTGAGTCCCTCTCTACCTGTGAGTCCCTTGGCAATGGTCGTGGGCTGTGAGGGCCTTCACCATTCTGTCCCTGCTGCAGCTGTTTCCGCAGGATCATATTGTGTAGCATGGCACATACTATGAAGATGTGGGCACACATGCCTGAACAGTACTGCAAGGCTCCACCAGATATGTCCAAGCAACGGAACTGTAATTACAGCATCCCAAACATGCGCTCTATGATGATTCTGGTTTCTGTGTGTGCCTCATTATGGTGTTATTGCGTGGCTGTGTGTGCATTTCTGATGGGAGTCATCATCCACTGTTCCAGTGCATAGCCAGCATCCCCCACCAGGTGGCCATATGGGGGGGGGGTCCCCCCTGGCAAATACCTGATACAGCTGTGAGGCATGCCAGATGTGGGAGTCGTGATAGTTTCCTGGGCTGCCAGCACACACAACCATGATAATGCCCTGGGCATTGCACATGACCTGACAGTTGATGGAGGGGTATCGCTTGCGGTTTATGTAGTGCCTACCCTGCTCACTGGGTGGTGACTTGATGCGTATGTGTGTGCAGTCTATTGCACCCAGTACCTCTGGGTAGTCTGCCACACAGTGGAAGAGATGCATATTGCTGGCCAACTCCTTCTGGAAGTATATGTGCTCATTGGTATGTGGTAAAATGGCATCCAGGAACTGGTGGAGTACCCTGGATGCTGATGCCCGTGAGATCCCCATGATATCCCCAGTTGGCCTTTGAAAGGTACCTGTGACTAGCATTCTCAAACTTAGACATACCTTGGTGTCCACTGGGATGGGTTCCCCTCTGTTACTTCTGGATCTGAGGCGTGGCCGGCACAACTCAAATAGTTGCTGTATGGTGTCCCTGTCCACCCTGTAATGCTCTACTATCTCCAGATCATGTAGCCCCTGGTAGGTTACCCTGGGTCTGAACACTCATCTCCTCCAGTGCCTGAGATGGTTGTCAGCATCATCCTCCACACCACCATCAGTCTCCAACACATGCTGGTGAATAAATGCTATGGCAGCCCCTAACATGTACATATTAAAATTTCCCCGTCTGTATACACCAATGGTGCAGAGTGTCTGGGAATACACAAGTGTGTGTGTGGGGCTTTCACACCTTATACTATTGTGCAATGGATGATGCTGGTGTAATTGGGTGTGTATGTGAAATTCCAGCTGCGGGGTATCTTAATTATTGGTTTTACAGCAGGTACTGCTATTGTGGGGCCTTTGGTGTTGACTTACGCTTGGCTGCCATGATTCATCTATTGCCCTTTACTTTTCTTTTCAACCCGATTCCTGTCCCATTGTCAGGCATGCATTCAGCTGCCAGCTTTCTTGTTTTGTACTTTCACAACCCATGATTGTGTTGGGAAATGTGTAATGTAGCTGATCTACTGCAAGTTTGCTTTGTCTGCTGTGACAGTTCTCTTTTCTTTGCTGTACAGCACCTCCCCTTTCCTGTTCTGCAGGTAGCTGCTAGCAGCCTTGTTAGCTGTTGTCAATGGCCCACTGTGAGGTCCTAGGTGTTAATTACTCATGTGTTCTCCAATTGCCATGCTACAGCATTTCCTTATTGTCTTCCCGTATCCTTCCAGTTTCAGCTGTGGTGCACACCATGCACAGCCTTTTACTGGGTTTCGAGTGCGTTTTCATCCACATTCACATGCACTTTTCGCTTACCTTCTGTGCTCTCAGCTAAGCAAAGCCATGGCTACTTCCACACCACTATCCTGCGGCTTTGCTTCACAACAGGCAACCCGGATTAGCAATGATCCAATGTGTTTACTGCTATGGTGGTGCACCCCTCTCTTGATATCATGTTTACCTCCAGGCCACTCCTTGGTGTTGTACCACTATGCCGTATGGTACATCCTTACGCCGGTAGGGCATTTGCGATTCAGTATTACTTGAATCATTTGCATGACATTGACTACTAATTCCTAGTTACTGTGCAGAACACTGTCACAGACCCTTACCAACCTTTGCACCATGGTTGTGGTGTAGCATGCATGCCATTGACTATTATAGGGAATTCATGAATTGTGTTACATTGCAGTTTCATGACATCTAAATATATTTTCCTTGTGATCCCATTTGTGCACCGATGCACTGCGGTTTTACTTTGCGTTTGTGTGGCCATGACATTAAATGTTATTTTTTTATGTGTTGTGCATGTTTTTGTATGTCATTGGCTATATATTTAGCCATTGGCATATATTAACATTATAAGATGTAAGTTTGGTCTACTTTCATGGCTCCAATTTTATGTTTGAAAAAATGTAAACCGTTTTTTTTGGTTTACATTTCTTCATGCTTATGCTACGCCTGCACCACTTCATGAATCTTTATATACCTTCATTTGCATGCTACACTGCTGCACATTTGGTAAGTAGCATACATGCGCCGGGAGCTGCGCAGCTCTGGCGTACGCTGATAGTGCACGTGGAAACAGCTCGTACCTGAATCGCTCGGCAGCCATATTTGGCGCTAGATCGCCGACGCTACTCCGGTGCCTGGTGCAAGCTTCATGAATCCCGAGGTAAGTAAAAATTTACTACCAAAGTACTGGATTATATTTTGGATAGGATTCTAGCAATGATACTATTATAGCTAGCTGTTAAAACACCTTTCTAATTATCTCAAGGCTTACTATAAAATGGAAATGAAAATCTAAACTAACTATACTGGAATTAGTGAATATAGTAACAGAGTTAAAACAACTGGAACTGAGATCTTTCGACAAGGGTAGGAACAAACTACATAGGAAAAATGGGAATTGTATGAACAATACATACAAAAGAGGAATGAGGTCAAAAAGGCTGCAGGACTTACATGAGCTATGCAATGTCTGATTGAGAAAGAGTGGGTAGATTATAAGTGATGTATAATGTCTGGGAGTGTGTCAGTATGGTTGGTGATGTAATGCTTGTGACTAGGATTGTGTCAGTGTAGTTTGTTTTCAGTTGTAGCCTAGGTAGTAAGTGATGGTTTAATAACGATGTTTCTTGCTAAAAAAGGCAGAGACTGAATAATTTATGTAATATTGCTTAGATTATATGATATATAGCAATATATCTGAAGTATAATGTTTGCTATGTTAATATAGTTTGATTACTTTTATATGAATGTAAATTTGCCTGTCACAAGTGATAGTTTAATAAAGGCGTTTGAAAAAAAAAGACTTTGTACCATTTTAAGATTTGTGGCTGATATCAAATCCTCCAATTGAAAATGCCTGTCAGGAATGAGAAAGAAAAGGATCTCTCTCTCTAGCTCTGTCTGTCTTTATACATATTTATCTGTGTGTGTGTGTGTGTGTGTGTGTGTGTGTGTGTGTGTGTGTATAAATATATATATATATATATATATATATATATATATATATATATATATATATGCATACATGCACTTATTTATATATATATAGAGAGAGAGAGAGCGAGCAAGAGAGAATATATATATATATATATATATATATATATATATATATATATATATATATATATATATATATATATATATATATATATATATATATATATATATATATGTATGCCCAACTTCAGAGCTTATTTCTGAACAGTATGACAGATGCCATGTTCTCTGCACTTGGGTGGTTTCTTTGTATTCAGGAAAGCCGTAAAATTTTACCAGTTAAAATGCAAAACCAGCAGAGCTTCTGCAAGACACCCAGAGCTATAACATTTCTCTGCAATAGACATATGTTTACATGACTTATAACCTGCAATTGCAATCACAAAAATATATTCTAGTAGCAGAATACTTCATAATAGAACAATTGTAGAAGTACACTGTTGCCCTCTTGTGGCACCCTGCATAATTACTTCAATGTTATGTGCAGTGTTCAGTTGAATGGCTTGTTAGAGCACAGCATTTAATGCCGTTTTAGTGGCTCTGAGAACCAGAGGAATAAAATTCTCAATGTACACTGTATGACCTGTGTTGGAATAGTGGCACTAGTACTGGAAGAACAACAGAAGTATAGGAGTGAAGGGCTAAAATTGGCTCACCTATCCTGAGGAAGGAATAAGGCAGCCCAAGTTCATTTCAATGATGCAGCATTACAAGCCTGGTGAGCTACTTACTGCAGTTAATATCATGAGTGCTGTAGGAGGACACAGAAGGATGGGAGTGAAGGGATAATGGTTGGTTTACCCATCGGGGGGGGGGGGGGGCTGGATGTGAGGCAGCCTAGGATCATTGCAGTAAAGCAGCATTAGGTGCTTGGCGAGCTTCTTGATGAATAAGTGGTGAGCCACCTTCATGTTGGATGTTGTATATGCACAGAAGTGCTTATACACCTCCTAAAGTCTGTGATTGCAGAGTGTACAAGGATGTCACAGGGCAGCAGGAGTTAGAGCTCACTCCCTGGCTAGAGTAGGTCACTACACCAGTATCAGTAATCTCCTAACTGGCCATACACATCAGCCAGATTGAGCTTAGAGGATGCTGTCCAATAAACCTGATGGAATGTCATTTGATGGTTAGCTGCAGGGAGGAGGAGAGGAAATAAAACAAATTTAATGTCATTATGATAGCCTACTGGTGCAGGATCAGAGCATCCATCTATAATACTGTTGAAAAGGAATTGACTAGTGACCTGGTAAGAGGGTTGACATAATGGTTAAGGTGTTTACCTTGCAGATACAACATACTGGGTTTGATTCTCACATGGGGTAA